>NC_081319.1:56927364-57229796 GCF_026419965.1 Kogia breviceps
GTCTGGGGCTCATCTGGGAAGACTCCAGCCACAGGCCCTGACTTCAATAGCCACAAAAGCTGGGGCTGGAGGATTTACTGCCAAGAAGACTTCTTTCTTCACATATTTATCTGATATGCGGACTGGAAAGGCCAAATCACCTACACAGGGTACAGCGGGTAGGTGGCCTTTTCTGAGCCTGTAGTGGAAGCCGTGCATCCTTGTTCCTGCTACCTTATGTTGATTTCAAGTCACTGGGCTCAGCCTACACTCCACTGGAGGGAGGGCCACATCACACGGAGCCTGAGGGAGGGAAGATACTGTTGTAACCTTCTTTGTAAAATAAAATCTGCCACAAGAAGTAATAGAGAATATATTCTGATCAAATGAAATGAATCCATGATGTACAAGTATAAATATATAAGGCATATAAGAGAACATACATTTAAATATACATGTTAAAACTGTAGAGTACTTGAACAACATCATCAACTAACTTGACCTAACGTTTATTGAATACTCCACTCAATAACAGCTGAATATTTACCAAGATAAACTATAGTCTGGGCTATGAAACAAATCTTAGTAAGTGTAAAAGAATTCAAATCATACAAAGTATGTTCCCCAACACCAGTGTATTTAAAGTAGAAATCAGTAACAAAAGGATCTCTTGATAATCTTCAAACATTTGGACACTAAATAACACACTTTAAATAACCCATGGGTCTAGGAAGAAATGAAAAGGGAAATTAGAAAGTATTTTGAAATGAAAGAAAATATATCAAAATTTGTGTGATGCAGCTAAAACAGTACTGACAGAAAAATTTATAGCACTAAAAGTTTACACTGGAAAAAAAGGATGGTCTTAAATCAATGAATTAATCTTCCACCTTGAGAAATTAGATAAACACAAAGCAAAGAAAAGAAATAATAAAGATCTAAGCATAAATCAATGAAATAGAAACCAAAACAAACAAGCAAAATGATAGAGAAGAGCAATGAAACCACAACTGGTTCTTTGAAAAGATTATTAAAACTGATAAACCACCTTGCCAGTAAGAAAGGGAGGTCACAAAGATCAGAAACAATATACATTTTTATATAATAATAATGTATTTAAGTGATCTTTAAATGTAGGTCAATAAATTTGACAACGAAGATGAAGTGGACAAATTCCTTGAAAAACACAAATAACCAAACCTAACTCAAAAGGACATATAACCAGTATAGCCCTATATCTATTAAGAAAATTGAATCTGTAGTTAAAAGCTTTCTCACAAAAAAATTCCAGACCCAGAGAGCCTCACTGGTGAATGTGGCCAAACATTTAAGAAAGAAATAATATCAATTCCATACAAACTCTTTCAGAAAACTGCTCTGAAGCCAGCACTACCCTGATACCAAAACCAGATAAAGACATTACAAGAAAACTACAGTCCAATATCCCATCATGAATACAGATGTAAAACTCTTTACAAAAGATGGGCAAATTGAATTCAGCAATACAAAAAAGGATAATACTTCATGACTAGGTAGGGTCTATCCCAGGATTGCAACCTTCATTCAATATTCAAAAGTCAAGAAATGTACTTCATCATATTAAAAAACTAAAGAAGGAAAGACACATGATTATGACAACAAGCCACAGAAAATACATTCGACTAAAACCTAATATCCATTCCTAATTAAAACCCTCAGTAAAATAGGAACAGAAGGAAACTTCCTCAACAGGATAAACGGTATCTAAAGAAAAACCCACTGCTGATATCATATTTAATGGTGAAACACTGAATGTTTTCCTCCTAAAACAGGAACAAAAGATAAAGAAGTCTGCTCTTACCATTTCTATTCAGCATTGTACTGGATGTTCTAGCCAGTGCAGTAAGGCAAGAAAAATAAAAGGCTTCCAGATTGAAAAGGAAAATATAAAACCATAGTTACTCAAAGATCATATAATCGTCTATATAGAAAATCCAATAGAATCTACAAAAAGTTACTAGAACTAGTACATGAGTTTAGCAAGGCTTCCAGATACAAGATTAATATACAAAAATCAAATGGAAATGACATAATAAAAAGTCAGAGGACTAGAAAATAATTCAACAATAACTTTCCAATCTATAAAATAGAAAATAGCTTTTTAAAAAATGAACTGGGGCTCAGGAACCTGCAAGACAAGAAGAAAAGATCTAACATTGATTTTACCACACTCTCAAAAAAAGAGGTAAAAAGAATGCAGGGCTGAAAAAATATTTGAAGAAATGACTGATTCCTTTACAAACTAGTCAAAAGACAAAAACCTATCAATTCAAGAAAACAGTTAAAAACCTAAAGAAATACACACCCAGACAAATCATAATCATACTTCGGAAAATGAGAAAGAAAAATCTTCAAGGTGCAGGGCAGAAGTTGAGACACAGATGTAGAGAACAAAGGTACGGACACCAAGGGAGGAAAGCCTTGGTGGGGAGGGGACGGTGGTGTGCTGAATTGGGTGATTTTGACTGACATGTATATATACACTGATGTGTATAAAATTGATGACTAATAAGAAATTGCTGTATAAAAAAATTCAAAAATTCAAAAAAAAATCTTCAAGACATCAGAGAGAAATATAGCAGGATAAAAATTCAAAAGACAAAGGCTTTCTCTTCAGAAACCACAGAGGCCAGAAGGAAGTGTCACAGTATTTTCGAGTACTAAAAGAAAAGACCTGTCAATCAAAAATTCTATAACCAGAAAAAATGTTTTTCAGGATTGAAGATAAAATAAACATAACTCAGAGGAAAGGAAGCTAAGGTAATTTCTTGCCAGCAAACCTGTTGTAAAAGAATGGCTAGAGGAAGTTATTCAGACAAGAAGGAAATATTAACAAAAGGAAACTCAGAACAACAGGAATGAAGAAAGGGCAACATAAAGGATAAATGTAATAAACTATTCTTTTCTTGAATTTTAAAAATTATTTTTGACAGAAGCAAAAATTATAGCATTCTCAATGTATACAGAGATAATATTAAAGATGACTTCATGATAAAGGAAAGAGGATAAAGCAACTTTGGTGGTAGTAAGATATCTACATTCTATTTGAAAGATAAAATGTTGATGCTAGTAGACTGTGATAAACTATGTAGGCATAATGTAATCTTTAGAACAACCACTTAAAAAAACTAAGAAATAAATTCAGAAACCCTACAGATAAATCAAATGGAATGGAGTTAACTAGACAGTAGTAACAGAAAGATAGCAGGAAAACCTCCTGACACCTGGAAATTAAATGACACACTTCTAAATAATTCATAAGTCGAAAGAGGAAGTAAAAGAATACACTGACCTGAATAAAAATGAAAGCATAACATATCAAAATTTGTAAGACAAAGCTGAAGCAGTGCTTATAGGGACATTTATAGCAATAAATGCTCATATTTAAAGTCTCAAACCAATACAGTTGACCCTTGAACAACATGGGTTTGAACTGTGAGGGTCCACTTATACACAGACTTTTTCCAATACATGGGTACTACAGTATTACACAATGGCAGTTGGTTGAATCCACCACATTTTATTAGGACAGCATTACCCAGATACCAAAAGCAAAGCAATATTTTTAAAAAACACCTAATATCCTTCATGAATACAGATGCAAAAATCCTTAACAAAATATTAGCAAATCAAATCTGGCAATATATAAAAAGAAAAATACACCACACCAAGTGAGCTTTATTCCAAGGATGCAAGGTTGGTTCACTACTTGAAAAACAATCAATGTGATCTATCATATTAATAGTGTAAAAAAGGAAAGCCGTAAGATCACATCAATTGATGCAGAAAAAACACATAAAATTCAACACTATTCATTAAAAATGAACAAACAAAACTCAGTAAACTAGGACTAGAAAGGAACTTCTTCAATCTAACAAAGAATCTGCAAATAATCTATAGCTAACATCATAATTAATGGTAAAAGACTGAATGCTTTCCCTTTAAGAACAGGAACATGGAGTAAAACTGCATAGAACCATACACACAAACATATGCATGTATATAAAAACTGGTGAAAACCGAAAAGGTCTACTGTCTAGTTAACAGTATTGGATCAACATCAAGTTTCCTGCTTTTGATATTTGTACTACAGTTACATAAGATTTCACTGTTGGAGGAAGCAAGGTGAAGGGCACAAGAGACTCTACACATTAGTATTTTTTATAACTTCTGTGAGTCTGTAATTATTTCAAAATAAAAAGTTAAGGAAAAAAAACTTCTAGAAGAAATCATAGGAGAAGATCTTTATGTATTTGCAGAATATTTAGACTTGCTTACCCTCGACCAAAAGAAAACAATCCAATTAGAAACGGGCAAAATATATGTATCTGACAAAGGACTTGACTCTAGAATATATTAAAAAACTCCTAATTATCAGTAACAAAAATACAAACAACCCAATAAAAAGGAGGCAAAAGGCTATAGTGGACACTTCAAAAAGAAGATACAAAAACTGTAAATACATACATGAAAAGGTGCTCAAAATCATTACCCATTAGGAAAATGCAAATGAAACCTATGATGTCATTTCACATCCACCAGAATGACTAAAATGAAAAACACTAATGACACCAAATGTAAGGAAGAAACATGGAGCAACTGGAACTTTCATACATGCAGGCGGGAGTGTGAGATGATAAACTTCTTTGGAAACCTGCTTGTTAAGTTATAAAGTTAAATATACTATATATATATACTACATATAATATGTATATATATAGTATATATATATATGGAAAATATACCCTATTTTCCACTCCCTAGGTATTCATTTACCCAAGATAAATAAAAATATATGTCCAGAAAACAACCTGTACAAGTCAGTTTATAGAAGCATTATTCATGATAGCCCCAAACTGGAAACAACCTAAATGTCCACTGAATACTATTTAGCACTACAAAAGGATGAACTACTGGTTTACTCAACTTGGGTGAATCTCAAAAATTCTGTTGAGAAAAAGAAGCCAGACACAAGAGTACATACCACAGGATTCAAGAACATGCAAAACTAATCTACAATGATAAAAATCAGAACACTAGTTATCCATGAGCATTGAGACGGATATTCTCTGAGGGATGTCCTGTTTGGGGTGTATGCATTTATCAAAACTCACAATCTGGACTTCCCTGGTGGCGCAGTGGTTAAGAATCTGCCTGCTAACACAGGGGACTCGGGTTCGAGCCCTGGTCCAGAAGATCCCACATGCTGTGCAGCAACTAAGCCCACGTGCGCAACTACTGAAGCTCGCAGGCCTAGAGTCCATGCTCCACCACAGCGAGAAGCCTGCGCACCACAATGAAGAGGAGCCCCACTCACCGCAATTACAGAAAGCCCTCATGCAGCAATGAAGACCCAAAGCAGCCAGAAATAAATTAATTTTTTAAAAAACTCACAATCTGTAAATTTCACTGTATATATATTTTACTTCAATTGATAATATGTTAACTTTAAAACATGATACAAATCTATACTCACAGTGGGTGATTTTAAAACATTAACTATCAGAAATTAAATAATTAAGTAGACAAGAAGTTTTATAACTTTCTCCTTCAAGATACTATTCATCTGGGCTTCCCTGGTGGCGCAGTGGTTGAGAGTCCGCCTGCCGATGCAGGAGACACGGGTTCGTGCCCTGGTCCGGGAGGATCCCACATGCCGCGGAGCAACTAAGCCCGTGAGCCATGGCCGCTGGGCCTGCGCGTCTGGAGCCTGTGCTCCGCAACGGGAGAGACCACGACAGTGAGAGGCCCGCATACCGCAAAAACAACAACAAAAAAAAACAACAAAAAAGATACTATTCATCTTTTATTAGATTTATTTCTATCAGGAAAGGTATCTTTTCATAAATAATATGTAATTATTTATTGCTGGTATATAGGTTCAACTAAATTTTTTATATTGTCCTTGTAACCAATACAACCTTACTTAATTCTCATTAATTCTAATACTCTGCCAAAAGATTCTCTTCCAATTTCTTTTTTTATAAATTTATTTATTTATTGGCTGCGTTGGGTCTTCATTGCTGCGCATGGGCTTTATCTAGTTGCCGCAAGCAGGGGTTACTCTTCGTTGTGGTGCGTGGTCTCTAGGCGCGCGGGCTTTAGTAGTTGTGGCACACAGGCTCAGAAGTTGTGGTGCATGGGCTTAGTTGCTCTGCAGCATGTGGAATCTTCCCAGACCAGGGCTCAAACCCGTTTCCCCTGCATTGGCAGGCAGATTCTTAACCACTGCGCCACCAGGGAAGTCCTCCAATTTCTATATAGACAATCATCAGGAAAGCTCTGTACCTTTCGTTTTCAATTCTATGTCTTTTAGAAGAACAGTGAGTAGTAACCAGCAGCACCTGTCTTGAATGCTCAAGTTTTGCTTAGAATTTTTTTTTCTTTTCTTTTTTTTTTTTTTTGTGGTACGCGGGCCTCTCACTGTTGTGGCCTCTCCCGTTGCAGAGCACAGGCCCCGGACGCGCAGGCTCAGCGGCCATGGCTCATGGGCCCAGCCGCTCCGCGGCATGTGGGATCTTCCCAGACCAGTGCACGAACCCGTGTTTCCTACATTGGCAGGCGGACTCTCAACCACTGCGCCACCAGGGAAGCCCTTGCTTAGAATTTTTGAAGTTATCCTCATGTTGAGATCTGCCTGTGACTTTACTCTCCTATCTTTGTGTTGTTTTGGTATCAAAGTCACATTATTTAAATAATACATTAGGGACTTCTTTTTGTATTCTCTGGACCCCTTTGTACAAAAATCAAGATTATTACCAATCCTTTGAAAGTTTGGTAGAAACCACCTGTGATGGTCAGCTTTATGAGTCAATTTGGTGAGGTGCTAGTCTCCAGGTATTCAGACAAACACTAATCCAGCTGTTGCTGGGAAGGTATTTTGCAGATGTGATTAACGTCTTTAATCAGTTGACTTTAGGAAGATCATCCTAGAAAATCTGAGTGGGCCTGATTCAATCAGTTAAAAAGCCTTCAGAGCATACCTGAGATTTTCCTAAAGAATTCCACCTGCAGACCACAGCTTTGGCTCATGACCAGGAGTTCCAGAGCTGCCCTTCCTGACACCCTGCCCTACACATTTCAGACCTGCCGAACAGTCAATCACATAAGCCAATATCCTGCCATGTATATGTGTATATTTGTGTGTGTACCTGGTTTAGTCAGGGTTTGGGAGTATGTATGTGTGGGGGAGACAGACACAAAGAGAGTTTTAACTACTGATCCAATTTTCTAAGGGCTTTCTATTTATTCTTGAGTCAGTTGCAGTTTTTAGTAAGTTTGTATTTCTAAAGGAAACTATCCATTTCATCTAAAATTTCAAAATAATAATATGAAGACGTTCACATGACTTCTTCCTCTTTACTACACCTATAACTGTATCCCAATTTTCACTACCTATGCCAGGGGGTCAACAAACTTTTTCTGTTAAGGACCAGAGTGTAAATACTTCAAGCTTTGTAGGTTACAAACCATCTCAGTCATGTATACTCCTTTTATTTATTTATTTATTTATTTTTAACAATGCTTTGCAAATGTTACTAAATATTCACAGCCTACAGGCCTTACCAGATTCTGCCCAGGGTATAGATTGCTGAACTCTGGCCTACACTATTGATTTATGCCTTCTCTTTTTCCTTAGCTTTGCCAGAGCTGCTATAAGATGAGAAAAAGAACACTAGCATACAGAAGGAACTGCAAGTATGGGTGGAGAGAAAAGGACAGACTGAGAGGGAGGCTCTGGAGGAGTGGTGGGACCTGAGGGGACTAAAGAACCAGGATGAGTCAAGGCGAGCTTCCCAGTTTTCTGGCTCCAAATGAAATGATGTGACCACTCACTGAGATAGGGAGACAAAAGAAACCCCAGGTGGGAGGGTGATTCAGGGTAGACAGCTGAATTTGAAGTGCCTGTGACACATCCTGTGAGTGGAAAGCTGGTATCTATTTGGAGGGAAGACAATAAAACTGGGGCAGTCTCCACACACTTCTTTTCTCCTTGTCTATAGTGCAAACCATATTTAGGCATCAGTAATTAACAGTATTATTACTGAACAGATTAGAAGAAATACTGCGGTATGCTGATCTACTTTATATAATCTATTTCAGAATGTGATCTCTTCCTTTCACTCATACAGTTTTAATCTATACACTCACCTATAATGTGTCCTGATGAAACCACTCCTTCTCTACACATCTTGCAGTGGTCTTAGATAAAGCACTAATTTTTAAAATTAGTTCCCTGAATAAAGACATAGCTTTGTGATACTGAACCATTTTTTCCATAAGTAAATTATAATACTGATTATCTAAATTTACCTACATTATAAATTCTAGGTTATAATATTCCTCCAGAAACATTTTTAAATGGCTTGCAAGAACTCCTTCTGATCATTCTTCTAAAACCTCCTATGGCAAAGAAAATTCTAGAATCATATAAATATCGCTTTAGATTTTCTACACTCTTGGTGTTAAATCATAAATAACAGACTTGAGAAGTCCCTGGAGGTCCACTGGTTAGGACTCTGTGCTTCCACTACAGGGGGCACAGGTTCTATCCCTGATCAGAGAACTAAGATCCTCCATGCCATGCAGCCCATCCCCCCAAAAAAAACAAACCAGACTTAAAAATATATAATTAATTCTGATACCACTTGGTAGCATACCGATCATTAAATGTCAATTTTTAATTAATTATGATTTTATACATATTTCAGTTTCCTTCAACACTACAAATATTATAGATATGGCACTTTTTATTCACAAAATTACAGGGTGAATCCCTCAATGTCAATATGATGCATATGTTATACATTTGCACCAAAGCCTACAAAAAAAATCAAATTTTAAGAATTTGCTACTCTATAGTCACATGAATTTATACTGAGATGAAGAATCAGGATAACACCACCAGGGAAAATTTCCAAAGCTCTAAATTCTCAACATTCTATCATCACCTGAAAGTCAATTTTCACCTTTTTCACTGGCTAACTTTGTTAGTTCAGACTTTGCTCTGGGACTCACGTGTTCCTGCAACATGCCATCCTCAATTACAAGGCAAATGACAGCAGCACTTGCCATGAATCCACAAAGGTAACAGTGACGCAACTCAGAGTATCACAGAATCTTCCGCTGGAAAGAAGTGACACCACCGGAAGGGCAAGGAATGCCTTTTCAACACTGAAAATGTTCTAATGTAATTAATTTAATTGTTATCTAGATAATGCCACTTTTTTGTCTTTTTTGGAACCTCCTAGTTGCACCTACTTGTTCCCGCAGACATTTCCATGCTACTGTTTACTCTGGAGGAAAAGTAAGAAAAATGCTTGTAGTAAATGTGCAAAACTGTTCTTATTAGCAACTGTTTCTACTTGAAGTCTCTCTTCTATACCAGCTACCAACAGTCTCCAAAGGAAGGGCCCAGGCAGATACACTGTGTACAATACAGCAGGACCAGAGCTCTCCACTGGTACCTTTGCACTGCGTGCTTCACACCAGGAGCCCAGGAGGACTCTGGTCTCAGTGCTCAAAGACGCTGTCCCAACCAGACTTTCCTGTGTCTGCCAGCTCAGTCATACCCACACTTCTACAGCAACAGTGTAATATGAAAAAGGGGTGGGCGGGCAGTGGGTACGGAGACTGGGAAAACAAACACAGGGAAGGTCAGTGTCCCTTTCCCACTGTCTTCCCTTCAAGCCACACTTGAATGGACAAAACAAAGAAAATACATAGCAGGAAAGATTTTCCCCTCAACAGTCCAGCAGCCTCTGGCTATGAAACCTCAAGATGAAGGCCAGGAATACCCTTTAGCCTTCTTAAAGTCCCCTCAGGTTAAGTATTTGAATTCCGTTTTGCACATAAAAACATGGAGACTCACAGAGGGGATATAACCCAGGCCTCTGATAAAAGGGCAGGCCCCAAATCTTCTTCCACAACCCGACCCCTCACCTGGGGCAGTGGCCTATTTCAGGGGACTTCAGCAAACAAGGTCCTGTGAGCTTCCAAAGTCACGGTGAAGCCTGAAAGAACCCTTGGACAAGAAGACTGTTGGTTTCAGCAGCATCGTTTTGAACAATCAAAATTCAAAACTTCACATTTCTTGATCAGAAAGTAAAGCTAAATGATTCTGACCATGGAGAAAATTATTAAAAGAAAAAAAAAGCAAAAGGACAGATTTGTCAGTTGGCTGAAAAGTACCTTCACAGAGAATAAACATCAAATATCAGGTCAGTCAGTGACAACAGAATCTTTTTATAAGCTCAAACTTACAAAACCCAGAAAGCACATCAATGAAGTGCCTATTTCTGCTCTGCTTCTGGGTCACACACGACAGACTTCCCACAATCATTGTGCTACATTTGTACTCCTCTGTCCTTTCAGCTTCCACTGGTAGTAACCACCTCATTCACACCACATGTGCCCATTTCCCCAAAGCACCTATTTCTTGGACCTCAGATTCTGCAGATTGCTAGGTGTGAAAACTTCCTCTTCCACCCACATTGCTTTAACCAAGATGAGGCCAGAAAGGGACAAGACTAAAAGTATACCAAAGCAGGAAATTGACTTATGCAAGAAGACATGCCAATTTTAGAAAACCACTGCAATCTCCATTGTGGCCATAATATCTTAAATGAAAAGGCTTCACATTTACTTTATTTGGTAAAACTTCAAGACTGTCTTTTGCTACAAGCACAATTTCCCATTGATATCTAATAGAAAATCAGCCGTGTTATTACGGGAAACAGAAGGAATAAATGACAGCATGCCTGGGCCTCCCAGCAACACACCCGATTTATTTTCCCTCCAGTGTCCATCTGGAACACAGTGGGCTACTTGCATCCTTACGAATGCTCCTCAATGCCTCTGGCCACACTAGCTCTACCAGTTCTTCCCCTCCATCTTGTAAGAGTTCATAAAACTTAACAAAACACATGAACGGACCACTTTGATAACACAGCAAGGGAATTATTTTAAAATTGAGACCTTATTCACTTATTTCAATGATTCAACCCTTGCTCAAATCACTCACATCTTTCTCAGGATGGCCTTCAGAGCCAGTCTGAGTTCTGAGTTAAAACCAGTTCCACAATACAACTTTCTTCCTACCACCTTCACCAGACTGCCTCTGGCTAACCTTGGCTGAAATTCAAGTTCACCTTCAGCACAAAAATTTACCAGAATGAGGATATTAAGATAAATAATTAAGATATTAAGATATGTGTACTGTAGAGGCTGAAGGCAAATCTAAAGGAGTCTCAAAAATATTCTGAACTATGGTAATACTGAAAAAAGTATAAACACTCCCTAGGTATGCTCTGCTCCTATTCCTCCGGCAGCAATCCTACAAGGCTCCACCTTAAAAATGGTACTTTTTATGCTGTGTTCTCAGTGCTTGTCTACATCTCCAAATCTACTCGGCCCACATTTTCAAGTATCTGTTAGTAATTCCCAAGTCCCACCAGCATCAGAATTTCAACTTAAAATTTCTATAGTTTAAATCTTTATTCTGCCACCCCAGTGGTTATATTCTCCTTCTTAGCTTAAAAAAAAAAAAAAAGTCAGCTTAGAGTTATATAGTACACAGAAAAAGCACAATAAATATTCTCAGAAGGAAGGAAAAAGTGGTGGCAGAAGGGATCATTTTACAAACACCATCACAGGCAGGAGCAGGCGTTATGAACCTGAGGCTTACAAAGCTCAAAGCAATCTTGCATCACCACCCAGCAAAACATTAGTCAAGTCAAACTCAAGCTCAATCTTCTGTCTTTATTTTCCATCTCCTACCTCTTATTTCCTTATCAAAGTTTATTTATTTAACATCACACTAAACTCTTGTTCTACCCAAAGTGCTCCCTGACCCGAGCAACTGAAAGCAAATTCTCCACCCTCTAACCCCACAGTGTTTCATGCACAAATGCTATGGCTCTAATCACACGTGGACTTAGAACACAGCACAGCACACTACCTACGAAATCTTCTCCTGCTAGATCAATGGTTGCTACTGTCTGAACTGTGTCCCCACCACCACCATTTTCATGTCGAAGCCCTAAACCCAAAATGACTGTAGTTGGAGGAGTGATTAAAGTTAAATGAGCTCATATGAGTAGGGCCCTAATCTGATAGGTGGCCTTGTAAAGAAGGGGAAGAACCAGTAGCCAAATCGGTCTGCACCTTGACTTCGGACTCCCAGCCTCCCAAACTGCGAGAAAATAAATGTTCACTGTTTAAGCCACCGAGTCTATGGAATGTTACTGTGGCAGCCCAAGCAGACTAAGACAGGGTTTGGTACCAGACGTTTTCAATTCTGGCTGCATCTAACAACTACACCTGAGAGGGCTTTTAAAAATTGTGATGTCGGGCTTCCCTGGTGGCGCAGTGGTTGAGAATCCGCCTGCCGATGCAGGGGACACGGGTTCGTGCCCCGGTCCGGGAAGATCCCACATGCTGCGGAGCTGCTGGGCCCGTGAGCCATGGCCACTGATCCTGCGTGTCCGGAGCCTGTGCTCCACAACGGGAGAGGCCACAACAGTGAGAGGCCCACATACCAAAAAAAAAAAAAAAAAAAAAAAAATTGTGATGTTTGGGTCCCACCCTAGACCAGTTAAAACAGAGATGCTGGGGTAACACCCAGGCACTGGTATTTTTAAAAGCTCCCCAAATAATTCGAATATCAGATTCTAGATTAAGAACCACGGCACGGGGCTTCCCTGGTGGCACAGTGGTTGGGAATCCACCTGCCAATTCAGGGGACATGGGTTCGAGCCCTGGTCCAGGAAGATCCCACATGCCACGGAGCAACTAAGCCCATGCGCCACAACTACTGAGCCTTCACTCTAGAGCCTGCAAGCCACCACTACTGAGCCCGTGCGCCTAGAGCCCGTGCTCTGCAACAAGAGAAGCCACTGCACCACAACAAAGAGTAGCCCCCACTCACCACAACTAGCGCGCAGCAACAAGGACCCAACGCAGCCAAAAATTTTAAAAATAAATTAAATAAATAAATTTTTTAAAAGAAAGAAAACAGGCGTATCATGCCAGACACCCAAGGGTTAAGGGGCATAGCCCAAGACCCCTTCCCTCACCTGGCTGCCCAGCCTAAGTGACTGGAAGATATAAAAAAATAAAATAAAAACACTGCACGAAACAAGTAAAATGAGGTCAGAGACCATGTCTCATTAACCTCCATAACTCCCTCTAACTCCTAGCATATGGTAAACATGCAATAAAACTATTTAATAAATGACACATGTATTTAAATTTTCTATATTTGATAACCATTATACTAACAAATAGTTGAAAAAATATATTCATTCATTTGATATTCATTCTGTTAAACACTTATCAGGCACCTACTATGTACCAAGCAACATGCTAAGGACTGTTTATACGCTGATGTACCTTATTCTGCAGCATAAACATTTAAAACTCTGTCTTTCAATTAATCATATTTAGTTAATTAACAAATCCTTTAATCTGGAAAACCTCCCAGTAACAGTTCTTTAGCAAAAACACAATGCAGGATAGTAAACACCACGCTCTTAAAAAAATGTTTTCCCTCCATCTCTTTACTTACAAATGTAAAAGTATAATGGGGGCTGCTGGGGGGAGGTTAATTTGGGAATCAACGTTCTTATTTGGGCACATTTTGTGTGGCCCACTTCTATCAAGTCTAGCATTAACACCCCTAGAGATAAATAACCATACTAATCGAGTCAATGAAACATGAACTTTCTGTGCTGAGTCAAGAACCCCTTGAGACCAGCTGGAAGTATTTAAAAACATACAAGTTTAAGGCGTGAAGCAGCCTCAGCTTCTGATACATCTTACTCTCCCTGCCCCTCATCCTCAAATCTCAGATTATGCCATTCAGAATTCTTAAAGGACCTGAGGTTACTGGCAAAGTCTGAAACAAGTCAGTCCTACTCATTCCCAAATTCAATTCGATGCTAACTGCATAAAAGTACAGTGCCTCCTGGGGCTGGTGGAGAATGTCTTGCAGTCTAGGTGTAATTAAGTGGACTATCCTTTCTAATCATCCTTTCGCTAATATAGTTTAAGATACGGAACCATATGAAAGACATTTACTGGTCACCACGCAAGGAAATAGTCCCATTTTCACATCAGATTTTTCTTCATCTCTCAAGTTATATGATACATATAGACATACCCCGTCTATAGGTTTCATTCTATTTCTCAAGGAAAAAACTCTAGATTAGAATGAAAGAAACTCCATACCCAGGTTATTTGATATTTTGGTGGTTTTAAAAATTCCAAATATTAAAAAAAAAATTTGCAAAACACTGGAGGGTGGTGACCATCAGGGAAAGCATCCTCTGAAATTGATTTTTTTTAAAAAAATGAACAAGACTTAGACAGGTGTGGGGGTGGGTCAGAAAGGGAAAAATTCCAAAAAGAAGGAACAGCATGTCAAATGGCCTAGAGAAAAAACAAAAACAATTTGGCATATGTTAGGTATATTTAAACTTTTTTACCACAACGCCAAGATACTTTACACCTGGACGCAGTACACATATCTATGTGTACTTACGTATGTGTGCAAGGGTACCCCTTCCTACCTGACCGGCCTACCTGATCCAAGCTCTCACTACCCAAACTAAGGTTCCTAACAGATTCACATAAGTTATTTTTAGGATGGAGCTGGTGTCCCTCCCGTGGCGGGGAACACAGGTGCCTCCAGGAGGAGAGAACCTGAAGCATCACACCTGCAACCTTCCCAGCACCGCCCTGGGGCATGGGAGCACTTGTCGGTTTTCCTTCTCGCAGTCCTCTCTCCCTACCCCTGCAGCGGGCTTGGGCTGACAGGCATCACAAAGCCCAGCTCCCTTACCTCCAAAGCAGGACAAGCCCTGCAGCACACCCTTACTCAGCCTCCTCCCCTCCTGCTCCTGTTCCCCTCCCTCCCTGGCAGGTTTTTCCTAAGAACACTCCATAAATAAATCACCTGCACATAAAACACCCAAGTGGTGCCCAGGTGCCCGAATCTCGTAACTCAATACCATGCCCAAGTAAAGGAACCAGGGCTTGTCTGAGAAATGAGTAATTCTGTGGCTGGGCCAGGGGAGGTCCTACAGGAGCCAGAGATATCTTGTGTGAGAAAAAAAGGAAATGATCAAAAAATGATGGGAGCACGTCCCAAGGACCCAGAAGCTGGTTTGAACGAACTCTCACTGGTCAAATCTGAGAAAACGTGAGTACCAAAATAATTACACACAGTAACAAATGATGAACCATGGAGAAGACAGAAATTCATGAGTCCACATCAATAACAAATCTATAAATCAATAAGAAACAAAATGGTTTCTTGTCTACAGCAAAATGTCAACAACCATCTAATAAACGTGGAGAGAGCACTGGAAGTAGAAAACCATCATTCTGTAACCATCATAGGAAAGACTGAATCGGGCAAAAATCATCAATGGAGGCTCAATCAAAGGGGGATATTTGATGAGGAATGAACATCTGCATGGTCTTCAACGGTCTCCCCACAGATTACTTATTAATTACAAGAGAGGAAAAAATATAGCAAAGAAGTGGGACAAGACCTTGGCCGAGTGGTCAAAATTACAACCACCCACGAGGGACGGACCTCCCATGCCTCCAGGTGTGATGTCCCGATGCAGAGGGTTCAGCTGAGATCTCACTCGGGATCTGATGAAAAGTCAGATCAACACACCATGAAGGAAAGTTCTACCTGTCACTCTCTTGCACTTGCAGTGTCTTCCTGTTATTCTTGGATAAAATTCAAACTCCAGCAACGGGTTTAGGAGACATTTCATGATCACAGTCCAAACCCCACAGGGCCTCCAAACACATCTCTCTTTGACTTCAATGCTACTCTCAGAGCACAGGAGACTGTGCTCTCTGCTAATGCCAGCGTTTTTAAATTTCGGAGAACACAGGACTTCCCTGGCAGTCCAGTGGTTAAGAATCCGCCTTCCAATGCAGGGGACTCGGGTTAGATCCCTGGTCCGGCAACTAAGCTCATGGGCCACAACTACTGAGCCCATGTGCTCTAGAGCCCGCTCGCCGCCATGAAAGATCCCGCATGCTGCAATGAAGATCCCACGTGCCGAAATAAATAAATTTTAAAAATAAATAAATTTCAGAGAACAATTTCAGGTTGTTAATCTAATGAGACAAAAGCAATATATTTTCTAGTGCAAACATGATTTGAGCTTAGCAATACATAAAACATGGGAAGTCAGATTTTTAGCTCACAACTTGAATATAATTTGTGTGCAACCAGATACTGTGAAAATAGAGAAGCAATAACAAAATAAAAAATTTTCTAATCAACTACATTATAGTATTTTTTCATATTAATCACACAGTGCTCAGGAAAAAAAAAAAAGATTCTCCCAACCGTTTAGATGTCTAACTTGAAAAGCAGAATCTTCCAGTGACTGAGGGTGCTGGTATACCTAAAGCTCGTCTACCTCCATCTCCACGGGAACCACTAAAAGAACCCATGCAACCTAAGTATTCCAAGAGGTGCCATAATGCCATCCTCCCAAGATACAAACATCTTACTCATGGAATGTCACGAAATTCCTGAGCCCACTTCCCACCCCTGCCCGCTCACTACCGCGTTCTTCCCCTTATTAGACTTCTGGAATAAAACACCCATGGACACACACACACACATGCGCGCGCTTAAGGGAACTTCTCTCCTGCTGCCCACACTGTGAATCCACCCTAATAGATGGGGCAGGGAAACTACCTACCCTGCTCAAAGAGGAAAAGGTTGTTAGAAAAAGTAAGAAATCAAACTTCTCAGGCCCAGGTTCCTGTGAGTTGTCATCTGGGAATATAATCATGTCAGATGACTTCTCTGGACTCCGGAAGCAGCAAAGGCTTAACTGGGTGTCCTTTCAGGACAGCACTGGGCTGGACTTCCCATGACTGGGCTATTTTACAACTTGTCAGGAGCAGAGGTCAAATTCTAGAACTTTGTCCAACAGAGATAGAAATAATATCTGACCAGTGGGAAAGATAACCCCCAAAATGACAATTTATGGCCCTATTTAAATTAACCAGCTCTTATCTAAGCCAACAATCTATGACATATTCTAGTATCTACCTTTTCAATGCTTTTTGGAGTGTTTTTTACATTTTACTGGTTCCCTTACTAATTACTGAGTTGAAGAAAATCTTCAACACATATTCACTTTGTACTAGCATAAGTAAGCATTTTACCTTTTTGAAAATTCTACTTCAACAAGCACCACTTGTAACACCCTTTCCATAGGTGATCAATAAACAACCTCTAAAATTTCAATCACCTAAATTTGACTGGATTTTTTAAATAAATACAATACTTGCAGAAAGAGTTATAAATTGGTGAAGTTATAACTTGGAATAAGACTAACTGCTTAAGTCCTTTTATAGGAGAATGAACTATACTGTATATTTCTTGAATCATTACTATGTGATCAAAGGTCCTGTTTACAGCTACAGATGTAGGGAGAACTTCCCTAGGAGCAGGGAGATTAGGCTGATAAGAAAACAAAGCTGAAGATTAAGTCAATAAACCTGGGAGATTTCAGAGCCGTGTTTCTCCTCTGCATGTTAGAACTGCCCGTGGACTATTTTAAACCGCCAGAGGCTTGGGCAAAGTAATTCTGAACATCTGCAAGTGCAAACAGCAACCAGTATTTTTTTAAAATTTCTCTCTCCCTCACACTTTCCCTGGGTGTTTTGGACTCTCCAGCTTTTTCTCTTTGCACTCAAATATTAAGAGAAAACAGGGAATGTAATTATGGCTGATAAGCTTCCAAAGAGTGCTGGTATTACCTCTACATTCATAGAAAAGAAAATTGCTTAAATAAAACTACATATAAGTATGCAACCTGCATTTCATTGTTGGATTCAGAATTTCTTGAGAAAAATGGACAGGTAGTTAAAACGGCAGTTAGTTAAAAGCTGCTGCCAAATGAAAATCAAACTTGTATAAAGATTCTTTTAAACCTAACATAAACCAATGAGAAAACAGATTTTGCTATATAAGCTTCATTTGGCATATCTACTCATCTACTCAGAAACATACCAATGTGTACTGTAAGAAGCAGGAGGAATATCAAAATATGAACCTATGTTTCAACCTATGAACCAAACAAAAATTAAGTTTAAAAAGAAAAAAGCTGACTTCAATACATTTGTATCCTGATATTTAAACAAAGAAATATTTTAAAAATCGTCCTACTTGCTGAGTCCACTTCCTTGCTTTCCATTCTAATCTTGTTTCCATGTCTGCTTTCATGTGAATTTCCAATAAGCATCGTGTTGTTAGACTGGACCATCACCAGCCACCCAGCTGAAGTCAAGAGCCTAGGAATTACTTTTCATGCCTCCCTTTCGCTCACCACTCTTATTCAATGCAACAGCAAGTCCTGTCAATTTCTCCTCCAAAACATCTTCCGAAGCTTTGTCTTTCTTTCAACTTCTTCCTAATACCAGCCCAGGCCAACACATACCAACATATCTGGCCTGGACTGCTGCTACCATCTTAACCTTCCTCTCAGGGCCCCTCTACAATGCTACCACTGCTACCAGGGTAGTAAAGGCATAACGTACCATATTATGTCACTGCCCTCTTTAAAAACCTCCACACGTTTTTGATAATATCAGGAAAAGTCCAAATGCTTATCACCGCTCAAGCCCTGCAGTATCCAGGTTCTGCCTACCTTCCCAGCATCTTTCTTGACAGATCTCCTCCACAGTGTGGCCCCCACTCCAATCAAATCGTTTAAGCACTTGCACCTTGGAGCACCTTAGCATACTGGTTCCTTACCTCTTTACAAGACTGCTTCCTCTGGTCCTTCAGATGCCAATTCACATGACACTTCCTCCTAGTGCTCTTCACTGACCCTTCCACCTAAAGTGGTCCTCGCTTTACCATCTACCTCTGTCACCGCTTATTTTCTTCATGTTTGCCACAATCCGTAAAAGTGTGTACGGAGAGAGGGATGCTGTCTTCTTTCTTCCACCACTAGAACACAAGATCTACACAGAGCAGGGACTTTCTGTCCTATACACTAGTTTCCTAGGACCTAGAACAAGACACAACACACAGTGAGGTGGCAACAAGTATCTGTTTACTCCATAAGGACACAAACGACAGCACGGCCGGCAGCCCGGGCTGGACGTGGGATTCTGAGTCCCACGCGGACTCGGCTCCCCCAGCCACAAGACTTGTCAGCTACACGTCTATTTCCTTCTCCCTGAGCCACCAAAGGGGCTGTTTCACTTCTGGCTCTCCAAAGGTTGGACGCCATTCCTCTTCCCACCGCCTTGAGTTTTCACATCCATAAAACGAAGGGAATGTCCTAAAGTCAATCATCACTCCCCCCAGACCCGCAACTCTGCGAGCGTCCTCCGCGCCGGGTACCGCAGGGGACCCCTGAGGACGGCGTCGGAGGCGGGCACTGACGCCGCGCAGCACCAGGAGGGCGCGTCGAAGTTAAGGGGACGGGACCGGGAGTCCCGGGACACTTTCCAGAAAAACGGGCCCTCATCCTGACCGGTCTGTTCAAGTCAGACCACAGATATTTAAAGGAGCCTGTGCCCCAAACTGTGCAAAGAGCATGATGACAAGGAGGCAGGCGCTGGGGGGAAAACGTCCGCAAGCCACAGTCGGACAGCCATCCCCGAACCCTCGCGCCGAGGGCCGGGCGCCGGAGACGTGGGAGGGCGGGGCGGCTTCAGCGCCGCACCACCTCCAGCCCGCCCCCTGCCCCACACGCCCCCGAGGCTCCGCAACCCCCGCCTCCCGCCCCGTACCTGTGGGGTCGAGGGCCATGTCAGCGCGCGAGACGTGGCAGCCGCGTGGCGGCCCGCACAGGTGGGGAGGGGCTGGGCCCCACGTGAGATGGGGTGGGCGGCACGCGGGAGCAGGAGGAGGAGCGCGGGGCCCTACGCAAAGCGGGGCGGCCCCTGCCTCTCTTCATTTCCTGGTCGCGACTTCCGCCGCCCACTGCGCCTGCGCACTCCTAACCCCGCGCTCAACCCCG
This sequence comes from Kogia breviceps, assembly GCF_026419965.1. Classification (NCBI taxonomy): domain Eukaryota; kingdom Metazoa; phylum Chordata; class Mammalia; order Artiodactyla; family Physeteridae; genus Kogia; species Kogia breviceps. The sequence continues at coordinate 56,947,407 of NC_081319.1, forward strand.
TGACCTGAGTGGGAGGACTTGTTAGAGGGAAGGACCGGGGAGGGGGGCGTCGCTGCGCGCCCGGGGGCGGGGCCGCCTGGGCCGCGCAAGCGCGCTTGGGGCCAAAGGGCTCTCCTGCTGGCCCATCCTATAAGCGGCGTGCCCGGGGGGATGCGCGTCCCGGGGCGATTCGGTTCAAGTCCAAACCTCTCCTTGCACTCCCGCCTTCGAACCAAAGGAAGCAGACTGCTCCTTTGTTTTTTCTTCGTTAACGTTCATTCATTCATAAATGTCTTATTTCATGCCTGCCAGGTTCCAGCCACGGTTCTGAATACTAGGGTGAAATAACTGGATAAAAATAAGGTCCTTAAGTCCCGAGGCGCACAGTGTTGGCGGGGAACCCGGGTATGGGCAGCACGCTGCTAAATGCGGCGAACGGCACTTAAAGGCGGTGCAGCATCCTTGTACTGTGTGTAGCATCCTGATTTCTCCACCTCAGATCGGAAGCCTGTGCCTCCCCCGGAGGTACAATTAGGAAGTGGGCGTTAGGGGAACCTCTGTCTCGTGAAATGATACCCTCAGGGCGCACAGTCCGATTTGGGTGATGCTACAAATCCCCACTCTGGCAATTAAAGCTGCATGTTTGTGAGGAAAAAATGAAGGAAGGTGATAGCCATCCTCCTCAAGAACCCCAACTGTCCCCTTCTCAGTAGAAGAAACTTTCTGAGTAGCAATGATGCTCATACCCACTCACCAACCAGCCTTCAGAAAGGCTCCCTTGTCGTTTCTACGTGTAGCTAGCTTCAGCCCCCGAAGGGTGAGGTGAAGGGTGAGGTGCGGATGGGGACAGATGCGGATGGGGACAGATGGGACAGATGTTATAGAAACAAGGAGCAGCTGCTTCTTCCCTGTGAGGGATTTAAGGCTTTCAAAACGATCCCCTCCCCACCTACATGCAGGCTCTCCTCCCCTGCTGCTGCTTCCGCCTGGTCAGTTGGCAGAGAAGCTGACGAGGTGGAGCAGGGCTGGGAAAGTGGGTCTCTGCTCAGCAGGTCTTCCGTTTAAGGGCCTATTTGGGCATAACGGCCCTTATTACAGCTGTAGGATGAGGTGCCAAGCTGGAGAATTAATGTTTCACTCAGCCAGGCAGGAAACTGGGTATGTTTATAAATGTGTTTAGAAGCACACCAAATTCATTGTGGAGGTGAAGAATTTAATGTAGAAAAGTAACTCTTTTTGAGGAGATAAGGTGAACTATAAAAACACAAGTCAGGCACACACAAGTAGTTAAACGAAATCTTCCTTATACAAACGGGTGTCATGGTAAAGGCGGATCCTTGGAGAGCATCAGAGACCTAAATGCCTCCACCTGAATCCTGTCCTGCTTCATGACCCGTGAGCTTTCTAGGTTGGATAAGTCCCAACGTTTCTCTTGACTTTAGTTTCTAATTTGCAAGGTTGTTGTGAGAAATAAATATAATACCATCTAACACTCTTACAGTCATTCAAGGACCACTTCCACAGTTTTTGCCATCACTGAGTATCACTTGAACCATTATTATTTAATGTTTTTTAATTTAAATCAACTCACTTTTTTTAAAAAGTAAATGAATACTCTCTACTTTAGCCTTATCTTAAGCACAAATATCTGTAAAATCATGGGTTTTGTGTGCCCCATAAATCAATGTATGGTCAGGCCACTCAGGATGGCTGTTCTCTTGCTCTCTGTACATCCCCTTCCCAGCCAGTGCCTGCCTCACCTACACCCTACTCACATGACTGACCTTCCTATGTACTTGCCCCAGGCCCCAGATAGTGACTGTTATCAAAGGGGTGGTGTGGGATGTGCCCCTCTGCTACTTTCCATGAAAATCGATAAGCCAACTTGACATCTCCACCTGCCCCGGGGAGCAAAGACTGCCACCACGTCCTGCCCGCTGTCTGCCACACACGGTGGGATGTTGGTCCAGGACCTTGCTTCAGACACGTAAGCTCTCTCATCCATTAAACCACTGATGTCTCTGTTGCCGACTCCAGGCTCTTTCTTGGGTCTTGAAGCTCTTCCTGCAACAGACTGCTAGACCATCGCACCAGGAGCACTGGCAAAAACGGCACATCACTACCTGGTACAGGATAGTGCATTCCTCTCCTCCCTCATATGAAACTAGGTCGTGTGGGGGCAAAGTCTTTACAATCTGCATGGGAAAGAGAAGTCATTTTTTTAAGTTAAATCATAAAAAGGCAATTGGCAATTCAAAACAGAAGAAATTTCCTAAGGGATCACACTATGAATAGACAATTTGGGGGCGCTCACTGCCATAGGAGCAGAGAGGGAGGAGGCTCCGTAGTCCTTGGAATGAGCAGCGACTGTTACCCAGCCACAACCCTGGGATGCAGGCATCCAGACCTTAACGGCCCCACAGTTGCTGTCACAGAAGATTTTGTGCCAGAACGGTTAGAAAAGACATCAAAGATGAGGAGAAATTAAGGTTGGCCTTGAAAGATGGGTGGCATGGGTAGGCAGAGAAGAAGGCTTGTTATGCTAGGAGAAGAATGAGCAAAAGTGTCTGGGGTTCGAGCTGTTCTTGAAGGGGCGTGGAAAAGGAGGGAGGGAAGACAGGGCAGGACACACACGAGCAGGGGCGCAGCGGGAGCTCAAGTCTGCACTGCGGCTCGGGGGTGGGCGATGCCCGAAACCATATTGATGAACATGGGGAAGTGAGGATGGTTATAAATAAGACTGAAAATATTAGAAAACCCAGATTCCCAAAGCCTTAAACATGAAGTTGCAGAGGATTTGAATGTGTTGCTATAAGCAGTTGAATGCTAACAAGTAGAAAAATGGCATTGTGGTCAAAGTTATGGTTTTTCAAAGATTTGTCTGTAGAACAGATTTCGAGGGTGTGGAGAGAGCTAGGAGTTGAGCAGAACAGTAAGGAGGCTATTGCAGTCGTTGAGGCAGAATCAGATGATAACCTGAGCTGAGGTGTGTGAAATGTACAAAGAAAGGGGGAGTGTGAGAGTAATTGCAAAGGGAGAATCTATACTTCCTAATTGTACTTAGTAGAAAAGGAGTCGAGAAGGATTTCCAGGTGATTCCATTCCTTGACAAATGTGTACAGACCAATGAGAAAGTCATGGTGATTTATTCCTGAGGGTCGATCTGCCCTTGACTCTTATTACTGGGGAGCAATACTGAGACCAAGGGGAAGTCAGGGAGAAGATGCAGGACACAAGGAAGCGAGGACAGCGGCTGAACCATGGCAGAGCATGTGAGGTGTGTAGACTAAATGTCTATGCATATATATATGTATACATATTTATTTTTTAGTCTAATAGCCAAGGAATGTGCAAGTACAAACACATACCTTGTTTATCAAATCAATTCTGACTGGATCTAGCATTCCTTTTAGCTCTAAGTTGAAATCCAGTTATTTTTTTTGAAATTGAAATTGTTAGTCAGCCCTGGCTTGCTTCTAACTCTGCCTAGCTTCTGAATCAAAGACGATACCTATTTGTATGTGATTTTTAAAAATTGAAGTACAGTTGATTTACAACATTGTTTTAATTTCTGCTGTACAGCAAAGTGATTCAGTTATACATTCTTTTTTAATATTCTTCTCCATTATGGTTTATCATAGGATACTGAATACAGTTCTCTGTGCTATCAGTAGGACCTTGTTGTTTATCCATTCCATATATAATAGCATACATCTACTAACCCCAAACTCCTACTCCATCCCTCCCCCAACACACTCCCCCTTGGCAACCACCAGTCTGTTCTCTACATCCGTGATTCTGTTTCTGTTTTGTAGATAGATTCATTTGTGTCATATTTTAGATCCTACATATAAGTGGTATCATACGGTATTTGTCTTTCTCTGACTTACTTCACTTAGTATGACAATCTCTAGTTTCATCTATGTTGCTGCAAATGGCATTATTTCCTTCTTTTTTATGGATCAGTAATATTCCATTGTATATATGTACCACATCTTCTTTATCCATTCATCTGTTGATGGACATTTAGGTTGTTTCCATAAAAGACCATACTTTTTAATCTACCTATAGCTCTGCTCTGCCCAATCTTTGAGCCACTGAAAAGTAAATTTGGAAGAATATTAGAAGCCCCATTCCTACCAGTAGACAGACTTTGGAACTAGTTATTGGTTAGAAGATCTCTATCCGAGAGTCGCTGGTGGCCCTGTCTGCTTTCTGAGCTGTGATATAGCTCCCAGAACACCACGGCCTGTGCCCTCTCCGATTTGAATGGCCTGAAGTCCAGGTTGGCACTTGTACTAGTTCACTAGGGTTGCCATTACAAAGTACCACAGGCTCGGTGGCTTAAACAACAGACATTTATATTCTTACAGTTGGAGGCTAGAAGCCCAAGATCAAGGTGCTGGCAGGGTTGGCTTCTGCTGAGGCCTCTCTTCCTGGCTGTAGATGCCATCTTCTCCCTGTCTTCACATGGTCTTCCCTCAAGGTATGTCTGTGTCCAAATTTCCTTTTCTCATCAGGAGACCAGTCGTATTGGATTAGGGCCCACCCTAATGAACTTACTTTAACTTAATTACCTCTTGAAAGACCGTATCTCCAAATAAAGTCACATTCTGAGGTACTGGGGCTCAGGAATTCAACATATTAATTTGGTGGGGACACAATTCAGCCCATAACAGCTCATCCCTGAATCCCAAATTACTTAGCTGGAGCCCTGACAACCTGCTTAGTGTTAGCCTCTCCCCAGAGGAATATACTTTGTCCCTGTTTCCCTGGTAACCACCAGGGAATAGGACCCCTTTCACTCGGGATCAGCCCTCTGAGCCACTTCAGAGCTCCTGTCCACCCCTCATTGTCCACATCCAACTGATCACAACTTCCACTCAACCGATCTTTATTTCTTCTACAACCACAATGTCATCACTCTTAGTCCAAGATCACATTTGCAGAGATGATGACAACAGCTTTCTACCTCGCTTTCTGTCCCCAGGCCTTTCCTCCACCCACCCATCCATCCTCTCTAATCCATTTCACCCTCAAAGTCAAATATGATCATAAAACTTGTCATATCAAATCTTTCAGTGGTTCCCTGTACAAATAAAACCGTTTCCTTTAACGAGCTCACAAAACTCTTCATAAACTAGTCCCAGCTACTGTAACATCCTTTCATAATCATTCCTGTACTCTGCAATTTCTGCTATATTAACTTATTTGCAATTGTTTATTAAAGTATCTGTGAGACTATTCTGTGAACTATCCCAGGAAAATGGGTCAGATTCTGTGTTGAACATAAACATTTGAAACATTGCAGAAAAAGTATGTAGTGGAAGGAGAGGGCCTTTGGAACTAAACAGAGCTGAATTCTAATTCCATTTCCCCTTCTTTTTTATTGAGATATAACTTATATACAGAAAAGGGCACAAATATTTGTGCAGCTGAATGAGTTTTTAACATATGTCCATACTTTTGAACCACCATCCATGTCAAGATATAAAACATTTCTCATCATCTAGAAGGTTCACTGATACCCCATTATATCCAAACCCCACCCCACAAAAGTAACTACTCTTTTGACTTCTATGAGGATTTATTAGTTTTGCCTGCTTTTGGACTTTAATAAATGTAATAATACAGTGTATAGTCTTTCATATCTGGCTCTTGTTCAACTTGAAAGCTGACTCACTCACATGTTGAATAGATCTACCTATCTCCTCTCCTACGTCTAATTTCCATTTGATAAGTCATTCTCCACCTGAGCCTCAGTTTTCTCAATAAGGCTATCCCTGCATGACTGATGTGAGCGCTAGATGACCTATATCAAACCTTACTGGTGCTTTCTGCCACAAAGCAGGCTGTTCCCGAATTCTAGCTATTGTTACTGTGATGAGTATCTTTTACTTTTAGAAAATGGACCTTTGGAACTATTATTGCACTATATTCAGTTTTTTTTTTTTGTTTTTGTTCTTGTTTTTTTGATAGAGTAGTTCAGAGTTACTTTGCCTTCAGGACTGAAATCTAGGTAACAATATGTTTAAATCAAGATTATGTGAAACACCCTTCAAAGGAGATTTAACAGTGTGCCCTATCACTTATCAGATGAGAAAAGAAAAGTGTGAAAAAATCACCTCTCACCTCTGCAGAAGGCTTTCCGTATTTTATGTTTTATTTTTACTGTGTATTGTTTTTGGGGTGGCTTCCTATGAGAGAGACCACAATTTTCTCTGGGGTCAGAGACTCTTATTCCTAAAAAATACGTTAATAATAAAGGTCATGATAATATACAACATCACTTACACTGGAGATCTCTTACGTTGGTCTCCTACAGATGCTATGATCTTTGGAAACTTTTTTACAGGAGCTGACAAACTTGACAAACAAACAACAGTAGTGCTTTTTGTTGTACACTGAGTCTGAAATATCAATGATGTCCTAGTTAGCTGCACTGAAAACATCTTAAGGATCTTTTGCTTATTTAGAGGGAATAAGCAGAGAGAACTTTAGTGACATACACCAAATAGCTCTGCATTGTTAACCTGACAAGGACAAACTTGCTGAATTCATTATCTATTTCTCCCCCAAACTGGAGAACCTACTATGTACCATGCACCATGCTAGTCCTGGGGAAACAAAGAGAAATAAGATGAAGTCCCTACCCTCAAGGAACTCAGAGTCTAGAGGGAGAGAGACAAACACATCAACAAATAATTACAGCCCAACATGAGAGAAGGTGATGTGGGAGCCTGGAGGAGGGAGAAATTAATTTGAATACTGAGGACTTTATATAAATGCTTATACTTGAATACCAGTGTCCTCATATCCTGACATGACACCTCTCTTTAAGGTGCCTGACCTTAAATAAGTCAATGAAGCTTTGCCTCAGGACATATTAGATACAGGTCTAATTATATCAGTTTATTTCCTGGGGATGAAACTGTAAGATGCAAAATGTAGAAGCCATTAAGAGACAAGTTTTCTATCATGTAGAGAAAAGGTGATGCCTCTTTTCAGCCAAAGACATACAGACATTTGAGACTGAGAAAATCCAGATGAACTGGAACCTCTGGTTATTTTCACTGGGCAGACGGTTCTGAAGCACACTTTATAAGACACCTGAAGGCCCTGTGGTATCCAGCCCCAGTGACCTGTAACGTGGGTCCATGTATTATCCTTTCCTCCTCCCTTGCTTCATTCTTCCCTCTCACTCCTGCTCCTGGGATTGTACTCCAAGACAATCCACTTGTACATGATTTAGGCTACAAGAGCACTTGCTGATTGCTTACCACTTTTTGTTTAAGCGAATTCAAGTTGGTTGTCCTAATATATACAAACACCTGCAATGGTTCCCTCACTGCCCACAGAATAAGATCATAAAGCAGCAGAACTGAATGGGAACCCATGGAAATCCGACCCAGAGTTTACATTCTCAACTTCTCTGCTGCTGTGTGAATGTCTGTCACCCTTTCCGCAACCATTAAATTCTAACTATGCAAAATGCCATTGGAAATACATAAAAGTCCAGGCACAAAAGAACGGACTACTGTCCCCAGCCCACTATTTGCCTGCTCTTTTCCTATTGTGACCTGAGTCTGTTTAGTGTTGAAGTTTTAGGTTGTTTCTCATTTTTCGTTTAAAATTAACACTGAGATAAATATTCTAAAAATAAAGCTTTCATCTCTAGCTCTGTTTATCTCTGAAAGATAATTCCTAGAAGTGGAATTACTGTGCCAATTACTGTGGATAAATTGTCAACAATAGGTAAAGTCATTTAAATATATTGGCTAAATTGATACAAACAGGAATGTTGTTAAACCTTATTGAGTCTCATTAGCAGTGATAAATTTTTTGCATACTTTTCTTGTCCTCCTATGAATTGTGCATATTCTTTCCCACTGAAAATTAGGCTGTCACTATTTTCCTTACTGATTTATCTATTATCTTTCTATATGAAGCCTTTTTCTATCCTGTTTGTGGCATTTATTTATTGTAATTGTTGTTTTCCTTTTACTTAAAGTAATTTGACAGACTTACACACATATGGAGTATTTTTCTGTGTTGTTTATCCCATTATTTAATTCTTAGCGAGAGATAACTCATTCTCTCCTCTATGTTTCTTCTGTTTTCTATTGGTTAAAAAATAGATTTCTATTTTACATCTATTTCTTTTCTTCCTCTTTATTTCTTCTTATTACAGTAGGAATTGAATATCTAACTTGACTGCTTTTTCCAAATAACAAACCCACTTTCCTAACACTATTTTCCCAGAAGTAGTTACTGAATAACCTCTCTTTTCCTTTTCAGCTCTATATTATCTAGGATCTATTTCTAGGCTATGCATCCTGTCCATCTCTCTGCCTATTTCTGTGACTGCTGTTACTGTCATAGTCTTTTCATTTTTCAACTGACTCAAGCTCTGGATAGGTAATGCAAAAGGGGCCACCTGTGAAATATTGCTAATGACAGCCTCTTCAATTTACCATTAAGAGGGCAACATAAGCTGGATTTTCAGAAGGTATGAATAACCCAACTCTTAGTTAATTATACTGAAGTATATAGTATACCAATTATAAAAAGTATTAACCATGAAAAATTGCATGCCCTGTTTACTTTCAGGGTGAAAAACACCTTCCTGAATTTGTAGATTGGTTTTGCTTTGTAGGTTGGGTTTAAGTATAAATGATAGTATATTTCTCCCATAAACTAAATAGGTTAAAAACAAAGAAGAAACTGTCAACTTCTCTAAACCAGATACAAGAGATAACAGCTAAGCCACTATGTCAAATTTAAAATGAAAAGTTTTAACTGGGACAAAGAAATTGACAGCAAAAAATTCCTTACTCACAGAAATTATGGTATTATATAAGAAGCTCAATTTTATCACAACTAGATGAAATTCCCTATAATTTGTAATTTCAAATTATTATTGGTAACAAACAAGAACTATGGGCAATGTATGGCCTGATAAGCATTATTCTCTAGTGCTGACGCTCTTCTGATTTTGATTCTTTGATCTCTTGGTCCCAGAGTGGCCCATTTTCTCAGTTTCGAAAGTATAGAGATATTCCCTTCCACTACAAGGCAAATAAAACAACCTTGGGAGGCCACTCCAAAAAATGGGGAACAATAATTCCCAATAATGTCCAGTGTGCAATATTGTCAATATTAAATAAAGAAACAATGTTGGAAATGCTAGCCAATGTATGACATGCAATTGGTAGTCCATAAATGTTAGATGTCCTATAATAGTACTTTTGCAATCTGTGAATCCCAGAAATACCTTAGGCATCGATGAGCTTACCCTTAGGAAATAGAAATGGCCATAAGCGATCACATTTTCTGGTCAAGAGAGTGAGTTGCTCTTGTAGTGGTCCTGAGAAGACTGTTGAAACACATGAGTAGCCAATTAGACACCTGGTGTTCTAGAAAGGCTATCGGAGGGGAGAAGGAGTAGCTCTGCCCCTTGGGGGAGGTACATTTTCCACTATGCAGAATAGAATCACATTCCCTAAGAGGACATTTACTGTCAAGGGATGAGAGAAGTAGGAAATCATTAAGGTGCTGCTTCCATAAATGGGTGCAGAAGCATTCTCAGCTCCTCTGAGGCATCCAACACTGTTGCCTACCCCCATCTGTCCTTTTAGAAAACCTTTTATCTCAGTAAGATTGATGCTATACTCACCTACTTCTCCCATGAATTCTGCTCTGTTTTTTCTTTGACTAACCCTCTTCCATTTTAAAATTTTTGGCTTTCCCATTACGTTCAATTTTGAGAGCTCTGGCCTTCTCTGTGGCCTTGCTCTTAGAAAAGTGATCCATTCTCAGGGATACAACTGTTGCATTCTATGTGGAGGGTTCCCAAATGTTACTTAAGTGCTAATTTCTCAAGTTACAGGCTTGCATCCCCAGCTCTCTACTGAATAGTTCTGATGTCTTACTGATAACCTCAAACTCAGCACATTAGAAGACTTACCTTCTGTCATCCCTATTTCAATCAATATTGTCAGAGCTCAGCCAGTACTTAACATCTGAATCATCTTTGAATGGGAAGTTCTGTACTTCACTCCCTAAATCCAAACTATGTTGTGTAACTTCCTGTAAAACCATGCATCTTTCTTTCCTCACAGTCAGTGTATCTGTGCAGACCCATACCCCTTCCTAGCCAGAGTATTTCTGTAGCCTCCCAACTGCTTCGGACCTGCAGGTTTTCTTCTCTCCCATTCATTCTGTGCACCTCAACTACATGATGCCTTGTAAAACCATTTTCTATTTCATCATGTCATTGTTTCCTGCAAGCCCTTTAATGACCCCAGATTTTCCACAGGCTAATTTCCAAATTACCAGGCCTACCTCTGGCCTGATCTGAGTTTATAATCCCACTCCTTCCCACTTATCTCCATCCCTCTGGAGCCCCAGTTCATTCCATTTATAGGAAGTTTCAGAAAGGCAGTTACTCTTTAAAGAAAGGGTGAAACAGAGCCCTAAAACCTTTCTGAGATACTTTGTATTCTGTCCAGGACACCTCCTCATGATTACAAACCCCTTCTTTAGAGACCCACTTTGATTCCACAAATTCAAAGTAGCACTAGTGTTCTAGAAGTCACCCCAGTAAGCACCTTTTGACACTCCCCTTATAATCAGAACATTCAGAACATGTAATTTTCCCAAGATTTTTCTTCATTCATACAAAGATCATAAAAAGAAATAGATGCTTCAATGTTTGTATTTTCATCACTTTAGGTTTATTTTTATTATAAAATATTTTAAGTAAAAAGTATAATAGGTACCCCTGTCCCATCACCAGATTTATTAGATGGAAAAGGTCAAAAGACATATTTACTGCAGGTCACTTTAGAAAATGTTTTTTACTTTGGTACATTCTACTAGTGAATGTTTGCTCATTGACAACTATTAATGATTGGATATTATAATTTTAATCTGTTGATTAAGAAGCAAATAAACTTGCATTGATTTCTTTGGCAGTGTCTCAGGGATCACAAGATATAATGAGTCCTGTGACCCAAACTTGTAGTTCACCTGAAGCTCCATAAATTAATACTGTGGCAATGACCCAGAAGATACAAAATATAGTGAAATTTGTGTAATGTTTGTGTTAAATGTTGTCTATGGCTTGATGGGAATGGAAAAAGAGTCTGTCTAGGAAAGAACAAATCTGTAGGTATTATTTTATTAGACTCAGAACTAAGCTACCCAGTGAATTTCCCATCATGTCTTAGCTGCCAGGAAACTTGCAGTATTTTAATTGCTAAGTTTCATAAATTAACTCATCCCAGGTCCCTGATACATCTGTTATTCTCTTCTTTTTTAACAGTTTTTTGTACTTATAATTCTTGTCTTATTTAGATGCTTTAAAAAATGAATTTAATCATTTATTGAACATGTGGGTATTTTTTTAAAAACACAGAAATATACTAATGTGACATACTGATGAAAATCAGAGTTCCAAGATACAATTTTTCACCTCAAATTTAGTCAAGTTTCTTATGGATATGACATTGATAGTTACTTGTTTTGAAAGAGAATAACAAAGCCTAATTTTCATGAAATCCACAGTAATCTAAAAGCTTTAGTTTCATTTTACCATCCACTTTCTCTTAAACACCAAACTTTTTACCCAAGCTAGTAGCAAAAGAATTGATGAAGATGTATCAACTTTTCTTGCCATTTTGATAACATAGTCAAGGACTCAAATTGAAATTTTTAAAAATGGAAAGAGAAATAAGATCACTGAATTATTTACAAATGGAGAACTACGTTGCCCACTAAAGTCCCTCATTGTAAATGTGAGGCATCTCAGTCTCTGTTCATGGTCCACAGATCAGTCTGGCCACTGTATTCATTGAAGCAAAGCAATGGGAAGAAGCTACAGGACTTCAAGGAGAGGGATCAGTAGATCTTAAACGATTGCCCAATGGGATAAAGTCCAGTCTAGAACCCAGCTTTCCTGACAGGCACACCTGGGATCATTAAATCTGGTTTGTGTAATGTTTCATGTTGAGGCATTCCTGTTTTCAGCAACACTATTATAAGGTTATCATTGGCTAAAGTAACCACTGTCAAAGGTCAGGATTTATTTGACTGTGTAAATTCTCTCATGTCTGTTGAATAGCTATGTCCACTGCTGAATCTCTCATTAATATCCTGGGCATTGACATAGGTGTTGATTCAGTGGTGAATAAAACAGTGCTTGTGGCCCTCAAGAGGCTTATGTCTACAAGTAAGTTTTTAATGATCATGATGATCCCGAGAAGTAATGAGGCCTTATGGGGACTGGGCTGTATGTGCACAGGAGGGCTGCCTTATTCAGCCCTCCTTGTTTCATCATTTACTGTTTAGCACTGATTCTGTAGAAAAGGATGTATACTTAGTATAAAGCACTGGACTAATTTGGTGTGGGATAATGAATCAGCTATGTAGCTGGATTTCAAGGCATTACAGGAGGGTTAATACTTCTTTCAAATACCACACTATGAGGCAACAAGTGATAGTGCCACAAATATGCACTTTGACTTTAAAATATAAATACAGATAAACATTTTTATCTAAAGACTTTACTACAATGAACATGGAATACTGGTCTTAAACCTCCAATTATTAGATCTACATTCCTCCTAAAGTATCACTGCCTTTTCCCAATTATTATTTCTTAAAGAAAACACACAGATACACTTAGAAAATTAACAAGACAATGAAGACGAAGCTTATCTCTCAATTTGGTTTTTATGCATTTATCAAAAAAGGACTTGCTGTGATAGACTAGATGTTTAATTGCCTATTCAGATTAGTCTGCATTTTAAATGGAAATGACAAAGTCCAGATGAAAAAAATAACTGACTATTCACTCAAATATGATTCTCTTTTCTTGGCTCTTCCCTGTTTATGGTCCTGAATATACCTCTCTTTCCCTTTTTAACCTCATGTATTTAAAAATGCTTATGGTAGCTCTACTTTTAACTTTTTGAGGATACGCCATACTGTTTTCCAAATTGGCTGTACCAATTTACATTCCCACCAACAGTGCACTAGGTTTTCTCCATGTTCACATCAGTATTTGTTATCACTTGTCTTTTTGATGATGGCCATTATTATAGGTATGAGGTAATCTCTCATTATGGTTTTAATCTGCTTTTCTCTAATGACTAGTGATGTTAAACATCTTTTCATGTACCTGATGACCTTCTGTGTATCTTCTTTGGAAAAATGGCTGTTCAGGTTCTTTGCCCATATTTTAAACTGGGTCATTTGGTTTTTTTTGCTATTGAGTTGTATGCATCTTTATATATTTTGGATATTAACCCTTTATCAGATATATCGTTTACAAATATTTTTTCCCATTCCATAGGTTGTCTTTTCACTTTGGTTTTTTTTTTTTTTTTTTTTTCTTTTCTGTACGCAGGCCTCTCACTGTTGTGGCCTCTCCCGTTGTGGAGCACAGGCTCCGGACGCGCAGGCCCAGCAGCCATGGCTCACGGACCCAGCCGCTCCGTGGCATGTGGGATCCTCCTGGACCGGGGCACGAACCCGTGTCCCCTACATCGGCAGGCGGATTCTCAACCACTGCGCCACCAGGGAAGCCCATCTTTTCACTTTGTTGATGGTTTCTTTTGCTGTACAGAAGCTTTTTACTTTGATGTAGTCGCACTTCTTTATTTTTGATTTTGTTGATTGTGCTTTAGGTGTCATATCCAAAAAATCATAGCTAATACCTATGTCAAGGGGCTTTATTCTTATGTTTTCTTCTAGGAATTTTATGGTTTCAGGTCTTACATTCTTTAATCCATTTTGAGCTATTTTTTGTGAGTGGTCTAAGATATGGATCTAGTTTTATTCTTTTACATGGACTTTTCAATTATCCCCAATATCATTTACTGAAAAGATTATCTTTTCTCCATTGAGTATTCTTGGGTCCCTTGTCAAATATTAGTTGACTGTATATGCTCAGGTTTATTTCTGAACTCTTGATTCCATCCCATTGGTCTATTTGTCTGTTTTTATGCCAGTACCATACTGTTTCAAAGACTATTATCTTCATAGGATAGCATGAAATCAGGAAATGTGATGCCTCCTGTTCTGCTCTTCTTTCTCAGGATTTCTTTGTCTATTTGGGGTCTTTTGTGGTTCCATATAAAATTTAGGAGTGTTTTTTCTACTTCTTTAAAAAATTGCCTTTGGAATCTTGACAGGGATTGGACTGAATCTATAGATGGCTTTTGGTAGTGTTGAAATTTTAACAATATTAATTCTTCCAATCCATGAACACAGGATACCTTTCCATTTATTTGTGTCTTCAATTTCTCTTATCAATGTCTTGTAGTTTTCAGAGTAGAGATCTTTCACTTCCTTGGTTGAGTTTATTCCTAAGTTTTTTATTGTTTTTGATGCTGTTGTAAATGGGACTGATTTCTTTATTTCACTTTCAGAAAATTTGTTAGTGTATAAAAATGCTACTGATTTTTGCATGTTAATTTTGTATACAGCAACTTTACTAAATTCATTGATTTGATCTAACAGTTTTTTGGTTGAGTTAGAATTTCTATATATAAAAATCATGTCATCTGCAAATAAAGACAACTTCACTTCCTCCTTTCCAATTCTGATACCTTTTATTTCTCTTTCTTGCCTGACTGCTCTAGCTAGGACTTCTACTACTATGTTGAATAGCAGTGGTGAGAGTGAGCACCCTTGTCTTGTACCTGATTTTAGAGGAAGAGGTTTCAACGTTTCACCATTGAGTATGATATTAGCTGTGGGCCTGTCATATATGGCCTTTATGATGTTGAGATATGTTCCTTCTATGTCTAATTTCTTAACAGTTTTTTATCTTGAATGGATGTTGAATTTTGTCAAATGCTTTTCCTGCATCTATTGAGATAATTATAGGATTATTTTCTTTCATTCTGTTAATGTGATGTATCCCAGTGATTGATTTGTATATGTTGAATAATACATGCATTGCAAGGATAAATCCCACTTGATCATGGTAAATGACCTTTTTAATGTGCTGCTGAATTTTGTTTGCTAGCATTCATTTTACTGAGAATTTTTGTATTTTTGCTCATCAGGAACATTGTCCTGTAGCTTTCTTTTCTAGTAGTATTTGTTTCTAGTTTTGGTTATCAGGATAATGCTAGTTTTATAAAATGAGTTTGGGAGTGTTCCCTCCCTTTTCATTTTTTCAGTCCTTGACAAGGACTGGTATTAATTCTTCTTTAAATGTTTGGTAAAATTCACCAGTGAAGCCATTGGTCTTGGGCTTTTCTCTGTTGGGAGATTTTTGATTACCAGTTCAATCTCCTAGTAGTTGGTCTATTCAGATTTTCTATTTCTTCCAGATTCAGTCTTGGTAAGTTGTATGCTTCTAAGGATTTTTCATTTCTTTTAGGTTGCCTTGTTTGTTAGCATATAGTTGATCATAATAGCCTTTTATGATCCTTTGAATTTCTATGGTATCCATTGTAATGTCTCCTTTTTCCTTTATAATTTGATTGATTTGGGTTGTTTCTCTTTTTCCCTTGGTTAGTCTAGCTAAGTATTTGTCAATTTTGTCCATCTTTTCAGAGAACCAACTCTTAGTTTGGTTAACCTTTTCTATTGTTTTTCTGTTCTCTATTTCATTTATTTCTGCTCTAATCTTTTTTTTTTTTTTTTTTTTTTTTTTTTGGCGGTATGCGGGCCTCTCACTGTTGTGGCCTCTCCCTTTGCGGAGCACAGGCTCCGGACGCGCAGGCTCAGCGGCCATGGCTCACGGGCACAGCCTCTCCGCGGCATGTGGGATCTTCCCGGACCGGGGCACGAAGCCGTGTCGCCTGCATAGGCAGGCGGATTCTCAACCACTGCGCCACCAGGGAAGCCCTGCTGCTCTAATCTTTATCATTTCCTTTCTTCTGCTAACTTTGGACTCTTCTTTTTTTTTTTAGCTCCTTAAGGCATAGTGTTAGGTTGTTTGCCAGGGATATTTCTTGCTTCTTAATGTAGTGTTTATTGCTGTGAACTTCCCTCTTAAAACTGCTTTTGCTTCATCCTACAAGTTCTGGTATGTTGTGTTTCCATTTTCATTTATGTCAGAAATTTTTAATTTCTCCTTAATTTCTTCTTTGATCCATTGGTTGTTAAAAATTAAAAACAGAACTACCATATGATCCAGAAATTCCACTTTGGGAATATAACCAAAAGAAAAGAAAGCAGGGCTTCCCTAGTGGCGCAGTGGTTGAGAGTCCGCCTGCCAATGCAGGGGACACGGGTTTGTGCCCCGGTCCGGGAAGATCCCACATGCCGCGGAGCGGCTGGGCCCGTGAGCCATGGCCGCTGGGCCTGCGTGTCTGGAGCCTGTGCTCCACAATGGGAGAGGCCACAGCAGTGAGAGGCCCACGTACTGCAAAAAACAGAAAAGAAAAAAGAAAATAAAGCACTAACTCAAAAAGATACCTGCATCCCCATGTTCATAGCAGCATTATTTACAATAGCCAAGACATGGAAGCAACCCAAGTGTTCATCAATGGATGAATAGATACAGAAGTTGTGGCATACAATGGAATATTATTCAGCCATAAAAAGAAACAAAATTGAGATATTTGTAGTGAGGTGGATGGACTAGAGTCTGTCATACAGAGTGAAGTAAGTCAGAAAGAGAAAAACAAATACCGTATGATAACACATATATATGGAATCTAAGAAAAAAAAAAAGGTCATAAAGAACCTAGGGGTAAGATGGGAATAAAGACACAGACCTACTAGAGAATGGACTTGAGGATTCGGGAGGGGGAAGGGTAAGCTGTGACAAAGTTAGAAAGTGGCATGGACATATATACACTACCAAACATAAAATAGATAGCTAGTGGGAAGCAGCTGCATAGCACAGGGAGATCAGCTCGGTGGTTTGTGACCACCTAGAGGGGTGGGATAAGGAGGGTGGGAGGGAGGCAGATGCAAGAGGGAAGAGATATGGGAACATATGTATATGTACAACTGATTCACTTTGTTGTAAAGCAGAAACTAACACACCATTGTAAAGCAGTTATACTCCAATAAAGATGCTAAAAAAAAAAGATACAAACTCCACTGATAACTATATGATGATATGTCTTAAGTTTAAACATCTCTGGGACATATTTTGTATCTTATCTGCCCCTCGAGGCTGTAAAATGACAGTAGATAGGGATCAACTTTGTGTTTGCCACATGCTGCATGTTGGTCTTAATAAACATTTTTTTCTTAAAAAAAAACAAGTGTGGCATATGTTTGCAATGGAATATTATTCAACCATAAAAAATGAAGAAATCTTACCATTTACAACAACATGGATAGACCTTGAAGGCATCATGCTAAGTGAAGTAAGTCAGAGAAAGACAAGTACTGTATGATCTCACTTATATGAGGAATCTAAAAAAAACCAAGAAAACAAAATTATAGAAAAAGGAATCAGACTTGTGGTTATCATAGGTGGAGGGTGAGAGGAAAGAGAATTGGAGGAAGGTAGTCAAAAGGAGCAAACCTCCAGTTACAAGATGAATAAGTACTAGGGATGTAATGTATAGCTACACTGCTGTATGACATATAGGAAAACTGTTTAGAGAGTAAATCCTAAGAATTCACATCACAAAGAGAATTTTTTTTCCTTTCTTTTCTTTTATTGTATCTATATGGACGGATGTTAAATGAGCCTATTGTGGTTATCACAATATATGTAAATCAAACCATTCTGCTGTATGCCTTAAACTTATACAGTGATGTAAGTCAATTATTTATTTATAAAACTGGAAAAAATGCTTAATTAGGGAAGGATCTGAAATTTTCTTCCTTCTTTTTTGAGGAGTCATGCAATTAAAAAGTTGAGAATCTGCTTAGATGTTTGAGGAGCACAGATTATACTGAACAATCTACCCTTAAAAATGAAATAGAATGTTGTAATCATAAATAGCTCTGCCTTGCAGTCATTTCTGTAATTCTAACATTCATATTGTCATTTGATTAGTTAATCATCCATTTTCAAAGGTGTGAATGTGTTTTCACACTTCTGATAAGACAGTGTTAACTATGAAACTATAGATAGCAATAGAGATTAATTATCTATTGCACAAGTTCCCACACCTTGTGCTTACCAGATAGAGGAAGAGAGTGCATGTCAATACAGGTGTGATTTCAAAAAACGGAAAAAAAATACTTGGTCAAATGAGCTCAAGGCGTACTTTCAATTGCCATATCTTTAAAATGTTAACCGCATTTACACTTTTAATTTTATTTCATAAAACAGTTGATCTCCCATGTGTAACAAGATTTATTTCCTGGGTGGATTGATGCATCTCTTCCTTTAAAAAGGAGTGAATGAAGTAGAGGCTTTTTATACATGAATTAGTCTTTCGTGGAATTAGAAAAGGGAACAGAACTCTTTATCAGATTTAACAATAGTTGTAACTTCAGTAAGACAAAACTAGAAAGTTTAAACGTGTCCTCTGAAATTCAGCCTTCTGAGCCCTCTGGTAACTCAAAACAATAACAATAACTATGATTATAATTATAATAGTCGATTTTGCCACTGCTCTCTGACCCTAATGATGAGATCTGTTAATTTAGACTCTGGTTCCCCATCTCTTTGGGGTCTTGATTTTTCTATCTCTGTGACTCATTAGTTTTGATGTGTAGATATCATGAATGAGAAGAGGGACTAAGGGACAGAAGTTTATCTGTAACCCCCTTCTTTTTGGAAGTAAATATATGTTCAAATTTTAACCCATTGTGAGAGATCATACTCCCTCAGTACTAGAGCAATATTAGCTTTGGCCCTACACTAAAGTGGTACGATTGATCATTAATATCCTAATAGCCTTCTTTAGGCTGGAACCCAAGTACTGAAAATGAACACAAATTTACTTTCCTCATTCAGAAGATGTCTCTTCCATCTCATATGCTGTCTTCTTTCTTCCAAAGTGTGGGTGAAACCGGCTCCCAGGCCTGTTCTGTGTGAACATTCAGACACAACTGCAGACCTCAGAGCAGCAACCTTGTTCTTTAAGTGCCTCCAGCTTTAAATACACAGCTCCAAATTGCTTCTTCTTTCTTGGTTTGTTTATAACAGCAAGCAAGGAAATGCCAAACCATTAGGGTTTGGGGTAGCAGGAAAATGAGCTAAAAACCAAATAACATTGGTTTGTTTTGGACAAAGTAGCATAACATTCCAATATTTCTAACCAGTCGAATAGTATCATACCATGTTGCATCACTGCAAGTGGGATGGTCAATTCATATTTAGTTCCTCTTCCTTAATAAAGTCCCTGCTCTACACTAATGTACTTTCCACTGAGTGAATCAGAATGGCCATCATTTATCACCATGACCCCACTTAGATTTAGGACACTTTTGTTCTCAGACTTATTTTGACCTTCTGGAAGGCCTGAGTTAACCAGGCAACACCTGAGAAAGGTTAGCCCTGGCAGCATCACTGACGATTTGGTAAGCTTTCAACAGTAACATCTAGGAGAAAATTGGTAGAAAAGAAGAAAGTGAGATGTGACCAAGGCCAGAGACTTGCCCTTGTAAATGAGATTCCAGAAAAGTAAGCTTCATCTTCATTGGGCATGCCTGCCAAAGGAGAGCGCTATGCCCTCAGGGGTATATTCCAACCTTACTGCTTGCCCATCTGCAGACCTAACAGAGAGAAAACACAAGTAGGTTGAAAGAGAGGGAAGTTTGGGATGTGGGAAACCTCAGATCTTAAGGTTTAAGATTCTGAATGTTTTGACCAGGTCCAAATGTACTCATTAGAGCCATACACTGGCCAGCCTTATTGTCTATACGCCCTCTAATTTGGGACAAAAAAAATAAAATAACTGAAGTTTCTCTTGAATTCAGAGTTGGTTCTGAAACAGAATGATTCTCTGGGACGTGAAGCAGGTGACCTCCCCCATTCTTTGGAGTAGTCTAAGCCAGAGAGGGTCTTGTGGATGACAATAATCTCCTCCGCATCATTCCTGGCTTTGGGGACATGCTGCAGAATCATCTTGAGACATACCAGAGCCACAGAGAAATTTAGGAGTATGTCAGCATTGACATGTGTCAATGCCCTTCCAGTTTTCTGCTTGGCATTTAGAAATAAGTTTTATAGATATCTAAGGTTCAACAATAAAATAAAATCATTTCAATTAACAGGTCATAGTACTTTCTCTGTGTGTGTTATTTTCTTTATTAGTTGTTACAAATAATTCCTTTGCAATAGGATTCTTATAGGAACAGGGACTAAAAATATTAAATATTTATATTATTATGCCTAATATTTACTATGCGCTAGACCCTCAGCTAAGCACTTTATGATCTCAATTAAATCATCAAAACAAATTTACCAAGTATAACAAATAAGGCAAATAAAATACAGAAATGTTAAATAATGTACTTAAGACTACAAACAGAGAAGATTCATAATAGCTATAAAGTAGAGCATGCTTCTTTCCTAGTTAGATAAGGAACAGTGACATTACAATGATTCTTCTTAGTCTTCAAGTGACATCCTACTTTTGTTCCATATAAACTATCAAGTCTCCAAAGATGATCCTGCAGTGAACCACACCTCTTGGCTCCCTCCCAGGACCTGTGACTTACTCAGAGCTATTAGAATGTGGCAGAAGTGGCACATTGTGTGACTTCCAAGATTAGGTCAGAAGAAGCTTAGTATCTTCTGCTTTGGTCCCATGGAACACACTCTCTGGGACTGCTGATGTGCTTTCTCAGAGTTTGATATCCTGAGACCATCATGCTAGAGAAGCCATGTCTGGGCACTGCAGTTAAGCCCAGACTTCCAGCCATCCCACCAGAGTGCTTCAGACATGCAGCGAGGTTGTCTTGGACCTTCCAAACCAACCCAAATGCCACAGCTGAGTGACCTCAGTCAGTGTCACAGGGAGCAGAAGAATCACTCTGGAGATCCCTGCCTGATGCCTAACCCACAAAATAATGAGTATAATTACATGGCTATTGTTAAGCCATTACATTTTGGCATAAATGGTACCTGGAAAGAGGGTGCTCCATAACCCAAATCTTAAATATGTGACAGTGGCTTTGGGACGGGCAGTGGGTGGATGCTGGTAGCACTTCAAGAATATTGTAAATTCAAATGCCTCAAGAGGCCATTGATGAGGACTCATATGACAGTGAGGGAAGTGTTATTGGAAGATGGGGAAGCAGGAATCCTTGTTATGTAGCAGCACACAGTTTGGCAATTTTGTTGCCTATGGAGACTTGGAAAATAGAAAGGGTACTTGAAATACTCATGGGCTTGACTGTGGAGATTTCAAGGCAGAATGCAGAAAGTACCAACTGGCTTCTTCTACTGATTATAATAACTTACAAGAAGAAAGAGGGATGAAATAAGGAAGGAACTGTTAACTTTTTCAGTCAAATTTAGAGGAATCACAATATATTCAGGATTCGTTGGGCTTGAAAATAAAACTGTTTTTCATCCCCAGTGTCTCCCAGTAAAAGATTTTCAAAATAATAAATGGCAAGACCAAATCCAGAGCTATCACTGGAACATGGCCTTAAGGTAAATATCTCAAGTATGCAGTTGTAAGATCCTTTGTTAGGATCTCAGAAAGATTTATGGGCAGACTTTTATTAACTCTCTCAGTAACAAAAAGGCTTTTAAGAATTTTAAGGGTTTTGTCCCATAGCATCCATACATGTGGCCCAGATATGGAAGGTCTCATCTCTGAAAGAAATGTGGGTGTGGCTTTGTTTATTGAGGATATTATAAATTGATACAAGAAAACCACAAAATTGGTAAGGGAATCAAAACAGCTTGGAATGAAAGGGACAGAGATAGTATAAAAAATTAATTTCTATATGCAGGAAGCAGGCTAAGAAAGCTACCTTGCTGCAAACACAGACTTTTTTTATGGAAGAGAAATCATGATTCAGAAGGAGCCGCCAAGAGCCCAAAGGTCAAGGCCAAGAGCCAAGAATAACCCACTTGCAGGGTGAGACTGGGCCTCTATCAAGGGGAGGTGGCATAAGCCTGGTGGATTTCAGATTTGCTACAGACCTATGACTGCTCTGTAGCTTCTGTTCCTTCTCTTTTTGGAGGGGACCGTCTGTTATGGTAATCCAATCTCTCTCTCACCATTTTGGGTTGAGAAACATTTGTTTAATTCACAGGTCTTATGATCAACAGGAACTTGATGACATATAAAACATATGAACAGATGAAAATATATGGACCCTTCTAAAGAACGCTCGCAGTAGCTTCAATCATTATGATCTCAAAATTGAAACAATGCAAATATCATTCAACAGTGAAAGAAGTCAGACACAAAAGACTACATATTGTATGATTCTGTTTATGTTAAGCTCAAGAACATATGAATTAAGCTATGACGATAGGAATTGCAGGAGAGGCTGGCTACCTCTAGGGGAAGAGGAACTGACTGGAAAATGTCGTAAGGAAATCATCTAAGGTGATGAAATATTGCAAAGCTTGGTCTGGGTGATGGCTACATGGCTGGATACATATGTGAAATTAATTGTGCTGTACAATTAAGGTTTGTGCATTTTTACTGTGTTAATTGTATCACAATTAAAACTAAGGAAATTGGCATTGTCCTGGGAGATCCAGACGTAGTAAACACACATGCACCGAGAGAAATTTCTTAGCGCTGCACTGCTCTCTGGGTCAGTCATTAGTAGGGTTTAATAGGGCATCCCTTTCTTCCTTTTCTCCAAATATTAGCTAAGGAGGAACTTCATTTTAGTATCAGTGAATCCTTACACCAATTATAATTTAATCAGTGCTATTGTACTTCTTGTTTTCTGTTAGAATATTCTTTCATTTTGAATCATTCTCTTTGGAGGTTCTTGCATTAATTTTGCCCTTGGTATTTCACTTTTGACTTATCCCGATATTGGAATCCATCACTTTTCATCATCACTTTAATTTAATGTCTTTCAATGTCAGTAGTCCTAAATCAGTCTTCAAATCACAGGCTAACAATTCATAAGCCATTAGAGCCGTATTTGTTCATAACTCTCATTGGTATTGTACAAATCACCTCCTCAATAGTTTTTATCACTAGGAGAAGGAACATTACTTTGCATATTAAATTATATTTTGTTTTCTGATGGGTAATCCAGTTTTGTTCTTCCCTTTTTTCTTCCTTTGCTTGAGATAAAGTCACTGTTTCTTGCGTGTTCCAAATTTAAACCTGACACCTAGATAGAAAACTGACAAACAGGAAAAGACTGAAGGAAGAGGCTCTTCCTAACATGTTTGATACCATCAAACAGACACTGTTTGTAAAATCTTTTTCTTTTCTTCTGTTTGGGCACAAAGGAGTGGGACAGTAATAGCACCAGTTTATACACTTATCCCTTTATGCCTATGTTAATAATAAAAAAGTGACTGTACAATTAGTACAGTCTCTTCCAGTTCTCGCTATGTAATTTGGTCTGGATCAACATATTCTTGCCTAAGATTTGGTCTAGATTATTTAGCTCAACACCCTTTGCCTGAAGAGTTACAAACCAATAATGATAATAAAATGCAATGTGTCCCTTTTGGGGCATTTTCCCTAACCCTTAGAGAAGAGTAATTGTGTGTTCCTATTTCCTTCATTCCTCATGAATGGAGGCTGTCCTCTGCTGACTCAGTGCATGAACTTCAAGCCAATCTCTTAGATAAAAGGCTTCCATCTTCTAAACAAAAGTGATACTGGAAATAGGTCATGGTTTAGGAATGAAATTCAGGATGTTTCATAACTAACCATGTAGGCCAACCTTGGATTAACTTTTTAAATTAGGCTTTCAATCATAAGGTTAGTACGGGCTCATTACAACCATTGAAACTGTGCAGAGGCATATTTTCTAAAAAAGTAAAAGTCTCCCCTGCCCTCTGCCTCCCACCTTCACTCCCTTCCCCACAAAGTAACCATCATCACCAGTCTGCAGGGATCTTTCCCTTTCCATGCATTTCCACTTAAATACCTCATGTATCTATATAACTGCTTTTTTCTCTCTCTTTACCTAAATGAAGTTGTACTGGACAGAATGACCCCAAATTTAGTTTGTTCACTTAAAAATAGAATGTGGATATCTCATCTTATTACTGAGTAATTTATCTCTTCAAACATTTTGAAATAAAAAATTTTGTGGTTAATTTTTTAAATTATTCTTACTTTTTACAAATAATATATTGTCGATAGAAATTAAAATATTACAGATGGGGCTGAAGTTCCTTTGACTCCCTGCTTTGGTTTCTGTCCCACCCTCAACATTCTCTGGGTCACCACTGTGAGCAGCTTTGTAAATGTCCTTCCAGACCTTATTCTTCGTATTTACATACCATTATTTACAAATTCATAACAGTTTATAGTAGTGTTTTTCTTGTTTGTGTTTTTTTTCTTGTGGTACACCGGCCTCTCACTGTTGTGGCCTCTCCCATTGCAGAGCACGGGCTCCAGACACACAGGCTCAGCGGCCATGGCTCACGGGCCCAGCCGCTCCGCAGCATGTGGGATCCTCCCGGACCGGGGCATGAACCTGTGTCCCTGGCATTGGAAGGCGGACTCTCAACCACTGCGCCACCAGGGAAGCCCTATAGTAGTGTTTTGTATATGTGTTTAACTTAAATAGTTTTCCACTGCATGTAATGTTCTACCTTGTATTTTTTTTACTCAGCAACTTGTTCTGGAGACCAGTTCATGTGAATATATACAAATCTACCCCCATTCTTTACACTATAGGACATTTTGCTTAGCACCTCCGTTATTAATGATTATTTTAGTTGTCTCTATTTTTTCATGCTTATAAGAATGGTATATAACTCTTGTAACTTTAAATGTAGTTCCTTATATCATAATTATACAAAACATATACATTGATTAATGCATTAAAAGCAATACCCACCTACCAAAATTTGTAGTTTATCACTAGAATTTTATTTAACTGGTAAAATTTTATTTAACTGATAATATTTAATTTTATTTAACTGATAATAAATTTTATTTAACTGATAAAAAATGCAGTAAAATATGTGACTTTGTCAATAATTTTGACAATATCAAAATGCTTCCTTTTTCACAGGAACAAAGGAAGTTAGTGTGAAGTGGAACTACTGGGTCACAGAGGTATGTATTTTTGTTTGTTTGTTTCAATAAATACCACTGAATTGGCCTCAGAACTGTCTGTACCAATTTCAGTTCCCCTCCCTTCACACTATCACTAACACGATATTGTCAGGTTTTAAAATTTTTATCAATCTGATTGGTAAAGAATGGATTGTAATTTGCAATGCCCTGATTATTAGTAAGGTTTAGCATCTTTTCATAGTCATTTGTGTTTTTATTTCTGTAAATGACTTGTTTATATCCCTTATCTATTTTGCTCTCATGTGTTTTGTTTATTGATTTGTAGAAATACTTTGTATAATTTGGATATTGATCCTTGTTGTATTTACATATGATACAAATATCTTTTTCCAAATTTGTCACTTCTCTGAACTTTCTTCATGGTATTTTGTAATAAAGATTTATTTAAATTTTGATATTGTCAAATTTATTGGCAAGGTTGTGGGCATATTCGTCTAAGTTTTCTTTACTAGCACTTAAATAAAGTATCAGGGTTACTAGCTTTGATGGGTAATTTTATTTGTGAACTTGACTGGGCCATGACATGCCCAGATAGCTGGTTAAACATTATCTCTGGGTGTGTCTGTGAGGGTGTTTTTGGAAGAGATTAGCAGTTGAATTGGCGAACTGAGTAAAGCAGAAAGCCTTTCCCAATATGGGTGGGCATGATCCAATCTACTGTGAGACTGAATAGCACAAAAATGTGGAAGAAGATTCAGTTAACTGGGCTTGACTGCTTAGGCTGCAACATCAATCTCTCTTGCCGTTGGTGCTCCTGTTTCCAGGCCTTCAGATCTGGCAGCAGATAGTAGAACTTCTCAGCGTCCATAATCGCATAAGCCAATATATTGTAATTAACCTCTCTCTCTTTATATATATATATATGTATATATATATATATACTCACACAGACACAAAACAGAAATTTATAATGTATAAAACAAAATTTTAATATATATAATTTTATATATGTTATATGTATATCAACAGTATATATAAATATAACATATATATAATTTTTATATATATAAATATCTGAAGATTTATCAGGGAAGACATTCATTAAGAATAAATGAAGAGGTTTACATATACAAATTATGTATTTTGTAGACAGACTTTTTTAACAATACTGATAAAATTAACATATTTTGGTATAACGATTCTATACCAAGACTGTGCTAAAGGTCGCAAGGTTTACATACAGGGGCAAGGTGTAATGTCATGGGAGTTTAAGAGAGAGATTTGATCTCTCTGCTGTTGGTGGTGGCAATGGTGTATTTGGGGGACAGCAGGATTACAGAGGGTCTGGTGGTATTTAAGATATTTCTTGATTTTATGCAAGATTACAAGTGGCCACAAGTTATTTGACACTGTTCCCATTGAATGTGGACTGGCCTGTGACTGCTTTCATAAACAGAGATTGCCACTAGTGACACCCGGCCACGTTTGGACCTACCTTTTCAGAGGACTACTGGCAGCTTCCGCTTTGGTTTCTGGGCACCCTCAGTCGCCATGATGACCTTGGGCTAGCAAGAGAGGAGCCAAGGTGAGCCCAGCCCTCCCACTGCTCCTGCCAAGGCACTAGGACATAAGTAAAGCCATCTTGGAGCTTCCAGATATGTTTAGCAATCTGAACATCACCCAGCATCCCTTTTGATCCCATGTGCCTGAATTCCTGATCCAGGAAATTGTGACGCATAGTAAACCAGCTTATGTTTTCAATCACTGGGTTTTGCAGCGATTTGTTATGTAGCAATAAATAACTGGAACAAAAGCCAATATAAGAGCATGATCTAAAAAGAAAGAAAATGCTGCAGTTGTAGTTTGTCTCAAGATGACAGAGCTTGCAACATGAATTCCTTGCAATATAAATCTTTCACTTATTTTACAATAACAGAGTGCCATTCTTTCATACATATTTTTGTAGTATAACCACAGACTTCTCACAGAGCAAACACAAACCCTAACAGAATCATCTAGAAATAAATTCCAATGTCTGCCCTTGAAACAATTAGGTGTTTTTGGTACTGTCAGTCTAGTGCAAAGTATGAGCACTGTGGCTTGATTCAGTATGGGGATCTGCATTGTAAGTATCAGGACAGGAGAGGATGGGGGATCAGCAGGCACCATTTTCTTATTTTACACTTGACAAACTGTGCCTGAGAGAGACTGAGTGACCTGGCTAAGGACTCATAGGGATTAGTGGCAGAACCTATAACAGACTTTGGATTCCTGACCCTTCTGGAGCCTTTTGCTGTACTGCATTGCCAGCCCCAAGCACGTGTGTGGGCATGTGTGCACAGACCCACTGGGCGCAAAAAGATTATTTGGTCTTAAAATTGTATAACTCATTAATTTAAAAACTATGTTACAATCTGATTTCTAGGACCAAACAATCATTTTAACCACCAGTGTATACAGTAGTGTGCTAGTAAATGTTTAACAACTGCTTCTCTGAAAAGAAAAGAAGTCCTAATTTGTAGCATTTGCTAAATGCTATGGTGTAGGTAGGTGATCCCACTGTGGCCAAATTCAACCTACCATTGCAAGGTTACCTGACGTGAACTTGGGAGTTGGGTAGAGAAGTACAGGGGCGAGCTGGCCCAGCATGCCAAGGAGGACACCACTTCAGGAAAAGTCAACATAAACAAGCCTGTCTTAATTTTAAAGAGATACACCTGAAGTGATTACTCACAAAAGACTCTTTAAAAAATGAGTCACTGTATTGCTTCTTTGAAGAGCTGGAACTTTTAAGTACATTTAAATGTTATACGGGGAACAATATTTCAATTTACTTAGAGCATATAAGTAATGAATCATTGCCAAAAACACTGATAGCCCTTGTGGACAATACTCACCAAATATTCCCCATGCCCCTCACATTTCCCAGACTCCCTTGCCATTGGGTCAGACCCACGTGACAAGTTTAGACCAATGGCTTATGAATTGAAGTGTTGTGTGTAACCTCTGGACCAAGGCAGTCAAGGGCTGTGACTTCTTTGTCCTGCACAAAGCCCAGAGGCCAGAGGCTGAAGTGGCAGCATCACAGGATGAAGGGAGCCTGAATTCTTGAATCAATAAATGGAAGACAACGCTGCTGACCCTTTTCAGACTTTGCAAGAACAAGAAAAAATGTTATGTGTCTAAAGCCATTGAGATTTGGGGGTTTGTTACTACACCACAGCAAGGATTATCTTGACTCATAAAGTTATAAAATCAACTTGAAAGCCAACTTCCTTTTCAAGGTACTTTTCATATATTTGAACTGGTGGAAACAAGAAAAAGACATGACTTAGAAACAGAAGAATGAAAATGAGATTAAAATGAGCCTCCAATTTCCTATTAACCAGCAACTGTTTCTGATACTTTTTAATATGGGAATAAGGTTCACAGACTATTAGGAAGCCTTTTATATATAACATTAATTTTCTTAATAGAATTTTTATTTTGTTATTTTTATTTAGTTTTTAGTAAATTATTTTTATTTATATTTGGCTGTGTTGGGCCTTCGTTGCTGCAAACGGGCTTTCTCTAGTTGCAGTGAACAGGGGCTTCTCATTGTGGTGGATTCTCTTGTTGCAGAGCACAGGCACTAGGCACGCAGGTTTCAGTAGTTGTGGCACACGGGCTTAATTGCTCCACAGCATGTGGGGTCTTCCCAGACCAGGGATCAAACCCGTGTCCCAGGCATTGGAAGGCAGATTCTTAACCACTGTGCCAACGGTGAAGTCCCTATAGCATTAATTTTTATTTGGAGGCCTAACCAATTAAAATTATAACAATAATGTTTATATGTCTCTTTTAGAGCTATTAAATCATTTTCATATCCTATATGAATTAGTTACTTCATTCATTTATTTATTCATTAAACAACTATTTATTGAAAGTTTGTGATATTCTGGTGTGAGATGTTGGGAATATAATGGTGAGAAAAAACAGCATAGACTCTGCCCTCACAGACGTTGGAATCTGGGGGGTTACTCAGAAGTTAATCAAATAATCTAACAGTTTTAAGAGCTTTGAAGGAAAAGCATGGGATGCTGTGAAAATATAACAGGGTCATTTCTTTGATGAGTCAGTGGTTGAAGTGGTAAGACAAATGACATTCCTTTCCCTGAGTAAGTGATATTTGAATGGAAATATGAAGGATCAATAAGAATGAAAATAAAGAGAGGAGTAAGTGGGAAGAGAGTATTAGTTTCTTATGGCTGCTGTAACAAATTACCACAAACAGTGACATACATGAACACAATTTATTATCTTACAGTTCTGGGGTTCAGAAGTCTAAAATGGGGTCAGCAAGGCTTCATTCCTTCTGGAGGCTTCAGGGCAGAACCTGTTTAAGGGAAGGACTGCCTCTTCCAGATTCTAGCGCCCACCACGTGCCTTGACTCCTGGCCCTCTACCGACAACAGCATCACTCTGCTTTTGTGGTATTGACTCAGAACCTCCTGCCTTTCTCTTATAACGACCCTGTGATCACATTGGGCCATCTGAATAATCCAGATAATCTTCCCATCTCAGGATCCTTAACTTAGTTACACTTATAAAGTCCCCTTTGTCGTATCAAGTAACATATTGACAGGTTTGGGGGTTTATGACATGGATATCTTTGGGGGCCATTATTTTGTCTACCAGAGTGTGCGAGACAGAGGGAACAGCATTTATGAAAACCCAGAAGTATAGGGAGCTTGTCTCATTGCAGAAACAAAATAAAGTACTGTGACCAGAGTGTCACAGTGAGGGGGGGGACACTGATCTGAGATTGGCCTGGAAAGAGATGCCAGGCTGGGTCCTGCAGAAACTTGCCACCTTAGCCAGCTCAGGCTGCTGTAACAAAATGTCATAGACTAGGTGGCTTAAACCACAGACAGTTATTTCTCAAAGTCCTGGAGATGGGAAGTCAAGATCAAGGTGCTGGCCTATTTGGTTCGTGGTGAGGCCTCTTCCTGGCTTCTCCAGATGACTATCTTCTTGCTGTGTCCTCATGTGGTGGAGAGAACAAGAGCAAGCTCTCTGGTCTCTTTCTATAGGGACACTAATCCC
The DNA here is from genome assembly GCF_026419965.1 of Kogia breviceps. Lineage (NCBI taxonomy): Eukaryota > Metazoa > Chordata > Mammalia > Artiodactyla > Physeteridae > Kogia > Kogia breviceps. The sequence goes on from NC_081319.1 coordinate 56,977,550, forward strand.
ACCATGAGGGTCCCACCCTCACAATCTCACCTAAACCTAATCACCTCTAAATACCATCACACCAGGGGTTAGGGCTTCAACATATGAATTCTGGGAGGGACCCAATTCCCTTCATAGCATCTGTAAACTACTTCAAAGGTTTGGGTCTATGATTATCCTAGAACACTTGGAAACATCTCTGTTTACCAAGAAGAGATCACCTAAATGAACTTTCAAGACTGTTTCTAGCCCTGAAGTGCTGTGGAATCCAAAATGTACCAATTAAAATTCATTATAATTCAATCTTGTAAAGTGCAGATAATATTAGCATTTGCAACACAGAGTTGATGTGAAGACAGGACAAAAACCTCATGTAAAGCATTTATAACAGTGTTGGGCACATAAGAAGCACTATATAAATATTAGCAATTATTCCCTAACTATGCAAAATGCAGTCTTATGGATCTATAAGGATCTATATTATAGTTACCTGTCTCTGTCGGATTTTTAAATGAAAGATGAGAGACTTGGGGTGGGTGGAGGATGAGGAAGCAACACAATTCAGACTGAAAAAGAAATTGCAAGCTAGGAGTATGAAACAACAACAAAAACCCCAAATAAAGTGGCTAATTGTGTCCCTAGTGAATCCAGTTCAAAGGGACACGACAAACTGAGTGCATAATAGAACAAATGAAGCACAGTTTGAAAATCTCTGGGAATTCTGAGCCGTCTTAGGCTTCCCCTGATGGAGTTGAAAATTGTAGTGAGCAGAATGCTGGACCCACGGTGTATTATCAAAGGACAGGGACCACTTTATTCAAGCTAGACACTTAGTGCTGTCACACTGATGTGACAAAGAGTGGCACTCAAGCACAGACACAGGGCCGTTATAGTCAAGATAAATATTCCTCTGTGTTGTAGTATATTCTGGGTGGAAGTCTGCTAAGGCATACAGACGTTGTTTTTAAGTTAGTCCAGAATGACAAATTTTCTACACAACTTGTAAGAAGTACTGTACTGCTGACTAGTAGGTAGGGCTTAATGTTGTCGGACTTTATACTGTCTTGGGTTGGGTTTCCCCAGAACAGACATTGGGACAAGGATTTGAGTGTAAGTAGCTTATTTGGGAGGAGATCCCAGGAACTAAAGTGAGGCAGGGAAGGGAAATCAGCCAGTACGGGGTTGAGGTGGGGGTGGGGGGCAGGAAGGGGGAGCTAAAGAGCAGATTTCTGCTGTGGGCACTGGAACCCAGCCCCCTGGAGCTCTCAGGATGGCACAGAAACCTCCTTAGGGCTGCCCTCTCCCCAGGGTACGTACACTCCCATCTGTCGTTGGCTGAGGACTGCTTGGGGGAGGGGAGGCCACCATTTGGGGGCCAAACTTTCTCTTCCAGTCTGAGAAAGGCCTCCTGCTGTGTTTGAGGTAAAAGCTGTAAGCATCTACCTACCAGACAGAAAGTGCCAAGAGGATATGGCCCCTGCTGTGTGGATCTCAAACTTAACATTCTTGGCATCTACGAAATATATTGAAATGTACCCAGCATGACTCAGACCTCTCTTGCCTACCCATGGATATCACTCTAACAATTTTCTGCTCTCTCCTCTGCATCATCAAAATTTCCCTCTCAGCTGGATATGGTTTTGCATAATTATAAAAACATGCCCTGCCATTTTTCCATCATGATTCCACTTCTCCCACTAGTTGAGGCCAGATTCCTCTCTTTCCATTTGCAGAAATCTCACTGAAAAAAATTTTTGTACTCTATGTCTATAATTATTTTCCTTTACTTCTGGAATCAATTAGAAACACTTTTGCCCCAAAAATAGATTTTCAAAAGATCACCTGTGAAAATCAACAAAAAATAAGAAACATTGTATTTGGTTTGTTTAGTTTTGGTTGTTTTAACAGAGAAAGTAATGGTGCTGGTAGTACACATAAGACCAGTCTCTTGCTGTTAAGTTTATACTGTATTTAGCAACTTATAGATAGATAAGTCAAGGTCATCAGTACCTTTCATGACAGCAAACCAAACGATCAATTCTCAATCCTATTTTACTAGGTTTGTTTGACACAGTTTTATATTCTCTCTTTTTTGATAAAATTTTTTTCCACTTGGACATCACATTCTCTTGGTTCCTCCCATCTGACTTATTTGTTTCTTTTGCTAAAACTTTGCTGGTTCCTCCTTATCTCTCTGACTTCAAAATACTGGTGCATCCCCATCCTTAATCTCAGCCCTTTGACATCTTCTCTTTTCCATCTACTCTTTGGTGACATTTATTGGTTTAATGACTTCAAATACAATCTTTATGCTAATGACTCCCAAATTTATCAGCTCAGGATTGTCTTCATAACTCGTTTCCATTCAAGTGGTTCTTACCTCAGGATGGTTATGCCCCCACTCCCACTTTGAAAGATATTTAGCAATGACTACAGACTTTTTGGTTGTCACCACTGGGGGGATGGGTGCTACTTGCACCCAGTGGGTAGAGGCCAGGGATGCTGCTAAACATCTAACAATGCACAGGATGACCCACAACAAAGAGTAATCCAGACTCAGACATCCACAGTGCTGATGGGGAGGACCTGCTCCATTCCCATCTGACAGCCATTTAAGGTGTCCATGGGATGTCTAACCAACATCTCAAACTTAACAGCTCCAAGACTCAGCTCTGACCAATGCATCCTTCCCCAGTTCAATTAAAGGCATCTCTACCTTTAGAATTGCTCAAGCAGAAAATGTTGGAGTCATCCTTGGCCAACTCTTCCAGCCCACAGCCAGTCCATCAGCAAGCTCTATGGCTCAGTCTTGAAATCTCCTTACCTTTATGCTATTACCCAGGTTCAGACCAACACCATCTGCTACCTGAACTATTGCCTGCATTTCCAAATATTCCACCCCCTTCTCATGTCTCCTGTAGTCTATCTGCAACCTGAAAGACAGTGGTCCACTTAAAATACATGTGGAGTCAGGTCACACTTCTGCTCAACATCTTCCAATAACCTCTGGTGTCAGAGTAAAAGTCAACATCCTTTCAAATTAATTAAAGGTACATTAGGCTTATTGGCAAAACGCAGAGCAGAAGAAGACTTGCACACAGTTTCTAAGAGCATCAAATGGCAGAGCCACTTTGGAAAATCACTAGACATCATCTGGTGAAGGTGTAAATTAACACATCCTACAGTCCAGCAATTTCACTCCTAGGTATACACCTGGAGTTGAGAAATTCCTGCTCCTGTGTACAGCAAGTTGCTCATAACAAAAACTGAAGACAAGCTAAATATACATAGATAGGAGAGTGGATAACCAAGTTCAAGTACAATAAAACATGAATGAATTCCAGCTATATCTGCAACACTGATGAATCTCAAAATAATACTGAGAAACAAAAGCAAGTTGCAGATGATTTATATATATACACATATACATATATACATGAAGTATATATGAGTGAAGTGCAAAGGCATTTAAAAACTAAACGATATATATATATATATATATATATATATATATATATATATATATCAACAGATATAGTTGATAACTGACAACAAAAGGTAAGAGAGTAAACAACACAAAATACTGGATACTGGTTACCTGGTTGGGGAGGCAAGAAAATAGGCTTTTAGATGAACACCCAGAGAGTTAACGTTAAAGGTTTTTGTAATATTCAGTTTTTTGAGCTGGGTGGCACATCCTCATGATACTATAATTTTTTAAACTATACACATATTGTATATTGTGCCACATGCAAATATTTTGTGTACATTGTACTAGTATCAATTTCTATGGAATTAAAAGCAAAAGAGTCTTGCATGTATAACCCTTATATATTGGGTTAGCCAAAAAGTTCGTTCGGGTTTTTCTGTAACATCTTCCGTAACATTAATACTGTACCCTTCTAACCCAGAGAAAAGTCAGCTGGTGAGTTTTAAACAACAAAAACCCAATATCACTACACACTTCTGCAGGTATTAGTTGTTACTTTATTTGTAGCTATCATGGGACTTGGAAATGAATACAGGGAAGGCACTTTAAAATGGGACAGCAGTGGTAAAAAAAATTTTTTTTATGGTTAGTGTGTAGATGGTTTATGAGTCAGGGTTTGGGGAGGAAAATGGCACTGTTTTAGTTACCTATTACTGTGTAAAAAGTTACCAAACACTTAGCAGCTTAAGATAACATGCCTGTATTATTTCAGTTTCTAAGGATCAGGAATCTTGCCAAACCTTAGATCCTCTGCTTAGGGTCTCACAGGGCTGGAATCAAGGTGTGGACTGGGCTGTGTTTTCATTTGGGGACTCAACTGGTGAGAATCCCTTTGAAGCTCAGAGTTCATTTCCCCATAGCTGTAAGGTTGGGGTTTAGCTCTTGCTGGTTGTTAGCTGGAGGCTGTGTGCACACCCAGAGGCTGCTGGCAGTCCTGGTCACACAGTCACTCCTCCTACGTGGCCACTTCCTTCATCAAGGAGAGGCTCTAGAATGCACCTGTTTTAGCGAGAAGAGTCTTACACAACATAATGCAACCACAGGAGTGACATCCCAACACTTTTGCCACATTCTCAAGGGGAGAAGATTGCAAACAGGCAAGAACACTAGGAGGGGGGATCGTCGGGGGCCACCTTAGAGTCTGCCCACTGCATGCACACGTGAAAAAAGATGATTGATGAGAGTTTAATGAAGGGTCTATTTACAAAGAAAGGTATGGGCAAGATTAAGAGTTGCCAACAGGGGATCTGAAGCACCCCAGGGCTACCAACAACAGGTAGACTTTATCACTCCCAGGCTCAGGGGAGGGCTAGGGGCTGCGAATACAATGGACAGAGAGGGCTGGACGCCCAACAGCGGTTGCAGCTCTGACCAGGGGGCACAATCACTGCCAAATTGTAGCCTAGAAAGGAGAGGGCTGGGGCATATATAGTCCAACCAGCAGTTTTCAAAATGTGGTGTGGGGATTCCTTGGTGTCCCCAAGCCCTTTCGCAGCTATTTTCAAAAGTATTTTCATAATAATACTGAGATATTTTTGTTGTTTTCTCTAATTTTCTCTTGAGTATACAGATAGAATTTTTCAGGGACTACATGATGTGATATGGCAACAGACTGAATGCAGAAGCAGATATGAGAATCCAGCTGCCCTCTATTAAGCCAGATATTAAGGAGATTTGCAAACATGTAAACCTGTCAGTTTTATCACTAATTATTGTTTGTTTGGAAAAATATATTTTTCATAAAATATTTTAATTACTTTAATGTACTATGGAATTATTATTTTCAACTACATTAATAAGTTAATGTAAAAATTTCCAATAGATGTAATTTTTCTCTATATCATTTTCTATATCAATCTATTTTATCATATATCTATGTCAACAGATACAAGTTGTTCAGTTTTAATATCTAATACGGTAAAATCAACAGATACAATTTTTGTGTTAATTTCTAATATCAATAGATATAATTTTTATCTTTTAAGAGTGTAAATGAGTCCTAAGACCAAAATGTTTGAGGCCCGTTGCCAAAATCCCATCCTTCCTCCACTTTCTGCTGTCCTGAGGGTGGTTCCCACTGGATGAACAAAAGTGAAAGCCAGGAGAGAAGCCGTCAGCTTGGTGGATGTAGCCACAGAAGTCAGACTTCCTTTTGACTCTCTGGGTCTTGAGTAACTCCCATCCTTATCTCCGTCCTCACTTCATACAGCTTGGCTCTGGGTCAGCTCTGATCCACTCCAGTGCTTGTTCTGAGTCAGAACCGCGGGTCCTGGAAAAAATATCTTATTCAGACCCCACAGCTCCATCTGTTCAGCATGAACACTTGGATGACATGGAATAAAGTCAGATCACCAGGCTTTGCCCCATCTGTATTAAAAACCTTTCAAGACTCTTCCACTTTGGTTAAATTTTTTTCATTTTTTGAATTGAAGTATGGTTGATTTACAATGTTATGTTAATTTCTGCTGTACAGCAAAGTGATTCAGTTATATATATGTGCGTGTGTGTATATATATATATATATATATTTGTTTTTAAAATTCTTTTCCATTATGGTTTATCACAGGATACTCAGTTCTCAGTTATTTTTAGTCCATGGTCTTCAAGAAAATTCCTGATAGCTTTTATAAATCCCTTGAGATTGGGAAAGGTTAGAGGGATTTTGACCACACATAAATAATTGACCTACTGATATATATTTCTGTCTCCTTTTAGATAGTTGATTTAAGTCAGTGTACAGAGCCTGATTTGTTCTGAGAAAAATGATGAGGCAGAATTTCTGAATCTACACCACTGATCAGAGTTTTCCCTTTAGGTCCCAGGGCTCTCAGTATTGGCCTGCCAACTTCCTCCCTCTCCCATGAAGGTTTGCACACATATGGTGGCTTATCTTAGTTTGTACCTTGCTGTCTTAAGTCTCTCTTTTTTCTAACTTGTTGACTTTGATGATGTGATGTTCTGTTCTCTGCATAAGTGACTGCTCTGTCATGAACCAAAGATGGTGCACCACAGGTGATGTGCCAGAATGAATCCAAATCTTGCCTCTTATGAAACAATGTTGGACTTCTGCTTTCAGAATTAGAGAGCAACTGGAACTTGGTGGAAAAGAAACAAAGCAGAGATTGTAGAGGGACTGATTGGCTGTCTGTGATGAAGTGATGAAGACTCAGATGGTTGAAAATAGTGCTTTCTAGGTCTAGAGGATCAACTGGGACCAAAGAATGGGGCTCAAGCCTTTCAACACAGCTGTCAATGAGAACTTGCTGATACCAACCAAGCACTGACTAGACGGTGCTTTCCTTGTTATTTGTAAACTTCTGTGGGTATCAGTCTCACAGATTTTCTCATGGCCTTCACACATTCTCTTATTTTTATCTTGTATATTCCATTCTATGAATCTTTGTATCTGAATCTAACCTTGCTCCTATTCTTCTGTTTTTTGACTTTTTTTTGCCATCTCATATTGATTGATTATTTGGATCTTGGTATTGATAACTCACGGTTAACTGTAAGGCAGCAGTAGAAAAGTAGTTTCTACAGAGACTTTATAGACTTATAGAGACAAATCTAGCTTCTAGCTCAAGATTCTAGCATCTAGCTTGTCATAGGCATTCCACAAATATTTGTTGAATGAATGAATAAATAAATGAATCAAAAATAGCCTTTAAGCTTCCATAAGATGCACAAAACCACACATTTTATAATACTCATTTTTATAACATAATTATCAGCCATATTAGCTTGAAAAGAGAGCATAAATGTGTATGTGTGGCTATTTTTGATATGTTTGAAAATAATACACAAAGCAGAATATATACAAAGCAGAACAATAGTAGGTGACACAGACATCTGCAGGTCAGTGCAAAAGAAAGTGTTACCAGCTTAAATGTACAAATGATAAACATTTTAAGTAAAACATGTTAATAATAAAGAATAATGTACATTTAAATTGTATAAGTAATACTGTACGTTATATTTAAGAGATGTTTGGGTCAATTTATAGCGTGGCACTCAGAGATGGGTACCTGCCATCTTCAAGATTCAGTTTTTATGGCATGAATTCCAAGAGAAATAAGTATAATTTTATATTTTGTCTCTGTTCTCCTTTTAGTTATAAAATAATTTCTTCCAAAGGGATAGCGAGACATCCAAGACTTCCCTTCTTCCAAGTTTTCCTGGCTATAGCAAATGGGTATCTGAGTGGCTAACATCCTTTCTGTGCCTCGGAAGACATCACAGTACTTTTTCCCCTACTGAGCACTGACTTTTCAATACAGATTTCCAGGTAGCTCTTTGGCTGAGCTTACCTGACATCTTCAACTTAAGTCATTTCTTACTTGAGAAAAAAATCTCATTTGCCAAATAGCAGCCTCCATCTCATTGCCGTATTTTTTTTTTTTTTAATAAAAGTGACTTTTCTCTTCTAGAGGGCCATGTCAGGAGTCATTCCTGGCTCCGCTGAAGCCCAGAGTCGAGATGTCCACCTGTTGGGGGAGAGAGCAGCAGAAAAGAGCATCCAGCTGCGGCAACACAGTTTTATCTGGGCCCATACACAGGTCCACCTTCCTGCTTCTTGCTCTAAAATGCACTCCTGGCCTTCAACTTGCTAGTGATTCTCTTGGGTGCAAGCTTCCCAAAGGCTATGGCCATGTCAGTCCTGCTCGGCACTGAATGCTCAGTTCCTAGAAGTGCCTGGAATAGAGTGTGTGTTCATGAATGACAGAGGAAGGAAGGAAGGAAGGAAGGAAGAGAGGGAGGGAGAGAGAGGGAGGGAGAGAGGAAGGAAGGAAAGAAGAAAGGCTGGTTAGCTGATTATCCACTCTTGGTGCCCTGTTTCTCTGGTTCGGACATTCTGGATTCCTTTGCCATTATTATTCGGTGAACATAATTCCATCCCCTGTCCACTTCCCCTTGCTTGTCCTGATGTCTGTTTGTCCCCTTCTGGCTCTTGATTCCTGCTCTAGCGGCCATATACTATCTCTTGACACTCTAAGGATTGTGGGGTTTTTTTTCTCTAGACATAAAAATGTAATAATTAGATGCTTTTTGCCTGGAGTAACAACAAACTCTGGCTCAATTGCTTTAAACAACAGGAATGGCCAATATCTCATGTAACAAGAATTCCAGAGGCAGGGCAGCTCCGGGTGTGATCTGATTAGGGCTCTGCCTCTGCTCTTGCGGTTCTCATGGTTCTGCCTCCTCCGTGTTGGCTCTGCCCTCCCAGTGTCTTCACTGGTCATAACGGAGCCACCTGCTCACGTAGAAGAACCTGAACCCTGTGCTGGGTCTAGACCAATCAGCACCCCTTTCCTGGGGTGGGGGAGAGCCCATGAACTTGAACTTGAAGCTGGGAACTTCAAGAAAATTGAAGTCATGTTAACAAGGAAGAAAGGAATAAGTATTGGGAAGAGAAGCGTCTTAGTTTTGGTTACCCCAGAAGCAGATTCTAAAACAATGTGTAACTAGTTTATTTAGGAGATGAAACCAGGAAACACCAGGGAAGAAGGGAAGTGAGAGAAAGACGTGAGGGCACATTGTAGATCAAGTTACAAGAATGGTCAGTGAAATTCATCAGGCTGGGGTCAGTGTGGCTATTTCTCAGAGTTACCCCACCAGGTTGTGCTGGGGTTTCCTCCACGGGTACTTACACCCGGCACTTCCAGTCTGTGCCCCATGAGGCCTAAAGAAAGCCCTCTGGCAGGGAGTTGTAGGTGCTTCCCGTAGAAAAAGTGTCTACAGGATGTGGGAGGAACGCTGACAGCATCTGCTCCAGCAAACAGCAGGCTTTGTCACCGACACCAACTGTTTAAATTTGTAATTTCATCCTTAGACTTTTAGAACAACAGGGCCAGCCCCCAGACTAATCTAAAATAAATGCAATCTTCATCAAACCATGTGCCTTATAAACACGAACAGTTGTTCCAACTGAGCCGCAGAAATTTTTGGAATGAATTCTGTGTTCCTGATTACCCCTGAGACTCAGATGTCAACTTCGAGAACAAGTGGTGGCAGGGGTGGGCCTGTGGGGAGGCCTGCATCAGATGCTTTTTCATTTTTAATTCTTTTTTATAATGCTGTATATTTTTTAACAAGGCATAAAGTTTTCAAAGGAAATATCTTTTTGAACAGGAATGACAAGTAGCTTGAAGAACTTTTTAAAAGAATCACTTTTTAAAAATTAAGACGATATTGCTAGAGCAGTTTAAGGTTCACAGCAAAATTTAGGGGAAGGTAGAGATTTCCCACATACCTCTGACCCCACGCATACATAGCCTCTCCCATTAAGAAGCCCCCCATACCGAGTGGTACATTTGTCACAATTGATGACTTACACTGACACATCATAGTCACCCCAAGTCCATAGTTCACATTACCACTCACTCTTGGTGTTATATATTCTATGGATTTGGACAATGATGTATCCGTCATTATGGTACACAGAGTATTTTTACTGCTCTGTTCACCTCCTTACCCCTAGCTAACCCCTGGCAACCACTGATCTTTTGACTATTTCCATAGCTTTGCCTTTTCCACAATGCCATACAGGTGGAATCATACAATATATATCCATTTCAAATTTCTTTCACTTAGTAATATGCATTTATGGTTCCTCTATGGTCTTTTCATGGCTTGGTAGCTCATTCCTTTTTACTTCTGAATAATGTTCCATTGTATGGATGAACCACAGTTTATTTATCCATTCACCTCCTGAAGGACATCTTGGTTGCTTCCTGTTTTTAACAATTATGAATTAAGCTACCATAAATATCCACGTACAGGTTTTTATTTCAGTTCCTTTGGGTAAATAGCAAGAAGCATGATTGCTTAATTTTTTCAGAGTATACTTATTCTTGTAAGAAACTGTCCAAGTGTCTTCTAAAGTGGCTGTTCCATTTTTCACGCCACCAGCTGTGAATGAGATTTCCTGTTGCTCCACGTCTTCACCACCACTTGGTGTTGTCAGTGGTCTGGATTTTGCTATTCTAATAGCTGTATAGTGGTAGCTCATATGATATGGAGCGTCTTCTCATATGCTAATTTGTCATCTATATATCTTTTTTGGTAAGGGGTCTGTTAAGGTCTATGGGTCCATTTTAAAAATCAGTTTGTTTGTTTCTTATTGTTGAGGTTTAAGGGTTGTTTGTATATTTTGGATAACAGTCCTTTATCAGATATGCCTTTTGCAAATATATTCTCCCATTCCATGGCTTGTTTTCTTATTCTCTTGACAACATCTTTCACAGAGCAAAAGTTTTTAATTTTAATTAAGTCTAACTTATCAATTCTTTCTTTCTGGATTGTATCTTTGCTGTTATATCTAAAAAGTCATTTTCATACCCAAGGTCATCTATGTTTTCCCTTCTATTATCTTTTAGAGTTTTACAGTTTTGCATTTTACATTTAGGTCTACAATCAGTTTTGAATTAATTTTTGTGAAGGGTGTAAGGTCTGTGTCTAGATCCTTTTTTTTTTTTTTGTATGTCCTGTTGTTCCACCACCATTTGTTGAAAGACTATCTTTACTCCATTGTATCACCTTTGCTCCTTTGTCAAAGACCAACTGACTATATTTATGTGGGTGTATTTCTGAGCTCTCTATTCTTTTCCATTGATCTAGTTGTCTACTCTTTCCTCAATACCACACCATTCTGTTTTGTTTTGTTTTGTTTTTGCAGTACACGGGCCTCTCACTGTTATGGCCTCTCCCGTTGCAGAGCACAGGCTCTGGACACGCAGGCTCAGCAGCCATGGCTCATGGGCCCAGCTGCTCTGCGGCATGTGGGATCTTCCTGGACTGGGGCACAAACCCATGTCCCCTGCATCAGCAGGCGGACTCTCAACCACTGCGCCACCAGGGAAGCCCAATACCACACTGTTTTTACCACTGTAGCTTTAAAATAAGACTTGAAGTTGGGTGGGTTTCATATTCCAACTTTGTTCTCTTTCAATATTATGTTGGTTATTCTGGATCTTTTGCCTCTCAATATAAACTTTAGAACCAATTTGTCAATATCCACAAAAAAAGTACTGGGATTTTGACCAGGATTGCATTGAATGTACAGATCAAGTTGGAAAGAAGTGACATTTTGACAATATTGAGTCTTCTTACCCATGAACATGGAATATCTCTCCATTTATTTAGTTTTTCTTTGATTTTGTTCATCAAAGTTTTATAGTTTTTCTCATATAGCTCATGTACATATTTTGTTAGATTTATACCAAAGTATTTCATTTTGGGGGGTGCTAGTGTAATGGTGTTATGTTTTTAATTTCAAATTCCACTTGTTTATTGCTGATATATAGGAAAGTGATTGGCTTTTGTATATTAACCTTGTATCCTTCAACCTTTTATTAGTTCCAATAGGTTTTTGTTGATTCTTTTGGATTTTTTACACTGACAATCATATCATCTGCAAACAGACAGTTTTATTTTTTCCTTCTCTCTCTCTCTATGTGTATATATATATATTTCCTTTTATTGTTTTTTTTTTTTTTTTTTTTGCGGTATGCAGGCCTCTCACTGTTGTGGCCTCTCCTGTTGCGGAGCACAGGCTCCGGACACGCAGGCCTAGCGGCCATGGCTCACGGGCTTAGTTGCTCCGCGGCATGTGGGATCTTCCCGGACCAGGGCACGAACCCGTGTCTCCTGCATCGGCAGGCGGATTCTCAACCACTGCGCCACCAGGGAAGCCCCCTCTTTTATTGTCTTATTGCATTGATTAAAACATCTAGTATAATGTTGAAAAGGAGTGGTGAGGGGAAACATCCTTGTCTTGTGCCAGATCTTAGTGGGAAGACTTAAGAGTTTTTCACCATAAAATATAGTTATGGATTAAGTATTAGCTATAGATTTTTTATAGATATTCTTTATCAAGTTGAGGAAGCTATCCTTTTGCATTTTTTTAAACTAGAAAAGTTCAAATGGAATCTCTCTGTGGGGAAGGCATAAATAATTGTGAAATAAAGAGGATTCATTTCAGTATTGTGATGGATTGAATTGTGTCCACCTCAAATTCATGTTGGTGTCCTAACCCTAGTACCTCAGAGTGTACCCTTATTTGGAAATAGGGTTGTTGCAGGTGTGATTTGGTAGGGTAAAATGAGGTCATTCTGGAGTGGGTGAGCTCCTACTCCAGTATGACTGGTGACCTTATAAAAAGAATAAATGTCCTTATAAAATGAATAAATGTATGAAGGGACAGACACACACAGCGAGAAGGCCATGAAGACAAAGATGCAGGAGTTAAGCCTGCATCTGTAAGCCAAGAAATGCCAGCAAACTGCCAGGAGCCAGGAGAGAGGCAGGAAGCAAATTTTCCCTCAGAGCCTTCAGAAAGAACCAATCTGCCCATACCTTGATCTTGAACTTCTAGCCTCCAGAACTGTGAGACAATACACTTCTGTTATTTATAGCACTTTGTTATGGCAGGCCTAGAAAACTAATACAATAACTGTGAAATGTTTACGATGGCTTCCTTTTAGAGCTAGTGTAATTGCTACTCAAGATTTCTGAGAAAGGCTGTTCTGTTAGATGTGAATGAGTGTTTGTGATCCTGGTCTCTTAGCACCAGTGGTCAATCACAAAGATTTGGGTCACCTCATCCTAGTTGCAGGCATAAAGGAGACCATGTAAATGTATATTTCAGGAATCAGTCAGACTTATCCAGATTTTTCAGGACAAAAATCACTACAGGAAAAAATTGCTGTATTGATCGCTGGAGAGTTTCAATAATTTTCTTCAATATTTTCTATGGTAAAGCCTTATAACCCTTTCCTTTGTGTGTCTGATAGTCACTTATAACCTGCTTAGTGAGGTCAGTTAGACTAGGGTTAGAGAAGGGGTGCGAGCGACAGAGGGGAAAGACTTAGTCACCTTGCTGGGAAAATTGGGATACTGAATGGAGAGTGGGGTAGATGGAATTACAATTCTATGATTCAGCTCAGTTTCTGTTTTAAAAGGAGCCCTTCAACAGTTTTGCAAACATTATTCCAAGCTGCCATTCAATAAATGTTTTTGCAAAATTTCATGTGCATATCAAGTGCATTACTCGGGGGAGAGAATGCATTGTCTTCAGCAGAGGTTCAAAGCAAACTATAAAAAGTGATGTCGACAATAATTTGAAAAATCACCTTGTCAGGTAGGATTGGCTTTTTGAAATGACATTAAAGAATCTTTATTATTTTATTTGTATAATATTGAAATACTCTGCACCAGCCAATGCTTTACATAGCTTATTTTTAATACTTTAAAGGCACCCAGGTGGTTATTATTGTTTCTGTTTTGCAGGTGGCAAATCAAAGGCTTAGCGAGGTTAAGTAATTTGCCTGAGGTCACAAAGCTCATACAGGGTCAGGACTCATATCTGGCTCTGTCTTGCTCCAAAGACTCTGTTCTTCTTATTCTAAGTCTCCTGCCTCTTTATTTGATGGTAGTCTTTTATTTGAGTTTCATTAAAGCCAGTTGTAAGCACCAATTATGGTAGGAGGCATTCTTACATGGTGTAGGTCTATAAACAAAGTAAGCTCTAGATTCTTTCCAAATTCCAAGATTCTGCAGTACTGTGAGAAACCCAAGAAATTCTTTGGGTATCAGGGCCTTAAACAGAATGGAAGGAAGTCCTTCTCCTTACAGAACGTCTGCCAATTGCAGCCAGAGCAACTTTTCTAAGGCATGAATCCGCGGATCACGTGGTTGCCTTGCTTAAAAGTCCCCAATGGCTTTCACCTGAACTGCAAAATTTAGTCTCCTTGCCCTATTCCATGAGCCTTAGAGAAGGAGGGAGGGCGTTATTAATAATTAAATTGGGCTAAAGAGTGGTAACTGGGGTTACTTCGGGCCAGCCTGAACGTCTAGTCATTTTCCCTCAAGTTTCTACCTGATCTTCGTGGCCCTTAAACCTCCCTTCATCCCCCTCTTGGCTGCATGGGCCCAATTTCTGGGTGGTGAACACAAGACTGCTTGTTTCTGTCTCAAGGAGTTGGCTGTCCTTCTGCTTGGAATGCTTTCCCCAGACACTCACAGGCCTCCTCTTATCTCACTGTTGAGACCTCAATTCAAATATTTCCTCCACAAGAGTGGTCACTGTGCATGACCAGGGTTCCATGTCCCTGCCCACGACTCATCCTCTCCCATCGCAGCCTCTTTCATCTTCTTCCTAGCACTTGACACGTGTATTCTTCTGCAGATTCATTGTCTGAATCCCTCCACCAATAGACAAGCTTCTCCAGGGCCAGACTTCATCTTGTTCACTGCACAGCATGTAGCAGTTTCTCAAAATACACATGTTGGTTATCTGGCTGCCTTTAAAAGAATGGCAGCTATTGAGATATCTTTCCTGTCTGTAAGAGTAGAGATGCTTTTGTATAGACCATAAGGATCTGGGCCCGTCCACCTCTCCATCCTCGCTAACCACCCAGCTCCTGCCAGCTCTGGCCTTCTTACAGTCCCACCTGGTGGGACTTCCCTCCCTCTTTCATTATTTCTTCTTCTTGTCCTGGGCCTGCACCTCCACTGGAATTTCTTCACTTCTCTAGACCATGCCCTCATGGTATCCTACATTTCTATTATCCCAATAGCCATTGCACTTTATAATCTTTATCTGGTTAATTGTTTCTTCTCTGTTAGACTATCAGCTCCACCCAGAAGGGGCCATTTTCTGTATTCTGAAATCTGGGGTGTTGTCCATGGCATTGTACTTGCTTAGTGAATGAATGAATACAAAAACATGCAGATCTCTCAACATATCTGCTTCACTCTGGCACTCTCTTAGACTTTTACATCTTCGCCTTTATCCTAAAAATATAACAGTTCCACACTCCAGGCATCAGCATCGGATTTATCACCACCTCCTGATTCATCCTCAATTTCTAGATGTTAAGAGATCCTGCCGCCCACAGCATCAGTGCTAAGCTAAAAATCTTCAGCCTCTTATTAGCTCTCAACATCTAATGAGTCACCACATGTGGTACTTGTTTAAAACTGTCTTGCTTTTTTCCATTGCCTGGTGCCAGATATCTGCTCTCTTGTCCCTTTAACAGAAAGTCTCCTTATTGCCATCATTATGGTCAAAATTGGTGAGTACACCTGCTGTCAGATTTTAGTGGATCTCATGGTGTGCAATCAGCTGTTGTTTGAGCTGTCTAATTTCAGCATTAGAATATTGGTAGATCTCATTCTGCTTGGCACAGGGCAGCAGATATGTGGTTCCAGAAGCAAGTTAGATGCCCCAACTACCTCTGAATTAGTATGATGCGGAAATCAAGATTATGGGCATAAATGTACCCTTAACCTCAGCTAGCTGTACACCAAATGATAGTGGAGGATGTGTGTGAAATAGTGAAAACTTCATCATCACTTTCTTATTTGTATTAAGGATAGGGCTTCTAATTCTTTAAGGATGTTTGTATATGCACAGAGACCATCCATCACCGTTTCTGTGGAGACGCCATATAGTAGGTGCCCTGGACCAGGACTTCATGAGGTCAAATCTCAGTCCCCACAGGCTTGTTATGTGGCCCAGGGTAAGTGTCAGTTTCCTCAATTGCAAAGTGCAGATTATAGGAGTAAACAATTTATAGGGTTGCTGTACATGTGATGTGCTTCCCCTGTACTACAGGTTATATCATCCTACTCCTCCTCTTCATCATCATCATTACATTCTAGTTTCTACCCAGTCAACAAAAGCAGAGAAACATCCATCTGGTAGATCTTTTTTGTGGCAAAACAAATTAAATTTTAATTACTACCAACATCACACTTGTATTTGGCCTAGGACAAATTACATTTGGTGGAGGAAGAAATGATGAAAGTTATCTCTTCACATTTTAAAGCTGTTTAAAAAGTCATTACAATAAATTGTCCTGCTATAATTCATGTCCCTGTTCTATTTTTGCTTACCTGTCACCCTTCCTCCACACACACACTGTTTTGGCAGATCATCATCAACTCGTGGTTTATTGCAACTGCTTATAGGTCTGTACAAAAGGAGGTCTGAACTAAAGGAGGTTTCTGAATACTTTTTCTTTTTAAGAAAACTACAGAAGTAACACATACTAGTTGTAACAAATTTAAAGAATATAACAGAATAAAAATTATAGCCTAAAAAAAACAACAATTTAAAAAACCCTTTTCCATTACAATCCTAATTCCCAGAAATTACCATGGATAACATTTTGAAGTATATTGGAGTATATATCCCTTTATATCTCTCTGTCTGTCTCTGTCTCTCTGTGTGCTCACCCCCTAAAAATCAACACATCACATTTTATCTGTGACTCAGGGCCCAGTTCAAATGGCATCTTAATTTCCTTGATTGTTCAGATAATTACTTCTGTAAGTAAACCTAGGCTTCCTGAAGTCTTTATATCTATCTTTTAAAAATGCTATTTCTAACTTTATATTTTGTGTTTTGTTTACACGTCGATCTTCCCTGTTACACACAAACTTCTTGAGGATAATATATGAGTCAAGATTCATCCTGTTGTAAGAGATAAAATCACAGCTTAAGCAAAACAAGATAATGTATTATCTCAGGACACTGAGTCCAACAGGCTTCATGCATGGCTGGTCCAGAGCCTCCATCTCACTCTCTCCTGAATTTTGCTTTTCTCAACTTGGCCTCATCCTCACAGGCTTTTTTTCACATCATATTCACTGAACAATTCCTTTTGAAAGAGCACCTCTTTGCTCATAAATCTGGCAAAACAGTTCCAAACAAGACTCCTTTTCTTTTTAAATAACATTTATTTATTTATTTATTTTTGGCTGCGTTGGGTCTTTGTAGCTGCACAGGGGCTTTCTCTAGTTGCAGCGAGCGGGGGCTACTCTTGGTTGCAGTGTGCATGCTTCTCCTTGCAGTGGCTTCTCTTGTTGTGGATGGAGCATTGGATCTAGGCACATGGGCTTCAGTAGTTGTAGCTCACGGGCTCTAGAATGCAGGCTCAGTAATTGTGGCACATGGGCTTAGTTGCTCCACAGCATGTGGGATCTTCCCGGATCAGGGCTCGAACCCAAGTCCCCTGTATTGGCAGGCGGATTCTTAACCACTGTGCTACCAGGGAAGCCCCCCAAACAAGACTCTTATTGGTCTATCTTAGGTAACTTATCTGTCCTGAGCCTGTCACACCAGGTAGAAGACAGGAATGTGTTGATTGACCAGCCTGAGTTGTGAGCACTGTCTTGTGCCTGAGTACATGCAGGAGAAGAAAACAGAAATGGATGCTGGGAATCCAGAGACATGCTGGTGACCAGGTCCTCATCTGACTCACCCTTGGGTCCTCCGTGGTTCTTAGATGGTGCCTTGGTGTGCACTTGCTCAGTACTCAAATATTTGCTGAGTGAAATGACCACATCCTTTAATTACTTTCCACCCAGTAGCAGGTGAAGAGGGGGCAATAATCTTTCTTCAGGTATTTTGAGCTTTTTGAGGTCTGTTAACAGAATTAAGAGGACCAAGTTTTGCTGTTTAGAATTGTTTCCTTAAAAGAGTTCCATGACACTGATTTTATGTAAAGGGAAAAGAAAGCTTAAGGGAAAGAGATGCGGGGCTTCCCTGGTGGCGCAGTGGTTGAGAATCCGCCTGCCGATGCAGGGGACACAGGTTCGTGCCCTGGTCCGGGAAGATCCCACATGCCGCGGAGCGGCTGGGCCCGTGAGCCATGGCCGCTGAGCCTGAGCGTCCGGAGCCTGTGCTCCACAACGGGAGAGGCCACAACAGTGAGGCCCGCATACCACAAAAAAAACAAAACAAAAAAAAAAAAAAAAAAAAGGGAAAGAGATGCTTGTATCTCATAGCAAAAAGTGGGGAGAGAAAGAGGTATTTATCTGGGTCTAAAAATTCAGATTGATTCCGTGTGCCCCCCTGCTTCCTTGTCCCCTTGCTCTGTGCCAGGATGGCACCAACAGCTTCCTTTGCCCTTTGCTTCCCAGCTGGCATAGCTAGCAAGAAATCAAGGGCAGGAAGTGAACAGGGTGGGGTGTGTGTTCCTCTAACTTCTGCATTGCTGGTCATTGCGGGTTGGCTGCAAGAAACCAGAGTTTGTTTTGTAGATTTTGATAATGGTTCCTTCCTTTTGCCACTTCAGGCCTGTGGATGACAGGGGCTACCAAAACCACATGTTGATGGTTTTCCTAAACCCCTTTCACACCTTTACAAACACAGTTAACCCTTGAATAACACATAACATAGCTTGAACTGCATGGGCCCACTTATACACAGATTGTTTTCAACAGTAAATACTATGGTGTTAGGGGTCTGCTGTGGGTTGACTCCGAGGATTTGGAACCGCGGATACCAAGGAACCACGAAGAGTGAGTTATACTCCGATTTTGACCATGTGGTGGGTCAGCGCCCCAACCCCTGTGTTGGAGGGTCAACTGTATCCTGTTTCCTGTACTCTCCTTAAATTGCCAGGTGGAGTGTTCTCTACATTTCCTGTTGGGTCATTGATACTTGCCCAATCAAAATGGAAAACAACAAACCAAGCCTATATTCTGATAAACTTAAAATGTTTATTTCAGGGGGTAGAGTGGGGAGAAAGACAAGTTGGTTTTTGGCAGCTCTATCTCTGGAAACCTGAGTCTTCATACTTTGTAACATTTGCCCCATTAAAACTGCCTTTGATGGCCATTTTCATGAAATGTATTGGTACAAAAAACTTTTTTTTAAGAAATAACATTATTCCAGGCCCAACTGCCAGTCAATATTTATGAATTTTAATATTTTGAAAGCTAGAGTTTTACTTCTAGAGACAAGGAAAGCATAAATCCATTGGTCCTCTTAACTAATGAAATAAGAGGCAGAAAAAACATTTCATTAATCACAACTGTATCGAAGCTGTTTTAATGAACCAATTTTAAAGGAAATAGCTGAACAATTCCATTTTCGTGTGGCTCAAATGAGAAAACACGCTTAGAGTTTTAAAAAAGAAAAGTGTTTCTCTCCTTCCAATTAAAGAAAATTAATATTGAGGTATTTCAAATGATTATCTAAAAGCATTGTGACCAGGTATGTAGTTTCATCATGTTCTTTGGTTTTAAAGTGAGTTACTTTTGCAATGAAGGCAAGATGTATTATTCTCCTTTGCTGTGACATTTACTCCCAGCCTGTTTATACCAATGCAGCTGCTGTGAAAGTCAGTGCTTTTTCTTGTTCTTTCCTTTTTCATTCTCTTTTCATTTTAAAGGCATATATGAGTCATCTGACCCAGGTTGCACGCGAGCTATACAGCGTATGGTTGGGGTAAAGAACATCGTCTTTTGTTCAACAGTTTTTGTATTTCTTTCCAATCTTTTGCTTCTCTGGTCCTCAAATAAGGCTAATTACAAAGAAAAAAAAAGGTGGGACTGGTGGAAAGGGAGGCTTTAAAACCATTCCTTTTGCAGCAAGGAACAAAAGAGAGTACCAAGGGCATGGCTAGGCCTCAACAAAAAAGAAAAGAGAAAAATCACCTAATGAGGATGTCAAGATAAGTGCTTGTGAAGAAAACTGACAAAAAAGAGCTTTTAGTCTAAAATCCATAAATAAATGTGCATCAGATGGGTACTGGAGCAGTTTTAACAAGACAGGCCATGAAAACTCTATCCCTCTATGCAAGAGCTACACGCCTTACAAAAATCTCCTTTCTTTACAAGATATTTTTCTTTCAAATATTAATTTAAAAAGAAATACTTGAAAATTAAGATGTTTTATTCATGTCTCTGAATCCATTATAGAGTGGGTACCACATAAAGGGTTGTTTTTGAGATATAATTATCAATGCTGCTGGCTTCTTAGAGGTCAAAGGTTTTGCATGAACATATGAAGTTGTTCATGAAGAAGAACTGAAAAGAGGTGATTCTGACCTTGGAGAGTTCTGTGGCATTTTCACTTGGAAGAAATAGCAGATATATTTGAAGTTTGTTAACTCTATATAGCTCTTCCTTCTGTCTTTCCTGATACATTTGAGCCTTGCCTCCTGTTCTGAAATTAGGGACTGGTATTGCTGTACTGGAAGCAATGATGGTTCAGACATAGAGTTAACGACCTGCCTGCTTCTGGTTGTTCCCTCAGCTGGTGCAGCAATCTTTTCTAGACTGGTGGTTTAACTGGGCAGGTAAACACCCTGGCTCTGAGGTCAAGCAGATTTGGATTCAAACGATGCTCTATGACAGTCCTCCCTCTGTATCCGCAGGGGAGTGGTTCCAGGTCCCCTGCGGAAACCAAAATCTGCGGCTGCTCAAGTCCCTTATATAAAATGGCTTAGTGAAGTGGGCTCTCCATATCCATGGATTCTGCACCCCCGGGTTCTGCATTCGTGGGTATGAAGTGCCAACTACACTTACTAACTGTATTGGCCAAACTTGTCTCACTTGTAAAGATTGAGATAGAAAAATATGCCTATCTGAAAGATTTATTGTGGGAATCAAATGAGAAGATTTTTGTAAAGTGATTATCACACTGCTTTGGTGCATGGAAAACAATCAGTAAATGGTAACTATCATTATAATTATGATCTCATTGCTATGCTGAGAACCTGCACTGTCCTAAACAATGTGGTTCACAACCCTCCCAGACTCAGTGCCACAAAGATGAATATCAGCCTCCAGATATTCATAGGCTCCAACCCCCACCCCCAAAAAAGCAACCAAAAAGCCCTACCTATAAATAAAAGAGAGAGAAAAAGAAAGTAGTATAATGAAAGAGTCACATGTTTACCTAAATTAGAATCCCCACCAGTTGGAAAGCTATGAAGCTGACTGTCTGGTATTGAAATACCAGAAACAACACTGGAGTTAGGAGCATGATATTTCAAAATAGTAAACATCTCTTTGTAAAATTCTTAACAAAACAAAGGACAATCTTCCATGGATTTACATGATAGTTACATTTCTGGAAAAGTCGATGAATCTAAAAATTGTGCTAAATATACTTGGTGTTAATATGAAAAACAAAGTTATTTTTTAATCATTTTAGCTTTCATCATTATAGCTGACAAGTAACATAACTGAGTATAATGCAACCTAAGACAGGACATCCAAGATATAACTACACGCTTCGGTTACCAAGAGTGGATCCGGTAGCTCACCGCTCAAAAGCCAATAAAGAGGCAAGGTTAGTGGAAAGGAAGTTTGTTTTATTTCAGAGGCCAGCAACTGGGGGAGGGGAGGGCAGACTCCTCTCCAAAGGCCAACTCCCTCAACTGACAATCAGGGGGTAAGAGCTTTTATAGGTGGAGGGAGGGGGCTACATACAGAAACAGCACAGTCAGCTCTGACATGTACTTCAAGCCAGCAGTGATACACCTCATAAGTAGTTATACTCTGGGACAACTTCATTAGACAATTTTTTTTCATCATGAACATTGGAGTCAAAAGTATGATTAGAAGTAAAATAATAGCTTTCCATTAGATTAAAAAAAAAATTTTTTTTAACTAATACTTCTCTCTGAGATGTCTCAGGGGTGCTCTGGAAAATTCAAAGTTAGCTAGAGAAAGAAACTTACAATCTGTTATCAAAAACAGCTCAATATTCCAGGAAAACTTTGTTCTCTTAACACAGAGAGAAAACTAAATTCAGTCTTGCATCAGTTTACTGTTAATAACAAAATTCATTTACCTAATTAAACTCAATCTAATTTTAATCCTGACAATGTACAAAATTCTTTTCTCAAAGTTCATTTTCACAAACCTTTTAGCACTTTCTGGATCCATATTAATTTGTCCCTTGTTTTCCCATACAGAAGCAACAAGACCTAGGACAAAATTATTCTTTTTTTCCCAACAAAAATATCTCACCTTTATACCTTCTCTTGCTGACAACACATATCCTACTTGCTTTATATACTGAAATGCTTCCCTTACCATTTTTACATATTACAGTTTTTAACCTTGAAAACCTTAACAAAACCATAACAAAACCAAGAAACAAATAATTGAACTGTTATACCAGCATTTTTGATTGGCAAACTTAAGAACATATTTCATAACCTCTAAAAACATACATATTTTTTCATAGCATAATTTCTCTTTAATGGCACGAGATGTTTGTTTAATAAACCTAAGCCCTCTTTCCTCTCTCTCTTTTTACTTTTTTCTTGGCTTGAAGTTTTACTAATTTACCCAAGGCAAGGCTGAAGTCTCGGGCAAAGTGGGCTATTTTTGTATTTTAAAGTCACGATAAAAGTTAACTTCAAGCTTTTGCCTAGTCATATTTTTGTTCTCTCAGGGTCAGAATTCTGAAAACAGTATTTTATCAAGCTAGCTTTCTCTCACTGCATATGCAAAAAGAACCAGTTTGGGAGTTTCAAAAGAGTTTCATCTTAACCAATTTTCTCCAGAGTCTAAAGAGTACTGTTGCCATACATTGGTTAAAAAAAAAAAAAAAAAAAAAAAAAAATCATCTTTTTCTTTAGTCATAGTTTTATAGCTAAAATTTTTCTTAATGAATTGAACCTGAATTTCCCATTTTACAAAAGGCAACAAGAATACCAATCACACAAATGCAATACACATTCACACACCCGAAGACAGAACTGTCACAAACCCTCCAGAGGATGACTGAGACGGAGTCCCAGACAAACACTTCCCAACACAAATAGGCCTTGACGTCAGACACAAGTCAGAACCAATTAGGAATACACCCAAATGACACTCAGTGCTCGCAAAGGGTCCTCAACGTCAGAAACACGTCAGACCAATTCGCAAAATGCCCAAATAGCACCTCATGCTCAAAAGAGAAGTTTTCCGGACGCACACCAGTGTACTTACTCAGTCTTGGAGCTCGTCAGCTCGTCCAGAGGCATCTTTCCGTTCCACCAAGGAAAAGTGTACGTTGGCAGCCAGTGCCGAGCAGGGGAGGAACCCTGAAACAAATGGTTTCAGCAGCTGCTAGGAATGTCCCCACCAAACCCCTCTCAGGGCAGCGCCAGAGAGCCACGAGCAGAGTACTACTCCTCACAGCCTTCCGGGCACATCATCATGGCGGCCGCTCTGCTTGGGAAAACCTGGGAGCCAGATCTCGCGAGATCCCAGCCTCACGTTGGGAGCCCAAACCTGTTAGTGAAAGTGGGTCCAGCTGCTTCCACTCAAAAGCCAATAAGGAGGCAAGGTTGGTGGAAAGGAAAATTTGCTTTATTTTGGAGGCTGGCAAATGGGGGTGGTGGGGCAGACTCCTGTCCAAAGGCCGACTCCCCCCACTGACAATCAGTGGGCAAGAGCTTTTATAGGTGGAGGGCGGGGGCTACATGCAGAAACAGCACAGTCAGCTCTGACATGTACTTCAAGCCAGCAGTGATACACCTCATAAGTAGTTATACTCTGGGACAACTTCATTAGACAATTTTTTTTCATCATGAACATTGGAGTCAAAAGTATGATTAGAAGTAAAATAATAGCTTTCCATTAGATTAAAAAAAAATTTTTTTTTTACTAATACTTCTCTCTGAGATGTCTCAGGGGTGCTCTGGAAAATTCAAAGTTAGCTAGAGAAAGAAACTTACAATCTGTTATCAAAAACAGCTCAATATTCCAGGAAAACTTTGTTCTCTTAACACAGAGAGAAAACTAAATTCAGTCTTGCATCAGTTTACTGTTAATAACAAAATTCATTTACCTAATTAAACTCAATCTAATTTTAATCCTGACAATGTACAAAATTCTTTTCTCAAAGTTCATTTTCACAAACCTTTTAGCACTTTCTGGATCCATATTAATTTGTCCCTTGTTTTCCCATACAGAAGCAACAAGACCTAGGACAAAATTATTCTTTTTTTCCCAACAAAAATATCTCACCTTTATACCTTCTCTTGCTGACAACACATATCCTACTTGCTTTATATACTGAAATGCTTCCCTTACCATTTTTACATATTACAGTTTTTAACCTTGAAAACCTTAACAAAACCATAACAAAACCAAGAAACAAATAATTGAACTGTTATACCAGCATTTTTGATTGGCAAACTTAAGAACATATTTCATAACCTCTAAAAACATACATATTTTTTCATAGCATAATTTCTCTTTAATGGCACGAGATGTTTGTTTAATAAACCTAAGCCCTCTTTCCTCTCTCTCTTTTTACTTTTTTCTTGGCTTGAAGTTTTACTAATTTACCCAAGGCAAGGCTGAAGTCTCGGGCAAAGTGGGCTATTTTTGTATTTTAAAGTCACGATAAAAGTTAACTTCAAGCTTTTGCCTAGTCATATTTTTGTTCTCTCAGGGTCAGAATTCTGAAAACAGTATTTTATCAAGCTAGCTTTCTCTCACTGCATATGCAAAAAGAACCAGTTTGGGAGTTTCAAAAGAGTTTCATCTTAACCAATTTTCTCCAGAGTCTAAAGAGTACTGTTGCCATACATTGGTTAAAAAAAAAAAAAAAAAAAAAAAATCATCTTTTTCTTTAGTCATAGTTTTATAGCTAAAATTTTTCTTAATGAATTGAACCTGAATTTCCCATTTTACAAAAGGCAACAAGAATACCAATCACACAAATGCAATACACATTCACACACCCGAAGACAGAACTGTCACAAACCCTCCAGAGGATGACTGAGACGGAGTCCCAGACAAACACTTCCCAACACAAATAGGCCTTGACGTCAGACACAAGTCAGAACCAATTAGGAATACACCCAAATGACACTCAGTGCTCGCAAAGGGTCCTCAACGTCAGAAACACGTCAGACCAATTCGCAAAATGCCCAAATAGCACCTCATGCTCAAAAGAGAAGTTTTCCGGACGCACACCAGTGTACTTACTCAGTCTTGGAGCTCGTCAGCTCGTCCAGAGGCATCTTTCCGTTCCACCAAGGAAAAGTGTACGTTGGCAGCCAGTGCCGAGCAGGGGAAGAACCCTGAAACAAATGGTTTCAGCAGCTGCTAGGAATGTCCCCACCAAACCCCTCTCAGGGCAGCGCCAGAGAGCCACGAGCAGAGTACTACTCCTCACAGCCTTCCGGGCACATCATCATGGCGGCCGCTCTGCTTGGGAAAACCTGGGAGCCAGATCTCGCGAGATCCCAGCCTCACGTTGGGAGCCCAAACCTGTTAGTGAAAGTGGGTCCAGCTGCTTCCACTCAAAAGCCAATAAGGAGGCAAGGTTGGTGGAAAGGAAAATTTGCTTTATTTTGGAGGCTGGCAAATGGGGGTGGTGGGGCAGACTCCTGTCCAAAGGCCGACTCCCCCCACTGACAATCAGTGGGCAAGAGCTTTTATAGGTGGAGGGCGGGGGCTACATGCAGAAACAGCACAGTCAGCTCTGACATGTACTTCAAGCCAGCAGTGATACACCTCATAAGTAGTTATACTCTGGGACAACTTCATTAGACAATTTTTTTTCATCATGAACATTGGAGTCAAAAGTATGATTAGAAGTAAAATAATAGCTTTCCATTAGATTAAAAAAAAATTTTTTTTTTACTAATACTTCTCTCTGAGATGTCTCAGGGGTGCTCTGGAAAATTCAAAGTTAGCTAGAGAAAGAAACTTACAATCTGTTATCAAAAACAGCTCAATATTCCAGGAAAACTTTGTTCTCTTAACACAGAGAGAAAACTAAATTCAGTCTTGCATCAGTTTACTGTTAATAACAAAATTCATTTACCTAATTAAACTCAATCTAATTTTAATCCTGACAATGTACAAAATTCTTTTCTCAAAGTTCCTTTTTCACAAACCTTTTAGCACTTTCTGGATCCATATTAATTTGTCCCTTGTTTTCCCATACAGAAGCAACAAGACCTAGGACAAAATTATTCTCCTTTTTTTCCCAACAAAAATATCTCACCTTTATACCTTCTCTTGCTGACAACACATATCCTACTTGCTTTATATACTGAAATGCTTCCCTTACCATTTTTACATATTACAGTTTTTAACCTTGAAAACCTTAACAAAACCATAACAAAACCAAGAAACAAATAATTGAACTGTTATACCAGCATTTTTGATTGGCAAACTTAAGAACATATTTCATAACCTCTAAAAACATACATATTTTTTCATAGCATAATTTCTCTTTAATGGTACGAGATGTTTGTTTAATAAACCTAAGCCCTCTTTCCTCTCTCTCTTTTTACTTTTTTCTTGGCTTGAAGTTTTACTAATTTACCCAAGGCAAGGCTGAAGTCTCGGGCAAAGTGGGCTATTTTTGTATTTTAAAGTCACGATAAAAGTTAACTTCAAGCTTTTGCCTAGTCATAATTTTGATCTCTCAGGGTCAGAATTCTGAAAACAGTATTTTATCAAGCTAGCTTTCTCTCACTGCATATGCAAAAAGAACCAGTTTGGGAGTTTCAAAAGAGTTTCATCTTAACCAATTTTCTCCAGAGTCTAAAGAGTACTGTTGCCATACATTGGTTAAAAAAAAAAAAAAAAAAAAAAATCATCTTTTTCTTTAGTCATAGTTTTATAGCTAAAATTTTTCTTAATGAATTGAACCTGAATTCCCCATTTTACAAAAGGCAACAAGAATACCAATCACACAAATGCAATACACATTCACACACCCGAAGACAGAACTGTCACAAACCCTCCAGAGGATGACTGAGACGGAGTCCCAGACAAACACTTCCCAACACAAATAGGCCTTGACGTCAGACACAAGTCAGAACCAATTAGGAATACACCCAAATGACACTCAGTGCTCGCAAAGGGTCCTCAACGTCAGAAACACGTCAGACCAATTCGCAAAATGCCCAAATAGCACCTCATGCTCAAAAGAGAAGTTTTCCGGACGCACACCAGTGTACTTACTCAGTCTTGGAGCTCGTCAGCTCGTCCAGAGGCATCTTTCCGTTCCACCAAGGAAAAGTGTACGTTGGCAGCCAGTGCCGAGCAGGGGAGGAACCCTGAAACAAATGGTTTCAGCAGCTGCTAGGAATGTCCCCACCAAACCCCTCTCAGGGCAGCGCCAGAGAGCCACGAGCAGAGTACTACTCCTCACAGCCTTCCGGGCACATCATCATGGCGGCCGCTCTGCTTGGGAAAACCTGGGAGCCAGATCTCGCGAGATCCCAGCCTCACGTTGGGAGCCCAAACCTGTTAGTGAAAGTGGGTCCAGCTGCTTCCACTCAAAAGCCAATAAGGAGGCAAGGTTGGTGGAAAGGAAAATTTGCTTTATTTTGGAGGCTGGCAAATGGGGGTGGTGGGGCAGACTCCTGTCCAAAGGCCGACTCCCCCCACTGACAATCAGTGGGCAAGAGCTTTTATAGGTGGAGGGCGGGGGCTACATGCAGAAACAGCACAGTCAGCTCTGACATGTACTTCAAGCCAGCAGTGATACACCTCATAAGTAGTTATACTCTGGGACAACTTCATTAGACAATTTTTTTTCATCATGAACATTGGAGTCAAAAGTATGATTAGAAGTAAAATAAAAGCTTTCCATTAGATTAAAAAAAAATTTTTTTTTTACTAATAATTCTCTCTGAGATGTCTCAGGGGTGCTCTGAAAAATTCAAAGTTAGCTAGAGAAAGAAACTTACAATCTGTTATCAAAAACAGCTCAATATTCCAGGAAAACTTTGTTCTCTTAACACAGAGAGAAAACTAAATTCAGTCTTGCATCAGTTTACTGTTAATAACAAAATTCATTTACCTAATTAAACTCAATCTAATTTTAATCCTGACAATGTACAAAATTCTTTTCTCAAAGTTCCTTTTTCACAAACCTTTTAGCACTTTCTGGATCCATATTAATTTGTCCCTTGTTTTCCCATACAGAAGCAACAAGACCTAGGACAAAATTATTCTCCTTTTTTTCCCAACAAAAATATCTCACCTTTATACCTTCTCTTGCTGACAACACATATCCTACTTGCTTTATATACTGAAATGCTTCCCTTACCATTTTTACATATTACAGTTTTTAACCTTGAAAACCTTAACAAAACCAAGAAACAAATAATTGAACTGTTATACCAGCATTTTTGATTGGCAAACTTAAGAACATATTTCATAACCTCTAAAAACATACATATTTTTTCATAGCATAATTTCTCTTTAATGGCACGAGATGTTTGTTTAATAAACCTAAGCCCTCTTTCCTCTCTCTCTTTTTACTTTTTTCTTGGCTTGAAGTTTTACTAATTTACCCAAGGCAAGGCTGAAGTCTCGGGCAAAGTGGGCTATTTTTGTATTTTAAAGTCACGATAAAAGTTAACTTCAAGCTTTTGCCTAGTCATATTTTTGTTCTCTCAGGGTCAGAATTCTGAAAACAGTATTTTATCAAGCTAGCTTTCTCTCACTGCATATGCAAAAAGAACCAGTTTGGGAGTTTCAAAAGAGTTTCATCTTAACCAATTTTCTCCAGAGTCTAAAGAGTACTGTTGCCATACATTGGTTAAAAAAAAAAAAAAAAAAAAAAAATCATCTTTTTCTTTAGTCATAGTTTTATAGCTAAAATTTTTCTTAATGAATTGAACCTGAATTTCCCATTTTACAAAAGGCAACAAGAATACCAATCACACAAATGCAATACACATTCACACACCCGAAGACAGAACTGTCACAAACCCTCCAGAGGATGACTGAGACGGAGTCCCAGACAAACACTTCCCAACACAAATAGGCCTTGACGTCAGACACAAGTCAGAACCAATTAGGAATACACCCAAATGACACTCAGTGCTCGCAAAGGGTCCTCAACGTCAGAAACACGTCAGACCAATTCGCAAAATGCCCAAATAGCACCTCATGCTCAAAAGAGAAGTTTTCCGGACGCACACCAGTGTACTTACTCAGTCTTGGAGCTCGTCAGCTCGTCCAGAGGCATCTTTCCGTTCCACCAAGGAAAAGTGTACGTTGGCAGCCAGTGCCGAGCAGGGGAGGAACCCTGAAACAAATGGTTTCAGCAGCTGCTAGGAATGTCCCCACCAAACCCCTCTCAGGGCAGCGCCAGAGAGCCACGAGCAGAGTACTACTCCTCACAGCCTTCCGGGCACATCATCATGGCGGCCGCTCTGCTTGGGAAAACCTGGGAGCCAGATCTCGCGAGATCCCAGCCTCACGTTGGGAGCCCAAACCTGTTAGTGAAAGTGGGTCCAGCTGCTTCCACTCAAAAGCCAATAAGGAGGCAAGGTTGGTGGAAAGGAAAATTTGCTTTATTTTGGAGGCTGGCAAATGGGGGTGGTGGGGCAGACTCCTGTCCAAAGGCCGACTCCCCCCACTGACAATCAGTGGGCAAGAGCTTTTATAGGTGGAGGGCGGGGGCTACATGCAGAAACAGCACAGTCAGCTCTGACATGTACTTCAAGCCAGCAGTGATACACCTCATAAGTAGTTATACTCTGGGACAACTTCATTAGACAATTTTTTTTCATCATGAACATTGGAGTCAAAAGTATGATTAGAAGTAAAATAATAGCTTTCCATTAGATTAAAAAAAAATTTTTTTTTTACTAATACTTCTCTCTGAGATGTCTCAGGGGTGCTCTGGAAAATTCAAAGTTAGCTAGAGAAAGAAACTTACAATCTGTTATCAAAAACAGCTCAATATTCCAGGAAAACTTTGTTCTCTTAACACAGAGAGAAAACTAAATTCAGTCTTGCATCAGTTTACTGTTAATAACAAAATTCATTTACCTAATTAAACTCAATCTAATTTTAATCCTGACAATGTACAAAATTCTTTTCTCAAAGTTCCTTTTTCACAAACCTTTTAGCACTTTCTGGATCCATATTAATTTGTCCCTTGTTTTCCCATACAGAAGCAACAAGACCTAGGACAAAATTATTCTCCTTTTTTTCCCAACAAAAATATCTCACCTTTATACCTTCTCTTGCTGACAACACATATCCTACGTGCTTTATATACTGAAATGCTTCCCTTACCATTTTTACATATTACAGTTTTTAACCTTGAAAACCTTAACAAAACCATAACAAAACCAAGAAACAAATAATTGAACTGTTATACCAGCATTTTTGATTGGCAAACTTAAGAACATATTTCATAACCTCTAAAAACATACATATTTTTTCATAGCATAATTTCTCTTTAATGGTATGAGATGTTTGTTTAATAAACCTAAGCCCTCTTTCCTCTCTCTCTTTTTACTTTTTTCTTGGCTTGAAGTTTTACTAATTTACCCAAGGCAAGGCTGAAGTCTCGGGCAAAGTGGGCTATTTTTGTATTTTAAAGTCACGATAAAAGTTAACTTCAAGCTTTTGCCTAGTCATATTTTTGTTCTCTCAGGGTCAGAATTCTGAAAACAGTATTTTATCAAGCTAGCTTTCTCTCACTGCATATGCAAAAAGAACCAGTTTGGGAGTTTCAAAAGAGTTTCATCTTAACCAATTTTCTCCAGAGTCTAAAGAGTACTGTTGCCATACATTGGTTAAAAAAAAAAAAAAAAAAAAAAATCATCTTTTTCTTTAGTCATAGTTTTATAGCTAAAATTTTTCTTAATGAATTGAACCTGAATTCCCCATTTTACAAAAGGCAACAAGAATACCAATCACACAAATGCAATACACATTCACACACCCGAAGACAGAACTGTCACAAACCCTCCAGAGGATGACTGAGACGGAGTCCCAGACAAACACTTCCCAACACAAATAGGCCTTGACGTCAGACACAAGTCAGAACCAATTAGGAATACTCCCAAATGACACTCAGTGCTCGCAAAGGGTCCTCAACGTCAGAAACACGTCAGACCAATTCGCAAAATGCCCAAATAGCACCTCATGCTCAAAAGAGAAGTTTTCCGGACGCACACCAGTGTACTTACTCAGTCTTGGAGCTCGTCAGCTCGTCCAGAGGCATCTTTCCGTTCCACCAAGGAAAAGTGTACGTTGGCAGCCAGTGCCGAGCAGGGGAGGAACCCTGAAACAAATGGTTTCAGCAGCTGCTAGGAATGTCCCCACCAAACCCCTCTCAGGGCAGCGCCAGAGAGCCACGAGCAGAGTACTACTCCTCACAGCCTTCCGGGCACATCATCATGGCGGCCGCTCTGCTTGGGAAAACCTGGGAGCCAGATCTCGCGAGATCCCAGCCTCACGTTGGGAGCCCAAACCTGTTAGTGAAAGTGGGTCCAGCTGCTTCCACTCAAAAGCCAATAAGGAGGCAAGGTTGGTGGAAAGGAAAATTTGCTTTATTTTGGAGGCTGGCAAATGGGGGTGGTGGGGCAGACTCCTGTCCAAAGGCCGACTCCCCCCACTGACAATCAGTGGGCAAGAGCTTTTATAGGTGGAGGGCGGGGGCTACATGCAGAAACAGCACAGTCAGCTCTGACATGTACTTCAAGCCAGCAGTGATACACCTCATAAGTAGTTATACTCTGGGACAACTTCATTAGACAATTTTTTTTCATCATGAACATTGGAGTCAAAAGTATGATTAGAAGTAAAATAATAGCTTTCCATTAGATTAAAAAAAAAATTTTTTTTTACTAATACTTCTCTCTGAGATGTCTCAGGGGTGCTCTGGAAAATTCAAAGTTAGCTAGAGAAAGAAACTTACAATCTGTTATCAAAAACAGCTCAATATTCCAGGAAAACTTTGTTCTCTTAACACAGAGAGAAAACTAAATTCAGTCTTGCATCAGTTTACTGTTAATAACAAAATTCATTTACCTAATTAAACTCAATCTAATTTTAATCCTGACAATGTACAAAATTCTTTTCTCAAAGTTCCTTTTTCACAAACCTTTTAGCACTTTCTGGATCCATATTAATTTGTCCCTTGTTTTCCCATACAGAAGCAACAAGACCTAGGACAAAATTATTCTCCTTTTTTTCCCAACAAAAATATCTCACCTTTATACCTTCTCTTGCTGACAACATATATCCTACGTGCTTTATATACTGAAATGCTTCCCTTACCATTTTTACATATTACAGTTTTTAACCTTGAAAACCTTAACAAAACCATAACAAAACCAAGAAACAAATAATTGAACTGTTATACCAGCATTTTTGATTGGCAAACTTAAGAACATATTTCATAACCTCTAAAAACATACATATTTTTTCATAGCATAATTTCTCTTTAATGGTATGAGATGTTTGTTTAATAAACCTAAGCCCTCTTTCCTCTCTCTCTTTTTACTTTTTTCTTGGCTTGAAGTTTTACTAATTTACCCAAGGCAAGGCTGAAGTCTCGGGCAAAGTGGGCTATTTTTGTATTTTAAAGTCACGATAAAAGTTAACTTCAAGCTTTTGCCTAGTCATATTTTTGTTCTCTCAGGGTCAGAATTCTGAAAACAGTATTTTATCAAGCTAGCTTTCTCTCACTGCATATGCAAAAAGAACCAGTTTGGGAGTTTCAAAAGAGTTTCATCTTAACCAATTTTCTCCAGAGTCTAAAGAGTACTGTTGCCATACATTGGTTAAAAAAAAAAAAAAAAAAAAAATCATCTTTTTCTTTAGTCATAGTTTTATAGCTAAAATTTTTCTTAATGAATTGAACCTGAATTCCCCATTTTACAAAAGGCAACAAGAATACCAATCACACAAATGCAATACACATTCACACACCCGAAGACAGAACTGTCACAAACCCTCCAGAGGATGACTGAGACGGAGTCCCAGACAAACACTTCCCAACACAAATAGGCCTTGACGTCAGACACAAGTCAGAACCAATTAGGAATACACCCAAATGACACTCAGTGCTCGCAAAGGGTCCTCAACGTCAGAAACACGTCAGACCAATTCGCAAAATGCCCAAATAGCACCTCATGCTCAAAAGAGAAGTTTTCCGGACGCACACCAGTGTACTTACTCAGTCTTGGAGCTCGTCAGCTCGTCCAGAGGCATCTTTCCGTTCCACCAAGGAAAAGTGTACGTTGGCAGCCAGTGCCGAGCAGGGGAGGAACCCTGAAACAAATGGTTTCAGCAGCTGCTAGGAATGTCCCCACCAAACCCCTCTCAGGGCAGCGCCAGAGAGCCACGAGCAGAGTACTACTCCTCACAGCCTTCCGGGCACATCATCATGGCGGCCGCTCTGCTTGGGAAAACCTGGGAGCCAGATCTCGCGAGATCCCAGCCTCACGTTGGGAGCCCAAACCTGTTAGTGAAAGTGGGTCCAGCTGCTTCCACTCAAAAGCCAATAAGGAGGCAAGGTTGGTGGAAAGGAAAATTTGCTTTATTTTGGAGGCTGGCAAATGGGGGTGGTGGGGCAGACTCCTGTCCAAAGGCCGACTCCCCCCACTGACAATCAGTGGGCAAGAGCTTTTATAGGTGGAGGGCGGGGGCTACATGCAGAAACAGCACAGTCAGCTCTGACATGTACTTCAAGCCAGCAGTGATACACCTCATAAGTAGTTATACTCTGGGACAACTTCATTAGACAATTTTTTTTCATCATGAACATTGGAGTCAAAAGTATGATTAGAAGTAAAATAATAGCTTTCCATTAGATTAAAAAAAAAATTTTTTTTTACTAATACTTCTCTCTGAGATGTCTCAGGGGTGCTCTGGAAAATTCAAAGTTAGCTAGAGAAAGAAACTTACAATCTGTTATCAAAAACAGCTCAATATTCCAGGAAAACTTTGTTCTCTTAACACAGAGAGAAAACTAAATTCAGTCTTGCATCAGTTTACTGTTAATAACAAAATTCATTTACCTAATTAAACTCAATCTAATTTTAATCCTGACAATGTACAAAATTCTTTTCTCAAAGTTCATTTTCACAAACCTTTTAGCACTTTCTGGATCCATATTAATTTGTCCCTTGTTTTCCCATACAGAAGCAACAAGACCTAGGACAAAATTATTCTCCTTTTTTTCCCAACAAAAATATCTCACCTTTATACCTTCTCTTGCTGACAACATATATCCTACGTGCTTTATATACTGAAATGCTTCCCTTACCATTTTTACATATTACAGTTTTTAACCTTGAAAACCTTAACAAAACCATAACAAAACCAAGAAACAAATAATTGAACTGTTATACCAGCATTTTTGATTGGCAAACTTAAGAACATATTTCATAACCTCTAAAAACATACATATTTTTTCATAGCATAATTTCTCTTTAATGGTACGAGATGTTTGTTTAATAAACCTAAGCCCTCTTTCCTCTCTCTCTTTTTACTTTTTTCTTGGCTTGAAGTTTTACTAATTTACCCAAGGCAAGGCTGAAGTCTCGGGCAAAGTGGGCTATTTTTGTATTTTAAAGTCACGATAAAAGTTAACTTCAAGCTTTTGCCTAGTCATATTTTTGTTCTCTCAGGGTCAGAATTCTGAAAACAGTATTTTATCAAGCTAGCTTTCTCTCACTGCATATGCAAAAAGAACCAGTTTGGGAGTTTCAAAAGAGTTTCATCTTAACCAATTTTCTCCAGAGTCTAAAGAGTACTGTTGCCATACATTGGTTAAAAAAAAAAAAAAAAAAAAAAATCATCTTTTTCTTTAGTCATAGTTTTATAGCTAAAATTTTTCTTAATGAATTGAACCTGAATTCCCCATTTTACAAAAGGCAACAAGAATACCAATCACACAAATGCAATACACATTCACACACCCGAAGACAGAACTGTCACAAACCCTCCAGAGGATGACTGAGACGGAGTCCCAGACAAACACTTCCCAACACAAATAGGCCTTGACGTCAGACACAAGTCAGAACCAATTAGGAATACACCCAAATGACACTCAGTGCTCGCAAAGGGTCCTCAACGTCAGAAACACGTCAGACCAATTCGCAAAATGCCCAAATAGCACCTCATGCTCAAAAGAGAAGTTTTCCGGACGCACACCAGTGTACTTACTCAGTCTTGGAGCTCGTCAGCTCGTCCAGAGGCATCTTTCCGTTCCACCAAGGAAAAGTGTACGTTGGCAGCCAGTGCCGAGCAGGGGAGGAACCCTGAAACAAATGGTTTCAGCAGCTGCTAGGAATGTCCCCACCAAACCCCTCTCAGGGCAGCGCCAGAGAGCCACGAGCAGAGTACTACTCCTCACAGCCTTCCGGGCACATCATCATGGCGGCCGCTCTGCTTGGGAAAACCTGGGAGCCAGATCTCGCGAGATCCCAGCCTCACGTTGGGAGCCCAAACCTGTTAGTGAAAGTGGGTCCAGCTGCTTCCACTCAAAAGCCAATAAGGAGGCAAGGTTGGTGGAAAGGAAAATTTGCTTTATTTTGGAGGCTGGCAAATGGGGGTGGTGGGGCAGACTCCTGTCCAAAGGCCGACTCCCCCCACTGACAATCAGTGGGCAAGAGCTTTTATAGGTGGAGGGCGGGGGCTACATGCAGAAACAGCACAGTCAGCTCTGACATGTACTTCAAGCCAGCAGTGATACACCTCATAAGTAGTTATACTCTGGGACAACTTCATTAGACAATTTTTTTTCATCATGAACATTGGAGTCAAAAGTATGATTAGAAGTAAAATAATAGCTTTCCATTAGATTAAAAAAAAATTTTTTTTTTACTAATACTTCTCTCTGAGATGTCTCAGGGGTGCTCTGGAAAATTCAAAGTTAGCTAGAGAAAGAAACTTACAATCTGTTATCAAAAACAGCTCAATATTCCAGGAAAACTTTGTTCTCTTAACACAGAGAGAAAACTAAATTCAGTCTTGCATCAGTTTACTGTTAATAACAAAATTCATTTACCTAATTAAACTCAATCTAATTTTAATCCTGACAATGTACAAAATTCTTTTCTCAAAGTTCCTTTTTCACAAACCTTTTAGCACTTTCTGGATCCATATTAATTTGTCCCTTGTTTTCCCATACAGAAGCAACAAGACCTAGGACAAAATTATTCTCCTTTTTTTCCCAACAAAAATATCTCACCTTTATACCTTCTCTTGCTGACAACACATATCCTACTTGCTTTATATACTGAAATGCTTCCCTTACCATTTTTACATATTACAGTTTTTAACCTTGAAAACCTTAACAAAACCATAACAAAACCAAGAAACAAATAATTGAACTGTTATACCAGCATTTTTGATTGGCAAACTTAAGAACATATTTCATAACCTCTAAAAACATACATATTTTTTCATAGCATAATTTCTCTTTAATGGCACGAGATGTTTGTTTAATAAACCTAAGCCCTCTTTCCTCTCTCTCTTTTTACTTTTTTCTTGGCTTGAAGTTTTACTAATTTACCCAAGGCAAGGCTGAAGTCTCGGGCAAAGTGGGCTATTTTTGTATTTTAAAGTCACGATAAAAGTTAACTTCAAGCTTTTGCCTAGTCATATTTTTGTTCTCTCAGGGTCAGAATTCTGAAAACAGTATTTTATCAAGCTAGCTTTCTCTCACTGCATATGCAAAAAGAACCAGTTTGGGAGTTTCAAAAGAGTTTCATCTTAACCAATTTTCTCCAGAGTCTAAAGAGTACTGTTGCCATACATTGGTTAAAAAAAAAAAAAAAAAAAAAAAAAAAATCATCTTTTTCTTTAGTCATAGTTTTATAGCTAAAATTTTTCTTAATGAATTGAACCTGAATTTCCCATTTTACAAAAGGCAACAAGAATACCAATCACACAAATGCAATACACATTCACACACCCGAAGACAGAACTGTCACAAACCCTCCAGAGGATGACTGAGACGGAGTCCCAGACAAACACTTCCCAACACAAATAGGCCTTGACGTCAGACACAAGTCAGAACCAATTAGGAATACACCCAAATGACACTCAGTGCTCGCAAAGGGTCCTCAACGTCAGAAACACGTCAGACCAATTCGCAAAATGCCCAAATAGCACCTCATGCTCAAAAGAGAAGTTTTCCGGACGCACACCAGTGTACTTACTCAGTCTTGGAGCTCGTCAGCTCGTCCAGAGGCATCTTTCCGTTCCACCAAGGAAAAGTGTACGTTGGCAGCCAGTGCCGAGCAGGGGAGGAACCCTGAAACAAATGGTTTCAGCAGCTGCTAGGAATGTCCCCACCAAACCCCTCTCAGGGCAGCGCCAGAGAGCCACGAGCAGAGTCCTACTCCTCACAGCCTTCCGGGCACATCATCATGGCGGCCGCTCTGCTTGGGAAAACCTGGGAGCCAGATCTCGCGAGATCCCAGCCTCACGTTGGGAGCCCAAACCTGTTAGTGAAAGTGGGTCCAGCTGCTTCCACTCAAAAGCCAATAAGGAGGCAAGGTTGGTGGAAAGGAAAATTTGCTTTATTTTGGAGGCTGGCAAATGGGGGTGGTGGGGCAGACTCCTGTCCAAAGGCCGACTCCCCCCACTGACAATCAGTGGGCAAGAGCTTTTATAGGTGGAGGGCGGGGGCTACATGCAGAAACAGCACAGTCAGCTCTGACACTCATCTTGAAATTGGTCATCCACCAATGGTCTGACCACCATCATTTAAAGTGCTTAAAGTACAGTTAATCTTTAGTTCCAGGGTTGGTTTGTTCCTGTTTCTTTGAGGCCCGCTCTTGGAATTGTGGCAGCTTATGTCATGGTCATGATGTAGCTAACTTCTTCCACCTGGTTTTAGTCTCTATTAAGACAGCTCACAGGATATGGCTCAGAATATTATCTATAGCTCTTGAAAAGGAACTAAAGTCCTTCACTTTGCTTAATGACTAAACTATTATTATTTAGTCTTGTTGGACTGTTTTTCTTTGTTTCTGCATTTCTCAGTTCTCTGATTAAACTTATTCTCTGGCTAAAGTTTTTCCACAGACAAAAGTCAGGTGGAGGACATGGGGGGGCGGGGAAGACCATAAGATCCTGCTCCATTTCAATCCCACTCCTGGGTGTACATCTGGAAAAGATGAAAAACTCTAATTTGAAAAGATACATGCACCCCAATGTTTATAGCAGCACTATTTACAATAGCCAAGACAAGGAAAGAACCTAAAAGCCCATCAACAGATGATTGGCTTAAGAAGATGTGGTACATATATACAGTGGAATACTATTCAGCCATAAAAAAAGAATGAAATACTGCCATTTGCAGCAACATGAATGGACCTAAGAGTATTATACTTAGTGAAGTAAGTCAGACACAGAAAGACAAATATTATATATCACTTTTTGTGGAATCTTAAAAAAGATACAAATGAATCTATATTCAAAACAGAAACAGACTCACAAACATAGAGAACAGACTTACAGTTACCAAAGAGGAAAGGGAGGGGTGGAGGATAAATTAGGAATTTGGGATTAACAGATACACACTAGTATACATGCAATAGATAAGCAACAAGGATTTACTGTAGAGCACAGGAACTGTATACAGTATCTTGTAATAACCTATATGGAAAATAATCTGAAATATATATATATATATCTGAACCACTTGCTGTACATCTGAAACTAACTATTGTAAATCAACTATACTTCAATTTTAAAAAGTTATGTTGCTGAAAATCAAAATCAAAACCAAAAAAACCCTGAATCTGTTGACTTTTAACAGCAGAGGCATATTCCTTGCTCATCCCTTATGTCATCACAGTTCAGCCGGGCATTCTGCTTCTTACCTCCTTCCTCTGGATCCTTGAGAGATCGTATACCCATCATTCCAAAAATGGCTGGGCTCACAGCAGAGGGAATGGAGCTCTGGAGGCCTTGAACTAGCAATTTAATGCTCTAGCCTAGAAGTGACACAAGTTACTTTCACTCATTGGTGACATCCCCTGCCCAACCAAAGGAAGTCAGGCCATTGTCCAGAAGATTACAGATTGGAATTATTTGATGAATAGCAGAAAAGACTACTGTAGTAGCCTGAATAATGGCCCCCAAAATATAAGGTCCTACTACCTAGAACCTGTGAATGTTACCTTACTGGAAAAGGGCCTTTGCAGATGTGATTAAGCTGAGGATCTTGTGGTAGACCCTAAATGACACAACAGGTGTTCATTTAAGATAGAGAGGTTGTGATATTGTAATTTATTAAAGGAAATATATATTTCACTTTAGTCCCCTCCCTGGCACAGAGCTCCTAAATAAAATTCTTGGAATTTCCTGTGATGAGAGCTTTAAAGGTGTCTTTTGCTATGTTAATAAGTGACTTTTGGAAAGCCCTCCCACCTAAGGATGGGAGATGTTTGCTGGTGGAGCCAACGCAGTGATGAGAGGTTTGGAGCTTTCAGTCCCACCCCCTGACCTCTGGGGAGGGGAGAGGAGCTGGAGGTGATTTAATCACGGGTGAATCATTACCTGTGGCCAATAATTTAATCATTTGTACCTGTGTATTGAGGCCTCCATAAAAACCCAAGAGAGCTTCCCTGGTGGTGAACATGTGGGGGTCTGGGGAGGGTGGTGCACTCGCAGAGGACAGGGAAGCTCTGAGCTCCTTCCCACAGACTTTGCCTGTGTGTCTCTTCTGTCTGGCTGTTCCTGAGTTCTATCTTTTCACAATAAACGGGTGACCTAGTAAGTAAAATGTCTCTCTGAGTTTTCTGAGCTGCTCTAAAAAATTTATCAGACCCAAGGACAGGGCCAGTCAGAAGCACCTGGACTTGTAGTTAGTGTCTGATGTTGGGGGAGGGGTGAGGATGGCCATCCTGCAGGACTGAGCCCTTGACTTGTGGGATCTGACGCTCCCTCCAGGTAGATTGTGTTAGAGGTGAGTTGAATTGTAGGACACCCTGGTATTAGAGAGGTACTTGGTGGTGTGGAATAAAAACACACATGTTGGAATTGGTGTGGAAATCTTAGAGGCTGAGTGAGATTTGACACACACAGAAGAGGAGGAGGCAATGTGACCTTGGAGGCAGAGTGGAGGGATGAGGCCACAAGCCAAGGATGCAGGCAGCCGCCAGAAGCAATTCTCCCCTTGAGCCTCCAGAGGGAGCACTGCCATGTTGACACCTTGATTTCTGCCCAGTGATACTGATTTTGGACTTCTGGCCTCCAGAACGTGAGGGAATAAATTCCTGTTGTTCTGCACTACGAAGTTTGCAGTAATTTGTTACAGCAGCTGTGGGAAACAAATAAAACTAACATATTAGGTATGGTAAATGTGTTTCAGTTTCTCACTTTGGGACAACTAAACTGGTCCCTTTTGCATAGTCACATGACTATGACCACATGAAAGCCAAGCGAAGATGCCAATCTGGTAAACAAAGAGGCACCAGGGGAGAGACCTGGACCTGGGGACTCATAGGACTGAGAGAATCACATAGACATTCTGCACTGGGTTTGCACTGCACTATCTTCAAGACCTTAGAAAATTCTCATTAAAAGTTATAATGCTGACTTTGTTAAAAAATACCGTGGTCCTGGGGAGCACAGATGCCTGCAAGAAACTGGCTCAAAATTGGCAAGAAGAGCACAGCAACGAATAGTCCTTGGTCTGTGGTCCAGAGCAAGTCGGGTGCTGAAATGGCAAATGACAATCAGAGAAGATCTAGGAAGGTCTGAGCACTTCTCGGGTGTTCCTGGGGGAAAGAAATAGAGTCAGCATCTGGATTTCCTGAGATCAAACAGAGTGAGACTCAAACTACTGTGATTTGGCATTTAAAGGAAGTGTGACACGAAAACAAACTGAAATTTTTAAATCATAGTCCTTGTAAAGCTTGGAAAAACACGCAGCAAAATGCCTCATTATACTAAGAAAGGAGCTGAGGCTCACAGGAATCATCAGAGTCTCAGTTTCCCTGTCTTTAAAGTAGGAAAGGTGGACAAGATCTTCTTAAGTAATTCTAAGTGGTAGAGGGAACGGCTGATCGGGGGTCAGATGAGTGTTTGCTGAAAATTGTGCTGAGTATCAGCCTGCTTTCTGATGAAATATTAAGGTTGAGAATATTTGCCTCACAGCTAAAATTTACTATTTGTTTCTGAGGCTTTTGCTGCCTGTGTTTCTGTCACTTCTTTCTTGATTGTACAACAGCCCCAGCCTTCTGACAAACCTGCTTTGGAAACTGGCCAAGAAATGCTAGCTTGCTCACAGGGCCGAGAGATGGCATGTCACTTTCTCATCTGGAAAGAATGACTCCAGAAAAGGCCGTTTCTCCTTGTATTACCTACTGGTCCACCAGCCACCTTTAGGCCAAATCTGTCAGCCTTCTGTGTGTCTGCTCCAGGACCAGGCCTGAGCCTGAAACTTCTTTTGTACCAGAGAAACTTCCAGATCAGCCCCACACTCCTCACTTGGCTTCTCCGTGGGCAATAAAGCAGCAAGTTCCATCACCGATGTCCAAATGGCAAATGAGAAGTGATGGTTTGAGTAGAAGGTACTGTCTGGAAAA
The DNA here is from genome assembly GCF_026419965.1 of Kogia breviceps. NCBI lineage: Eukaryota > Metazoa > Chordata > Mammalia > Artiodactyla > Physeteridae > Kogia > Kogia breviceps. The sequence goes on from NC_081319.1 coordinate 57,019,103, forward strand.
GAAGAGAAAGGCAGCGCTTGTGACAGAGCTGTTCACACTTTCCCTGCACAGCTGGGAGACATTAGGTGGATTTCCCCAGACTGGTCTGCTTTCTGGCACCAGTGAGTTAAAAACCCCCCAGAGCCTCCAAGTTTAGCTGGACTTCTATCATACGCATTTAGCAGCTAAATCACCAAAAGTCGCTTTCAAATATTCATGCAAAGCTGCATCTTTACCCAAGGTCAGGAGTTCAATAGAAGTTAGCAAAAAGAAAAAAACGGAATGGCATGCAGAGGGCAAGAAAACAAAGAGAAAATATGGATAGATTACCTCGGTTCAAAAGTCGCTTTCTTTTCAAGGGAGTTTGTGCTCAGGAAAGTAGATAAAAGATAGTTCTGCAATAAGTAGGGTGGAATATACAGTAGTAGAATGAACACAAATAATATTTCTATGTATGTTGATTTCTAATCCTGCCACCCTATTGAGTGGATGGTAAGGAGGTTAAGCATTTGAAATTTAGTAAACAAATAACCCACATTTCAGGATGCTTTCTTTAGTTATATCCAGCAGTCTGGTCTGCCTCTATCAAAGGCTGTCAAATCTGTTTAAAACAAAATCTGTTTAGTAGCAAAATATGTGGTCTTTTTATTGCTTTTGTCAAAGCTATCTTAAATCAGACACCAGAAAATGATTTTTATGAATACCTTTTAAATCTTGTGTTATTTGCATAGTGGAAGGGAAAAATCCAAAACAGAGCCTCAGAATAGAAAAGGCTGGATTCCAGCCGTACCTCACAGCCAAGTAACAATATTTTCAGAGTGTCCTATAACTATGGGGCACAGTATCCTGTTCCCTTCACTTTAATGGGAACTTAATTATGAAAAATTCTACTTTTCGCAATATCAAGTGATCTATTAACAGCTTCTGATTGCATAGTCAGGTGCTATCTCTGGACCTTTTATTTATACCTCACCTTATTCCAGCAGAAATCCCAAGTTGCTCTATGGGCCAGCTTATAGGGTTTTGATGTAGCTTTCAGATTTTAAATGTTTTTCTGAATCTATACAGCAATATCAGAATGGATTTTGAAAGTGTAAGTTCTGATTTAAAATGGCTTAAAACAGGATTGTGTCTAGAAATCTTCATTTATATTTTGTACCTAAATAATTTAATCCTGCTCACTTAAATGATCTATGTTTTCCCTTCTGCCCCAATGGATATAAAAGTTTTTAAAAAGACAAACATCCTTCCACATGTTAATGATATAATCTTAGTATTACAATATAAGAATGGCCTCAAGAGTAATGACACCTGCTGGCAAATTCCTAATTTAAATAAAAAGAAAAAAGAATTCTGCGCTGAGATTTGTGGTTTCCCTGTTTTCTAGAGCCGGGGGCTCATAAGAGCAGAGCTAGAAAGACTGAGGCAAATGGAAACAGCTCCAGCCCACCCCTCAAAGAGGAGTACTTTCATTGGTGGTGGTTTTATTTATTGGACTTCTACATAAAATTCAATTAAAGAAAAGGATTTCTTTTTAAATTCTTATTTTATATTGGAGTATAGTTGATTTACAATGTTGTGTTAGTTTCAGGTGTACAGCAAAGTGATTCAGTTATATGCATATCTGTATCCATTCTTTTCCAAATTCTTTTCCCATTTCTTGACCAAAAAAAAAAGATAGAAAGAAAGAAAAACAAACAAAAAAACCTGATCTAGGTGGACAGAGGCAAACCAGGAGCCATGAGAGCAGATCTTGCCCATGGAGTTTTTTTGGCCCATCATTAAATTTTTAAAACCATGTTGCCAATATTTAAAGACAAGTCATTTTACACAAAAATCTGGATCTCTTGACAACTGGGTAGGTCTGAAAACACTGGGATCCCATTCCCACAGATAACTGGGTCTGGGTAACCCCCGTTAGAAAGTCACACACCCTCCAGTTCACCAGGTCCCCACACATCTGTTGACCAGAGTGAAGTATTCTGTAAGTAGAGTGTTCTGAGAGTATAGTGAAAGAAACAATAGAGGATGTGTACTGACCATACCAGACAGCACACAGCTCTCTACACTCTGGTGTGTTGCCCAAGATGCATGCCTGCTCAAACTCAAGCTTTGTGACTTAGACAAATCAAGTCTTTAAGGGACAGAACTCAGCAGCTTCCACCAGAGCATGGTTCAGCTTCAGACAGATTGGGGGTTTGGCAGCCTTATCTCCTTCGTAGCATTTTGTGAAGAGAGGCTGGCGCTACCTGGGTTAACTTCAGGTAGAATCAGGAGGGCATCAGTTTCCTATCACATACCTAAGGATGATTGATTGCAACTCAACTCTGCTTTTATCTAACAGCCCAGACATCTTCCCCCCTTCTCCACCCTACAGTGATCTCAGAATCACAGCTGAGATGAGTCAATACAGGAGGGTTGTGTAAAGAAGAGCTTTTCAAACCTGTTTGTACCATGACCTGCAGTACAGAATGTATTGGGCCACATGTACACACAAACAAGTTTTGTGTTCTAGCACTTGCCCTTGCTAAGTAAAAATATCCTATTTTGTATTCAAATTTATTGTTTCATTTTTTAAAGTGCTGTTTCTGACCTAGTGTACTGATTTCACAATCCTTAGTAGATCATAATCTGAAGTTTGAAAAACATGGTTTAAGGGACATGCTGTTCACTATTTACAGTAACCAAGACATGAAAGCAACCTAAACGTCCATAGACAGTTGAATGGATAATGAAGATGTGGTACATATATACAATGGAATATTACTCAGCCATAAAAAAGAATGAAATAATGCCATTTGCAGCAACATGAATGGACCTAGAAATTATCATACTTAAATGAAGTAAGGCAGACAGAGAAAGACAAATATCATATGATATCACTCATATGTGGAATCTAATTTTTAAAAAGCTACAAATGAACTTACTTACAAACAGAAGCAGACTTATAGATATCAAAAACAAACTTATGGTTACCAAAGGGGAAACGTTATGGAGAGGGATAAATCAGGAGCTTGGGATTCACATACACACACACTACTATATATAAGGTAGATAACCAACAAGGACCTGCTGTATAGCACAGGGAACTCTACTCAATATTCTGTGATGACCTATATGAGAAAAGAATCTTAAAAAGAATGAATATATATATATGTATAACTGAATCACTTTGCTGTATACCTGAACTAACACAACACTATAAATCAACTATACTCCAATAAAATTAAAATATTTAAAAAAAGAGAGACACGCTGTCAATTTATCTCCTAGATTTTTAAAGTTCTCTCTCCATGGTAGTGGTCATAAGAAAATAATGTCTATGTGATATTATTTTAACTCCTTATAGAGATGCTAAAATTGAATTATGAATTAACATTTTACCCTTGTCTTTCATCAAAGGCTGAGAAAAGATACAGCCATATTCACCCACAGTGTTCTTTGCAGGGGTGTATTCTTGATGTGTTCCTCTCAGAGTTCAAGAAAAATTTTGGTCGTGACTGGTATACAGTATTTTACTAGGTGATTATTATGGAATAACATCTTTCATTTCCTGTTTTTCCATGACCGTTAGGAAACTTAAAACTGTAATACACGTCTGCTGTAGCTTTTCTTAACCTGGATTTTCTAGTTTTGCTGCCAGCCGCGGCGGGTCCTCAAAGTGCAGCAACAATCAACGAGAGGGGGTAGGGAACTGAACGCACCAAGGTATGGGATCAGAAGGGCACAAGCAACTGATGGTTGCAAGGCAAGTTTAATAACAAAGCATAGCCATATATATACCCCTAAAGCAGGGAATTTGCTTAGTCACCATCTTATCGGCATCAGCTGGTTAATTGGCTTCTCGGCTTCTCCCTCAAAGGCACCAATTTCCCCTCCAGGGTTGCTTTTCCTAGCTTTAGGGAACAACCAGAGACTCCCAGTAACTGAGCAGGTCCCTGGAGCGATTTGGCTAAAGGCCATCTCCTTTTTTACGTTCATACCATAAAGTCCAGGATGCATGCCAAGGAGAGTACAATCGGGCCCTGAGGCTTATGAGGGTCTTAATGGCGTCTTCCTCAGAGGGCAATGCTCGCCATATAGTTTGATTATTTCTTCTCCATCTCTCCAAACTCACTGTCTTTGCCATTATCAGTTCTCATCTAAATTACTGCAATAGTTACTAACCATCGTCCCTACTTCCTCTACTTCTTATCCTACTCCACACTGTTCTGGAGTGATTTTTGCAAAACACAGATGTGGTGATCTAAAACACAAAATGATCTCCCCCATGCTTCAAATCTTTCCATGGTGCCCTTCAGGGTCACCTCCAAGTGCTTTGACTGGAAACGAAGTCAGGTAGATATACTTATGTAACATTATAATTTATAGTAGTTCAAAAGCATAGATAGAAAAAGAGAAAAATGTCTAAAGGGCAAGTAAAGAATATGTAGTTCTAGACTGTTTTATTTATGACTATATAGTATTTTTTAGTAATGTACATATAGAAGCACATAAAGGTGATGCTTATAGAACTAGGAATGCTCTGACTTACTCAACAAATGAGAGACATCTAGGTATGGATCTTAAACTGGTGGCTCATAGGCCAAATTCAGCCCTCAGCCAGGCTTAGCTTCTCATGTTCGGCATTTTAAAATTTGCCCCTTGAATACCTTCACATAGACGTGTGCTGACTGCCGTACCACTTCCGACTGCCCTACTCATTGTCCATCACGTTCATTTCAGTGAACCTGCAAGACCCCAGTGGCTTTAGAATTTATCATTCTTGACAGAAAATTAAAAGATCAAGGAGAGGTGATCAAATGGGGTCCTTCTTATCATAATCTAGTTTGTCTCCCAAATACTGGTGTTGCTTCTTCTTCTCATATTCTGTCCAGGTTTTATTCTAAATGTGCCTGAAATCCCAGAGGAAAGAACTGTCTTCCTACCAGTCTAAATAAATAAATAAACAAACAAACAAATAAAACCTTAGGTAATGTAGTGAGCACAGCATCACTGATTAGGTGGTATTTAAGCTGAGACTGAAGCAGGAGGGGTGAGCTATGCAAAGAACCAGGCAAAGAAAATTCTAAGAGAAGAAACAGCAAGTGCAAAGGGCCTGCAGCAAGAAAGAGGCTGGTGTGTTAGGTCAGTGTGACAGAGGCTCAGTCAGAAAGAACGAGAATGGCTGTGATGTTAAAAACATTGCCAGGGTTTGGAAGGTGAAACACCTCTAGACCACAGTAAGAAGTCTGGGTTTTATTAAAGCAGTGGTAAGAACCCTTTAAGAGTTTTCAGTAGGGGGTGCTGTAGTATGATTGTAGTTTTGACCACTGGGCAAGAATGAATCATAGGGGAGCCAAGGAAAGAAGCTGAGAACACTGCTAGGAGGCCACTGCCGCACACAAGGTGAAGGATGCTGGTGGTTAGACCAGGTGCGGTAGTGGAGGTGGAGAAAGTGGGTGGACGTGTGTGAAACATGTTTGGAGGATGAATTGACAGGAATTGCTGGTTGGCTGGTGGTGAAGGTGCTGGAGAAGCAGTATCAAGGATGATTCCCCGGTTTCAGGCATAATTAACTGAGTGGGCGATGGTATGGGAAGACAGGGGATGAATGAGTTCACGTGGTGGTGAGTGGGAGATGGGAAGGCCTGACTCCTTCTGTGCATGTCCGGTTTGAAACCTGTTAGCAATGCACTGAAATGGGATTCAGAGGAGAAGCTCCTCACTGGAGACAGATCAGCACTGGCTAAAGTTGGAACTTCAAGCCTTAGTCAGAGCGTGAACAGAAAAGAGGAGGAACCCAACTAAAGGTCAGTGATCTGCTAATAATAGGAGTTGGAGTAAAGCAGGAGGAGCCAGGAAAAAGTCCTGAGGAGGAACAGCTGGACAGGAAGAAAGAGCACAGGGAGAGTGTAACGTCACCAAAGCCACACAGGGAGAAGGCGTTGTCACACTGTTGAATGATGCTCAGAGGACAAGGAAGCTGAGGATGAAAAACAGCCATAGGGTGTCACCAAGTGTGAATCCTTGGTGACCTGAACAGAACAGTTTTGGTGACTGGTGGAGAGGAAGACAGTTGGAAAGATGTTGAAGAGAAAGTGTGAGGAGAAGAAAATGCTGATGGTGTGAAAAGGGAGTACCTGAGCTTCTCAGTAAGTAGCTCTGCATCTCTGCTGTGAGTTCCTTGGATAGCTTAAAGCAGCATGAAAATATGAATTTGGGGAATATGGTTTCAGCGTTTGTCTTACCTTCAGGACCTCTTTCAATTTGAGGAAGTCACCTTTTCCCTTGGTTGAGTCACTACTGATGTTTGTCAACCAGCTACTCTTTTCAGAGACAGTTTTCCAAATTGGCTGTGAACATTCCACTCATCCGCGTACATCAGGGCTCGAGGTCATATCAAGATGGTATGTTGGAGTCTGTACAAGTTTAATTGATTTAAAACTTGGACTTGGTAAGAGAGTCTCTTGAGATATAACACCTCCATCCCCCTGGCTGGATTGGGGATGGGAAACAAATCATACACAGCAAATATCATTTACACCATTCTAACACATTCATAGCATGTTCACAAAATCCTAACGAAGGGATGGAGAATGCGCATGTGACAGAGAAGGTCATAACGTGGGAAATATACAGTCATTTTAAGAATAGATGATCCAATAAGGAAGTTGTGGGTAAACTACTCACCCCAGTGTTCATTTTTAACTTGAGGAGATATCAGTATTTAGAATTTCAATATCTAAAACTAAAATGAATTCTGTACCTCTCAACAGGAAATAAAATTACTATTATTTTGTACTTGTCAGTATCTAAGCAACAATTCTCTTCTCTATTAATCATGAAGGAATTGCATATCTCTTTGCAATTGCAGAGCAGTAATAGTCTTTTATTTCCTCATTTTAGAAATTCTGGATCCAGCCAGAACATCACAATTTAGCCCCAAACACAAATTAAGTCCATTTTAAGCTAAGAGAAGGATCTTGTGTCTTGAGCCTCTGATGGCTGTAGTGTAGAATCATAGAAGCTTCCACTAGAAGGAATCCCAGATTTACCCTTAATGAAAGTGTCCACCTAAATAACAGGGCTCTTTCCAATCCTGCTTGAAAATTGTGTCGATGGTGTGCTTACCATCAGAGCCAATATCATTTTGAAACAGATCTCACAGAAAATTACTATGATTTCCACTCTATTCTAATCACAGGTATCACAACACTCAAATATTTAAAGCGCATGACAAAGTCTCTCCATTAAAATATTCTCTCTTCAAGGCAAATAACAATAACAAATAAGTGTTACCTTCTTGTTGAATATTTACAACGTGTGCCTGTGCAAATTGTTTTCCATGTTTTATCCCATTTAACATTCACAGTCCTGGCCTGAGGTGGCCAGCTCTATCTCCATCGCTCTTGCCTGCCCTCCTGCCGCAGAGGATAGCAAACCAAATGCTCTTTCTCATAACCTCTCTTGAGTGAGAGAATTGTTTTGGCCAATGAGACACAGAGGAAAATCTGCCAAGGGGATCCTGGGAAGACATTTCCTGTTTCTTGAAGGGAGAGGGTCATTTAGTGGGCGGGGCGGGGGGGGCGGTTCTCTTCCTCATTCCCTTGCCTGCTCTCACTGCTTCCAAATTGAAACTTGGACTTGAAAGTGTGAGAATGAGCTGTCCGGGCACTGCTGCCATTTCAACAGGAGTAGGAAAATCAAGGAAGGCACAGAGGACCTGCAAGCCTCCCATCAGGAAGCTGCTGGGGCAGCCCGAGAACTGCTCACCTTTACCTGCAGGCTTTTTCCTACGTGAACAGGTGATGTCTTTATGGACTGAGCCAAGGTTAGCTGGCTCTTCAGTCACCTGAAGCCACTTTCACCCTGACTGATTCAGCGGGCAGGGTTAGTATCCTCCTTTCACAAATGACTTGAAACACACAGGAAGATGAATATCCTGAGGCTGCCCCGAGAGCAGAGGGCAGAGCCCTGACTCAATCACATAGACTCAGAACAAAAACATCATCTCCTCCAGTTCCCTGAATCAAAATTTTCAGGTCCTGCTTTATGCAGCCTCATACTGTCATAATTTGTTCTCTCAGTACTGTATGTCTCCTTTGAGATTCTTGGGAATTTCCTGGTGGTTCAGTGGTTATCTGTGCTTCCACTGCAGGGGGCACAGGTTCAATCCCTGGTCGGGGAATTAAGATCCCCCATGCCCTGCAGCGCGGCCAAAAAAAGAAAAAAAAAATGCCTATTTGTCCTTTGAAATTCTTGAAGCAGGCAGAGCCCCTCCATAATGTGACTAGTGTAGACATCAGCCATCACATTTGGAACACACCCATGAACATGGGCTGGAATTTCACAAGCTTCTACTCACCCTCATACTGACTCATGTTCAGATTTATTATTTCTGCAACTTCCCTCTGATCTTCCAATAACTAAATAATGGAAATACTTTTAGAGAATTAAAAGGAGTCATGGAAGAAGCATCTCCTTTCATCATTTGCCTTTATACATACACACGGGCTAATGTAGAATTCTTTTTTTTCCAGCTTTATTGAGATACAGTTGACATATAACATTGTACAGGTTTCATACACATATATATTGCAAAATGATTACAGCAATAAGGGTCTTTAACACCTCCATCACCTCACATAGTTACTGTTTCTTTTTTGAAGTGAGAGCATTTAAGATTACGCTCTAAGCAACTTTGAAGTATATGATACAGTATGAACTATAGCCATCAGGCAGTACATTAGGTGCCCAGAACTCATTCATCTTATAGCTGGAAGTGTACACCGTTTGACCAGCATCTCCCATTTCCCCCACACTCAACCCCTGGCAACCACCATTCTGCTCTTTTTTTCTATGATTCAGCTTTTTTAAAAGAATTTTTTAATTTAATTTTTATTTTATATTGGGGTATAGTTGATTTACAATATTGTATTACTTTCAGGTGTACAGCAAAGTGATTCAGTTATACATATATATATATCCACTCTTTTTCAGACTTTTTTTCCCATATAGGTTATTACAGAATATTGAGTAGAGTTCCCTGCATGATCCAAGTTTTTCAGTTTCCACATATAAATGAGAATATTTAGTATCTGTCTTTCTCTGTCTGACATTTTTCACTTAGCACAGTGCCCTCAAGGTTCATCCATGTTGTCACAAAAGGCAAGATTTCCTTCTCTTTTATGTCTGAATCATATTCCATTATATATACAGATCTTCCTTGACTTAGGGTAGGGTTAAGTCCTAATAAACCCATCATAAGTTGAAAATATAGTAAGTCAAAAATGCACTATTTACCACTACACTCCATCTAACCAGTTATTTTTGGACCCTTAACTGCTGATATGCCCAGAACATATGACATATGAGTATGTCACACGGGTTAGAATTGAGAGCTATGTTGGAGCCAGTGACCAAGCGGAAGGAAGGAAGGAGTAAAGCCAAGATCTACTGCAGTTACAATTTCCTTTGATCACTCAGTCTTTCCTCCTTTCACAGGAGGAGAGCATAGAAGGATATATTTCTAGCCACACCTTTTAGGTTTTTCCCAATACCGAGTTCTGTTTTATATGTTATCCTGATTCCTACTATTTTCATAGGAATCAAAATTACTCTCTAAGGTCTGGATTTTCTGTTTCCCCTGATAACACATTACTTTTTAAAATCTAAACTTAAAGAATTTCACTAGGTCTCCATGAGTACCTAACTGCCCTGAGATTAGCCATGGGGTCAATTCTTTATATTGGATATCAGAAGAACATGTAAGTGTGAATCCATTTACTCTTTATCATCACTTTAATCAACTCTAATGACTTTTGTTTAATTATCCTACTTCTTCTCTCATGAAGAGCCTATTCTAGATTTTGGCTCACTCACTGCAATGATTAAAAAAGCCCTTTAGCCTAAAATTCTAAACAAGTCTGAGATAAGCATGTCTAGAGTTCAGTGTTACCAAAAGAACTTGTCATAGCTAAAACAGGAAGAGATTCAGGAAATAATGATTTTTAAAGAGCGTTACTATTATCTGAAGTGTGTTCTCTTAACTGGTAAAGATGATGTCAAATAAGGAAAACTATGATATGAGTTTCTCTGAGAACATATTCAGAAATGTCTTATTGCTCTGAATTTAATCTAATTGAGCATTGTAGAATTTGGACATTGTAGAAATGTCTTCTTCATTAATGAGATTTACAACTTGGTTTGCCTCCCCAGTAGAAGGAAAAATTGTTACTATTGACCTAGTTGAAGAAGAAACCAGAGTTTGAAGCTACTCATCTGAAGCCTTAAGCTAACAGAAACACAGGTAACTACAGAAACAAAGTGATAGCCCATCATTGTTAGAATATTACTGGCATCATTTATCTTAACATATTTTATGAGTTAAACCTCTTAGAAAAGACAAGTGTTACATGCTTTGAAGTTGGTGTTCAGTTTCCAATGGGCCATAGGTGAAGAGATTTGTCACAAGACCCACCATCCACTTCCTTCCAATAGGCACTCAAATGAACTATTTGCTGGATGTTATTTATTAGAACAATCTCTAACATCTTGATCTAGGCTGCCAGGACTCTGTGCCACCCCAAGAATATAAAATCAAAATCAGGCATTGCCACAAAAGCGGAAACAATTGCCAGTGAGTAGGAAGAATGACCAAGTTCTACTAAATTTTAGTGCGAGACATTAAAGGAGAATAAAAGGTGAGGAAAGTATTGGTAACAGTACTGTGAATTCACTTCCAGTCTTCTTCCAAATAGTGCCAAGTTCCAGGGAAAACCTGTACATTTGCCAGATACAACTCTTACGTATTCTTGAATGGAGTGGAAATTGATGCAACTTCTTTGGAGGACAATTGTGCCAAATTCTTCTGAATTAAAAATCTATACTGCCTTTGAGAATCTCATTTTTAGTAGTCTGTGCAACATATATAATCCACATGTTTTCAAAATTGTATATGACTCATTTATAAGAACAAAAGATTGAAAGCAGTATAAATATGTCAGTGGAGGTCCACTCAATTATGGTACACTCACACAGTGGAAGGTTACCTGTCCTTAAAAAGTGTGAGTTGCAATGAAACGATCTTCAAAATGTGTTAAGTGAACAAATAAAATACATAACTTTCTCCTCCTTCCTGGTATATATTTACATTGAATTTCTCTGGAAGGCGACACACAGACAGATGACTGTGCTTCTAGAAAGGGAAACTGAGGGAGTGGGGAACAGGGCAAGGAGGAAGAATTTCATTCTACCACACAAGAGTTTAGATTTTTAACATGTTTATGTATTGCTAATTTTAAAAATTAATTTTTTAAATGGATGCATTGCTATATTCACGGTATCTGTGACTTTTATCATCAGTGGAAATTCCATTTCTTATTATATCACAGTTGTTTCAGCTACCTGGAAATTGAGAAGCTCAACAGAATTAGAAATTAGAGTTGTTATTAAATTGGATACTAGATCTTATTATTTGTGTGCTAATAAACATAGATAACTACCATAAATTGTATTTTAATAACATTTGGTTAACTGTATGTTAATATAAATATTTTCTTTTTATGCCTTTATTTTATTCCTTTAGAAGTGTTATTCTGAGAAGTCTACAGGCTTAACCAGATTTCCAAAAGCTTGAGGGGACAGAAAGATTAAGAAAGTCTAGAGTCTTGAGGATGTGGGGAGGGGGAAGGGTAGGCTGTGAGGAAGTGAGAGAGTGGCATGGACACATATACACTACCAAACGTAGAATAGATAGCTAGTGGGAAGCAGCCGCATAGCACAGGGAGTTCACCTCTGTGCTTTGTGACCACCTAGAGGGGTGGGATAGGGAGGGTGGGAGGGAGGGAGACGCAAGAGGGAAGAGGTATGGGAACATGTGTATATGTATAACTGATTCACTTTGTTATAAAGCAGAAACTAACACACCATTGTAAAGCAATTATACTCCAATAAAGATTTTTTTTTTTTAAAAAGAAAGTCTAGAGTGATGGGCATTTCCTGAAAGATGTGTGACTGACATAGGTCTCTCCTTCCCTCCTTCTCCGCCCTCATAAAAACCCTGGAAGAAACCATGGTACTGGAAGGACATGCGAATGGGGACCGGGTTGAGGGTGGCCTGCGGTTCAGCCTTGGGAGAGGAGTGTCATCACTGCACCTACTTCTCACCACACAGCCTCGGAAGAGTCATTGCAAGCCTGAGGGCCATTTTGAGATTAGCAGCCACAAAAGAAGCCCAGATGGCTGGCTTGGCCCTAATGCCAAAGTATCAAAAAATTGCTGAAGTGTGGATGGACTCAGAACCAGAGTGTGGACTCACCCCATTTTCTTCTGCTCCAAACCAGCAGACCAGTGGGTTACAGCCCCAGACCCATCGGGGTCAGTGGTGATGCCTGGAGGACTGTGCTCTGGGGCTTCTCCCTCCCCTCTGCCTAAATTCACCAGAAAGGGTACCAGCCATGATGTGACCTACACCCCACACAGTGCCAGCGTGTTGCCAAACCCCAAGGGGAACAGCCTTCATAGCCCGAAATGCATAAACACTTGAGGAGTGCAGTCACTATAGAAACACACACTGCGTGTGTGAGGCAGATTTATGGACCAATGGATCCATACTTTAAAGTGGGCCTGAAATCCATAGGAATCTGACATAGGATAATGTAGAGTTGAAGTCCCAGTAAGTAGAAGAAAGCTTGCCCACTGTCAACAGTGACAAGTTGGTTAGTAATTTGCTGTAAGTCCATGATGAAAACTGAAATATTGATAAAGTTACTAGTAGTTCTCACAAGGGCCCAGCGTCATAAAAACCAAGAAGCAACCAACCAAACAACAGCCACAGTTAGTATCAGTCAGGAAGGGCCTCTTGGAGCCGAGCTTTGAACCAAAGCTTTAAGATGGACAAAAATAAGGTTTGGTAGAGGGGAAGTGAGGACATTCAAGGCAGACAGACAATATGCATGAAGGCACAATATGTTTTCTGGACAGAAAACCCAAACTTGGAAGAAGCAGGCGGATTCATCTGGCTTGAGCTGAGAAAGTGTTTAGAAGCATGAGGAAAGGACAGAAAATTGATGTAGGTTATTGAATAAAAGATTAAGGAGTTTTATACACTAGGCTGAAGGGGGCCACCAGAGATACTTAAGCAGGCAATTGACAGATTTCCATTGTACTACATTGATATGTAGGAGTTTGTAAAATACACATCAAATCACATTCACAGACTTCCTTTTTAAATCTGCCCTCATTAATAACCTAACATCTTCTGTGCTGTTAAAGTCTGGAGGCATCACCAATGCTCTGATGGATGACCTGGTGGGAAACAGGAGTTTCAAGGTTTCATGATAATGTATTTGGGTTTTTGTAGTCCTTCTTTGTAAATCTCAGTTCCCAGAAAAGTAATCCTGAAAAAGAGTGCTCTTAGGATTTTTATATAATCATTGACACAATAAATGTCGTGGTCAAGATGTTAGGATAACTAGTATTTTTGACAAACTGAACATGAAAAAGTATTCCTTGTAAGTCAATTAGGTTATTTTCTGTGCTTTTTAATGATTTCAGGAATCCTTATTGTGAATTCTGAGGGTAAGATCAGAAGTGTGGTTAGAAGTTGTTTTTAACAAGGTACTGTTGTGTTGTATCCATGATGTCTACATATTTTATGTCTTCAAATCCTCACATGAAAAGGGGCCCATATACTTAGTTACTACTTCATTCACTTCATACAGCTTATAATCTCATATTTCCCAGATTTGAATCCAAAAGTTTATTTGTTGGTTTATTTGCTTGTTTATTTTGATAAGAATTGGATGTTAAATAATTTGCGATTATTTTCTTGGATCGGGTTTTGATTTGTTTTTGTTTTTGTTTTGCGGTACGTGGGCCTCTCACTGTTGTGGCCTCTCCCATTGCGGAGCACAGGCTCCGGACGTGCAGGCTCAGCGGTCTAGGCTCACGGGCCCAGCCACTCCGCGGCATGTGGGATCTTCCCGGACCGGGGCACGAACCCGTGTCCCCTGCGTCGGCAGGCGGATTCTCAACCACTGCGCCACCAGGGAAGCCCTTGTTTTGTTTTAAATTTATTTTTATCCCATAGTACCTACAAATAATTTTAGATATCAAAGATTTTTTTTGTTCAGCAGAACAAAAATCCACCAGTCTCTTTTTTTTTTTTTTTTTTTTGCGGTATGCGGGCCTCTCACTGTTGTGGCCTCTCCCATTGCGGAGCACAGGCTCCGGACGCACAGGCTCAGCGGCCATGGCTCACGGGCTTAGTTGCTCCGCGGCATGTGGGATCTTCCCGGACCAGGGCACGAACCCGTGTCTCCTGCATCGGCAGGCGGATTCTCAACCACTGCGCCACCAGGGAAGCCCTCCACCAGTCTCTTGATTCCTCTTTCACAGTTCCTCACAACTGGGCCCAGAGTAAATAATTTTCAGCTTTTTTTGTTGTCTCCTCTGACATTTACATCAGTATTTTAATATAATGTATACAGACTTTTTCTCTTGATTCTGGCTGAGAACTAGACAAAATCACTTGCCCAAATCATTGTCATTTTAATTCTCATTCTTTTTGATATGACCCATCTTTCTTAAGATCTTTTTTGTCCCTAATGCTTGGACATTTCGCAGTCTTGTGTGTGCATTGTGCTGGCACTCATATTATTCCGTTTGGGGAAATATTCTTGTATTTCTTCTGCATCATTTTCTCTATTCTTCTTTTTCCCCTGGAACTTAGAATATTGGAACTTTAATTTTCTCTTATTCTATTATCGTCTCTTTTTCTTTGTTCAGTTTTGGGAGAATTCCTCACCTTTGTCTTCCAAAATTTCCACAGAGTTTATATATTTACTCACATATTTTAAATTGTCTTTCTATTTCCTTTAGTGGTATGCTGTTCTTGTTTTATTTGTGTAATATTCCCTTATCTCTCTAATGTTTTCTCCAAGGTTTTCCTCTTTTTGCATTTTCCCTTTTTTTTCCTGTTTCTGCTTTTCCACTTTGCTTATTTCAGCCTCTCTATTTCTTGTTGGAGATAATCCACAAATACATGGTTATCACTGGCTGTTCTTTTTTTTTTTTTTTTTGTGGTACGCGGGCCTCTCACTGCTGTGGCCTCTCCCGCGGACGGAGCGCAGGCTCCGGACGCACAGGCTCAGCGGCCAAGGCTCACGGGCCCAGCCGCTCTGCGGCATGTGGGATCCTCCCAGACCGGGGCACGAACCCGTGTCCCCTGCATCGGCAGGCAGACTCCCAACCACTGCGCCACCAGGGAAGCCCACTGGCTGTTCTTTTATGTTGAAGAGTGAGGCACTAAAAAATTGCCTGACATCTGTTTGTGCAAGGGGAGGGGGTGTGGGCTGGTGGCTGCATTGCAGGCAATAAAGAGGCCGGCTGACTTTTTAAAGGGACCCCTCTTATCAATACTAGTATGTCTTCCCTCTGGAGTTGTTTGTTTTTTCCACAGAAGGAGTTTCCAATCTCCTGTTTAGAAGGTGAGGTGATGACAGAGGAAGATAAAAAACCCAGCTGATGGGTGCTCTGGAACTGGATGGGGAAAGAAACCAGAAGGTTTCTCAGCAGTCAGGGTGTCGGTATTCACTGGGTGATATTGTTTTCAGTGTGCCACCCCTTCTACTGTCTGTCCTTGTACCTGGTGTTCCTAGTCCTGAACCTGTGGTTACTCTAGAGGATAAAACATATGGTTTCTTACTAGAGTAAAAGAAGCACTCAGACAGTGCAGGACAGAAGTGAGAAGTAGAAGTCCCCATCTCTAGAACTGACCTCCCATTTCTGAGACTTTTGCAGGTTCTGTAGACACATCTGCTTGCTTCTGTGGCCACTCTTCACACACACACACACACACACACACACACACACACACACACTCAGTTGCTTAGATAGGACCTTCCTTCTACCTTCTACATCATTTATGATTTGTCCACCATTTTCTGTAGGTACATTTTATTTGAATTAAACATCTCCCAGTGTCATTGGCAGTGGAATTTGTTTTTTTGTGTCTTGTTCCTGTTATTGTATGGGAATGATCTTTGGAGACAAGAGGTCAAAATACATCTTTATTAGGTTAACTTTGAAATAAAAATCTCCTTGAAAGTAATTGAAGAATAGATCATTTTTGTGATTGATGAGGACTGCATAAATTTTATATTCACACTGTCCAATAAAAGTTTTTGAGATGACCAGGAATATTCTCTTCTGGCACCATTCAATAGGGCAATCACCAGCTCATGTGGATACTGAATACTGAAATGTGGCTGAGGAACTGAATTTTTCATTTTATTTAGTTTAAATTAATTTAAACTGTAATTCTCCAAGTGGCTATTGGCTATTGTATTGGACAGTGCAATTTTACGTGGTAAAACACTTGAGAAGCCAAACCAAGACTCCAGGCCAGATAGATGGCTGTTTCCAATATGGCAGTAGATTTAGTCCTTTCTCACTCATAAATAATTAATGCAATTCCCAAATACTATATTCTATATTTTTATGGTATTGTGGAGATTTTTTTTTGCTGAAAGTTCTATATGTCATCTATCTACAGTAAATGTAAAGAGTACTCCAATGGAATGTCCAATTATTTTTAAGAGCTTTCAGGAAAAAAGCTAGCAGAATCAATTACAAATAGCTCTACCAAAGTACAAATGAACTCTCCTACTGTATGAATGTATTGGCTATGTGTTAATTAAGTTTTAGAAGAGATTTGCTAAAAATAACTTTTTAGTTTGAGAATAATGAATATTCAGTCCTCTTATGGCAGTTATTGAAAAAAATCTTTGTCCTCTGAGGCCCCTCCATATTCACTGTCACAAAAGCATGTAACTTACATACAGAAGGAATATTGTTTGTTCTATTTATTATAGCCAAGGGGCATTTATCCAGAGCATCCTGGTCACTGGGTCACAGGATGAAAAGAAGGAAAAACAACACAGCTCCATTGCAGCTCAAAGAAACAGACTGTTTCTGTGGAGTCTGAGACTCGTACTGGTGTGTCTGGAGCAGTCTTCAGATGTTGTAGTAACTGGGTGTCAGGATGAGTCTTTGCTGAGTAACCCATCATAATTCCTGTTTCTGGAGCTAAAAACCAAGGAAACTCAGGTGAAAGCTGAGATCCACGGTACATGATGTCTATCAGCTTTCTTTGTGGGATGAAGAGTGATGGGGGGAGAGCCATTCCCAGGCTCACTTCCCTGTGTAAACTGGTGTTGAGGAATAAACTAGAATAATGTCAGGCTGGGATTTCCATCAGATTGCCAGCTCCACACTTGGAGGGGGGTGAAAAATTACTAAAAGAGTCATTTCCTATTTGTAATAGGAAAAGCAAATCCTCTGATAAGATTACAGCCATGGACTAGCTAGATACATTCACTATTCTTCGGTAAAAAAATTTTGATCATAGTTCAGTTGTTTATAATGATCATTTTGACACAAAGATAAACAAAATGCCAAGAATCCTTTTTGCATTGCCAGTGCCCGGTAGGAATTGTTTTGGTATGAGTCTATGTAATGTTTGTGTTAAAGCTGAAAGGCTGAATACTTGTTAGTTTCTGCAATTGAGAATATGACTAAACACTTAAATTTGGGTTACATTTTTTTACCTATCATTCTACTGTGAAGAAGAGTAAGTGGTTGGTCTCAATAAAGGTTTATGTCTAAATTCCAGCAAAATATGGCTTAAACATGGGTCCCTGTGCAATGTGTGTGATGTATAAATCAAACACTTGTGAATCCCAGTGTTCTCCGTGTACTGAAGGGTACTAATGACTTTAATAAGAGTGAAATGTTGTGCTTAAAGCAAACTGATTAACCTTGACAACAGAAGTGTAAACAAGAGTCTAATGAATATTAATTTTTCTTCTTTCCTGCATTAGCTGTAGCTGTTGACTGATTAGCTCTGACACCTACATGGTCAAATTAACAAGCATATTTGGAAGATATTTTCCGTTGTATATAAGAGCAACAATACTCCTGAACTTTGGTAGCTTGTTAATGGCAAGTTGTCATCATTTCTTAAAAATTGATCAGATTACCTTTAAAGCAATCCTAGATATTAGCTCCTCTATTGTAAAAAATGCATATTTTGGAAAGGGTGCATCTAGTTTCAATAATTTATAATGGGATTTCAGAGGCTAAACCATAATGTAATAATGATTGTGTTATTATACTTTCATATGAGCTGGATTACTTATAAGCAGCACTGATGCAAGGGCAGGCTGGATGTAGCCAGAGCTACCATATTGAACTAAGTGCCACTTCCCATTGTGTCCTTGCCATCTGTATCATGACATCAAAGGAGACAAGGCAGGAGCAGATGGCACCAATGGCACACAAGAGCAAAAGTCACACCCACAGCATGCTGCTGAGTAATGAAAGTGAGGGGACATGAGGCAGAAAGCAGAAGGAAATTAAGAAAGCGTCATGGTGGAGGTGGTTACCCCCACCATCACTGCGAGAGCAGCAGCCTCACCCACTCCAACCCCCTCTCTGGGGAAATGCTCTCCCACCGTTCCCAGCATGTGCTTCCAGCAAGGGCTGTCATGTTTTTACAGGATCCCATCCTCCCTCACCTTAGCACCTGACCCAATGCAGACCCATTTTGCCTAGAATTTGAACTGAGAAAAAAGAGGTCTTCCTTCTCCAATGGTGATGAGAAGCACAAGTTGAGAAGCTGTGAGCTGTCAGTAGTCACGTCTCCAGCCATGAGGAGGAAACTAGCCCACGGTCAGGGAGAATGACAAATAATACAACACGAAGTGAGAAACAAGGATGGAAGATACTTGAGGGTGGGTTTCAGAGGACAAGATCTCTGAAGTGGAAGACACATGGAGTCATATCTAACTGTCCCTAATCATGCAGGTAAAGGTGTAAACTTTACAGGCCATGGTCGGAATGTGTAAAAACTGTGGTATCCAACAACAGTGGTCAAGACTGGCCAGGGCAGCACCTAGACCATTTGCTTCTTCTGGTCTAAACTTGCAAAATAAGGAGGGTTGTTTCACAGTCAGTCACTTTCTCCACAATAAGGAAAACCATTTAGCTTCGGCCCAACAATTCCTGCCCCTCCCCAGTTCCACTCCATTCAGAAAGCCTCTTCAGAATGCCCAAAGTGCTGCCTTCTCTTAATCCTCTTAACTCTAGTGGAAGCCAGAAAACTCTCATAAATTTATCCTTAGAGATCACTGGGATGTTCAGGGTCTTTGCTATGTGTCTAATGTGGGTTATCCCTGTAGAGCAGATTGGAACTGGGGAGAGAGGCAGTGAGCAAGACGGACATTCAGTGAATCTACATGGGCTAAAGTATTTTATAGTCATGATGATATTGTAATGGTAATGTGTCAAGTTCTCTACTAAATACATATATTAATCCATTTTCTTCTGGCAACAACCCTAGGAAGCAAGCACTAAAATTATCACTATGTTATAGATGAGGAAACTGAGGCACAGGAATATTAACTTACTCAAGGTCACATGACTGATAATTAGCAGATCCTAGATGATAACCAGGTAATCTTGTGTCTGTGTTACACAAAGTCAGTATGAGGATGGGTATAATAAGGTTGATTTGCAAGTGATATCTGAATGATACTGCAAAATGAAGGCCATGAGAATTTTCTCATGGTGCAGTGAATACAATATCTGTAGTTTCTATCTGGGAACCATCATGCCTAAGGAACACCAATATGGAATGGCAGCATGATACTGTGAAAAGAACATGAGATTGCACTAGCAGGCTGAGATTTGGGAAGAAGAGGTAGTTTATCCCATTAGAAAAGCTTTTTATCCCAACTGTATCTTTTTAAAAAAAATTTTATTGGAGTATAGTTGATTTACAATGTTGTGTTAGTTTCAAGTGTACAGCAAAGTGATTCAGTTATACATATACATATATCCATTCTTTTTCAGATTCTTTTCTCATATAGGTTATCACAGAATATTGAGTAGATATGTATGCTATACAGTAGGTCCTTTTTGGTTATCTATCTTATACATAGTAGTTTGTGTATGTGAATCCCAAGCTCCTGATTTATCTCTCCCTCACAATGTTTCCCCTTTGGTAACCATAAGTTTGTTTTCAAAATCTGTGAATCTGTTTCTGTTTTGTAAATAAGTTAATTTATATCATTTTAAAATTAGATTTCACAGGTGAGTGATATCATATGATATTTGTCTTTCTTTGTCTGACTTTCTTCACTTAGTATGATAAACTCTAGGTCCATCCATGTTACTGCTAATGGCATTATTTCATTCTTTTTTATGGCTGAGTAGTATTCCATTGTATATACATCTTCTTTATGAATTCCTCTGTTGATGGACATTTAGGTTGCTTCCATGTCTTCTTGGCTATTGTAAATAGTGCTGCAAGGAACACTGGGGTGCATGTATCTTTTTGAATTATGTTTTTTTCCAGATACATGCCCAGGAGTATCCCAACTGTATCTTAAATGGTGTGACCTTGTACCAACAATTTCACCCTTTTGGCAGTTAGTTTTCTTATACATAGATGGCCATTTAAAAATTATAACATTCCATTATTACATGCTAGTATAGTTGGTCATGTCTATAGAACTTACTTTTATACTTGGGATTAAAAGTGAAATTTCCTGTTCATTCAGCAACTGAAATTTCCCATCTTTTGGACAGATGTATAACACTCCCTCAGGGAAATAGGCATTATAGCTATTTAAATGTTTCTTTATCCAAATGAAAGTCAAATATCCAAAAAGTCAGGGCTGGCTGGTGGGAGTGGCTCATGGGACATGGGAATTTTAGGCTTGGTGTCAAGAGCCCAGTGGATGCCTGCTTTCAGCTCACATAGTGAAAGAAGCTTTAATATTGGTAGCTTCAAGTCCATGCTTTCTGACATGGATTCTAGTAGAAAAGAAAACAGACAAGTACAAAAATTAATTTCTGCCTGGAGATAGTTCATTTGGGAATGAGATGACCTATAACCAAAAAGTTTATTTATCTCTCTAAGAAGAGCACTACAAGTAAAAGGAATCAATTCTCAAAGCTTGTGGGATGTGCAAGTGAGCACAAGGAAACTTTTGGTGTTGCTGGATATGTTCTGTTTCTTGACTGTGGTTGTAGTTACATGGCTGTATACATTTCTCAAAACATTGAACCATACAATTAAATTGGATACATTTTATTGTATTCAAATTCAATAGAATTGAATTTTTAAAAAAAACCTCATGGGAACACATTGTTAGTTTACTCAAAAGGATTCTGTCTCAATTTTTTGAGCTAAAGATAATCAAAAATTCCCAAGCATTTAATTCAAAATATGCTTACCTCTCAACTCACAAATTCATTTAGATAAATGATCCTTGTAAGGAAATATTAATTGATGAGAACTAAAATTAATCTTTAGGATGTTCACTGCAAAGTTGCTTATAATAGGAAACAGAAGGACACAAGGTAAATATTTGGCCTTGTGGGATGGCCAGAATGTTAGTTCAGGGCCCAGTTCTGCTGGTTAATAGCTGGAGATTTCAGGAAACTTTCTTAACCTGTCTTGCTTTAGTTTCTCTATTTCCAAAATGACGTTAAGAATAATACTTACCTCATAGTGTTGTCATGAGGATTAAATAAGACAGTGCTTGGCACATAACAAGTGCTGAATATATAATCATTAACTGAACAAAATGGTTCTCTTCAGATTACCAGAGTTCAAGTCTAGCAATTGTCCATTTTGATGTTATCTTTTTTCTAGGTCCATGTTGACACAGTGATTTTATAACAAATATACTGAATTTTGATGATAAAAATAACAAATTATTTTCATAAAAGTTGTAACTTAAGACCTGTAGAACTTTCTTCTATGGCCTTCTAAGCAATCCTCTTTAGAATAGTGTGTATACTATGCTACCTTTTTTAAAGAGAAAGTATATAAAAGTCCATGTGATTTTTTAATGGAACAATAAACTAAAAATAAATATAAATGGCTATCTATAAAGGGAAGGAAGGCACAACGTGGAGATGAAAGAAACGGAAGGCACACTTCTCTGAATGTAATTAGTTTCATAGTTTTGTCTTTGTTTTCATGTAAATGTTTTATGTTAAAAAAAATTAATCTAAAAATGATAGCTAATTTTATGTGTCAGTTTGACTGGTCT
Source organism: Kogia breviceps (assembly GCF_026419965.1). Taxonomy (NCBI): domain Eukaryota; kingdom Metazoa; phylum Chordata; class Mammalia; order Artiodactyla; family Physeteridae; genus Kogia; species Kogia breviceps. The sequence continues at coordinate 57,041,194 of NC_081319.1, forward strand.
AAGTGATGGCCAGATATATGGTAAAACATTATTTCTGGGTGTGTCTGTGAGGGTGTTTGTGGAAGAGATTAGCATTTGAATTGGTGACCTGAATAAACCAGACCCCCCTGCAGCCCCACCCCATGCAGGTGGGCATCAGCCAATCCACTGAGGGCCTGGAGAGAACAAAAATAAGGAGGAAGGGTGAATTTGCTCTCTCATTCTGAGCTGGACATTCATCTTCTTCTGCCCTCAAACAGTGATCCTGGTTCACAGACCTTCAGACTCAGATTGGGATTTTCACCATCTGTCTCTCTACCTTCAGGCCTTTGGACTCAGACTGAACTACACCCTAGGGTCTCCAGCTTGCAGATGACAAATCATGGAACTTCTCACCCTCCCTAACCATGTGAACCAATTCCTATAATAAATCTCCTCTTATATGTATCTATATATATCTTAATGGCTCTGTTTCTCTGGAGAACCCTGACGAATACATCAAACTTTTAAAATCCCTAAAAAATAAAAGCAAAATGAAACATAATTGTGGGCTTAACCAGATACATAACTTTACTTTATATATATGTATATATATATACAATTATGAAGAATTAGTGGGATATACTCAAAGACAAAAAGAAGTACAAGGAAAGCAAACTGTTTAATAATAATATTGTTCATAATAATAATTATTATTTTGAAATTGTATATTGTTAGGATCAAGCAAAGAAATAATTATATTAATTGAATATCATTAGAAACCAAAATTCCCAGCATATGAGAAAGGAGATACAACTATAAAAGCAAATAAATTAAATAAAAATTGTAAATGTATTCTAATATTCGTTCATACTCATGAAATATTTTTTCTTAAAAAAAAAAGTTCCTAGTTCTGTCTTTTGAAAGGCCTGGAAACAATGACCAACACTGTGGCAATAAGCACCCTTACGCTCAGACTGTGGTTTCTAAATACCATTTCCCACTAAAAGAAAACAGGGTTGTTGGAGAAATGGCTGAATCCAGACTCAGGTAAGTACAAAAAGAGCCTCTCCTGCCCAAAATCAAGGAAGCTATCAAAGAAACTAAAGGAAAGTGAAAAGGAAAGAGAAGACAACTTGAAGGGTCTGATTTTGGGAAAGGTAAAATAATTTGTCCATTCAAAATATATGATTTTAATGTATTAAAACACATCAAAATTTTTTTTAAAAATCCATGATTCCTAATAATAGGCAATTTTTTTTAAACCATCAAGTATTTCTTCTATTTTTATTTCATAAAAACTTTTGCTTCAGAGTAACTAGTAGAGAACTTTATGATAGTTGGATCAGGTTGAAAACACATTAACCCATTTATTTCTCTTAATAGCACCAAATGAAGAGACAATACATTAAATGCCTTCTGATGTGATATGAAAGAATTCAGGATCACCCATGAAATATTCTTACAAAAAAAGTAAAACCAAATCTGATCAAGCCTCTGGGTCTAATTATCAGTTTATTGAAAAGCCAGGAACTAGATTAACGATATACATGACTAATCAGTAAATCCAGAAAGTGGGAAATTGTACATGACAAATGACCTGGTTTCTTTAATAAATAAATAGCAAACAAAAAAAGTGGAGATTCTATAAATTAAATGAGACTTAAGAGATATATGGACCTATGCCACATGTGTCTCTTGTTGTATCTTCATTTGAACAACAAAGAAAGAATATCAAATAAAAATTATAAGATAACTGGAGAAATTTAAACCATGATTACATATTTGATGATATTGAAGAATAATTGTTGTTTCTATTTTAGGCATTATAATGGTAATGTGTCTGTATTTTTAAAAAATTTCTTTTAAAAATACATTTTGAAGAATCTACAGGTAAAATAAAAGGATGCTTAAGATTTGCTTTAAAATAATCCAGATTGGGGATGAAGGGTTAAAGTAGGTGGGGCTATAAGTGAAACAAGTTACACAATGTGCTGATAATTGTAGAAACTGAGTGATGTATTCATGAGTTTATTATACTAGTCTCTCTACTTTGGTATATGTTTGAAAATTTCCAAAATAAAAAGGTACCACCTTCTCCTGATTCCTAACGTAGTTTTTGGATTCTTTGTTCTTTTCAAACTGTTACTGTTTTATGGTGGATGTCTGTAATTAAATTGTGGGCTGAGGCTTCTTACAATTGAATCAAAACAAGATATACAGAGTGGGCGGTAGGTAGGAAGCCACCCGTATATTAAACCTAAAAATCTGGCTTTTAAGGAATAATCTATTATTAATACTATATAATTACATGTGTCCTCACTTTTGTTTGACTTCCAATGAAGCGGCATTTCTTCATTTTGCTGCCACTGGATAATAGTGTGCGATGAATGTCAAACATAATTAAAACATAGCAGAGCACAAGGAGAGACATTGTCAGCAGCTCCTGAATACAGTGCTGTTTTTCATCCGGTAAAAATCTGTGCCACAGGCAGCTGAACAGATGCTGCATTTAACTCAAAGGAGTTTATAGAGAAGGGAAGCAATTTCACAAAACAATGTAACCCCGTTCATCTCATCTCCTGCCCTTTATTACCTGGACTGTTCTTAGAGTCTCTTACCTGTTTTCCTTTCCTCCAGGCTTTCCCTCTCTAATCCTTGTTTCCTAAAACTTGTCGGTTCAGATTCTGCTCTGCTGCTCAGGACCCCCCCACAGTCTGCTCGAGTTGATCTTGCCCCTGATCCTGGCGTTCAAAGCCTTCCCCGCCATCTGGCTCCAACCTTTGTTTCTGGCCCTGGCTCTGGCCACTCTCTCCGGCATTCTGTGCCTCAGGGAAGGTAATTCCTTATTGTTTCCTTAACACAACAAAACTCCTCATTTAAAATTGCCACCTAGTTCAGCCAACTTCCACCCTTTACTGCCCTCCACCCTCCACCCCCCACCTCACCTCTCCACCCGCGCAGTCAACCTGAAAGGTCATTAAAATTTTTAAAAATATTAAAAAATACCTCACAATCCTTTGATTGTCACTCCCTACCTCAATGTCCAAGTGATATACATATACATTCAACTGTCTTCTCCAGATTCCAAAGCCATTTGTCAGTTTCCTCCCACTTACATCACTTTCCTACATCCTTTCACTCCCCCAGGTTCCTTCTTCCTAGTCAGGCTCATGTTTTTTACCCTGTACCCACCAGGTCCCTACATTCTTCACCTTTTGTGATAAAATTACTTGTTAAATGTGTATCTCCCCAACTAAACCAACAATTCTGTATGGCAGCAACCACATTTGTCTTTTTCACATTGTAATCCCAAGGCCTGCAGCAAAGAGAGAAAACAAATATTTTCAGTGAATGAATAAATGCAGCAAGTCTCTTTGTTTTATTCCCTATTAATCAGCCAATATTAACTTTGTTTTCTCCATATATTAGTGCATCCTCCACTCCATGTCAAGAATCATTTTTTCTTTCCTTTCCTTTTAGCAAACATTTCCTAAATCCAAAATTCCCTTACACCAATTTTTTTCAGCATATGCATAAACTCCAACAGTTCTAAAATATCCCAATAGAGTATCTGCTTGTCCTTACATAACCATATCAGGGCTCCAAAACAGGAAAATTGAAGAATAAACAAATGTTTGGGGAAAAGTTCAGCCTAATCATAGAAAATAATGAACGTATAAAATCAGTCTTGGTGCACTGCAGCCATGGGCCAAATCCAGCCTACAGACCCGTCTTTGAAAATGATGTTTTATTGGAACCCAGCCACACTCATTCGTTCACATACTGTTTATGACCCTTTTGTGTTACAAGGAGAGTTGAGTAGCTGTGACAGAGACCGTGTGGCCTACACAGCCTAAACTATTTACTATCTGCCCTTTACAGAAAAAGTTTGAGGACTCCTGGTATAAAAGGTTGCTTTTTTTAGGGGATGATGTAGGAAGGATTTGAGTTCTGGCTGGCTGAGAGGAAAGACCTCTCCAGGTAACACAGTTTGAGCTACACAATGGACTTTTGGCAATGTGCAGGGAACCTCCCAATAAGAAGGTGTAGTGTCACAAGGTCAAGATAAGCCTGAAGGAAAATCATCTATTACTAGAGAAACAGCAATACCAACGGGGATGCTCTGTTGGCTGTTTGTGTGAACTCCGGAAGCAAGTATCCAAAGGAAATGGTTCCAAACCCACATCACAGCTGGGTGTGTGCTCCTGAAATAATTATCTGAGAGTTTGTTTTTGGTGTTAAACAAGTGGCTTCTGGGTGATATGAAGGTTAGTGCTCAGGGCCACGGTTGGAGTAGAGTATGAGACCCAGGCACACAGGACACAAGGAGCAGACAGATGGGTGCCCTTGGCAATGAGTTCACCAAAAACCGTGGGCCTCCATCACCCCACACATGAGATGGGGGGCAACCATGTATAAATAAATGCTTAAATAAGAAAATGTGTATAAAAGTATCTGGCATAATCAAATAAATGTATCCTTGGCTAGGCTGAATGGGACACTGTAATCTACCACCAAGGATTTTGTCATCATCATGGATATTGGAGAATAAGCTCTCCATAAATAATACTGCTTTTTCTGACAATAAAAGTACATATAAATGGTTATATGGAGACCTTTGATGACTTGGAATTACTATCAGATTTTCCCCTGATCCCAAAGTCACATAAGAAAATCCTGGCCCTGTGGGATTAGACAAGCAAGTAGCATTACCTGCTCCACAGTTTTTCCTACTCTTCCTGTAAGACCATTTCTGATCTGGTGTGTTTGACAATGACTTGCCCAGAAGACAAAGAAATTGTGCTTACATAGCATTTTTCTTTGCCCTTCTAGAGGGAGTGTGCTTTTATTTGTTCATTCAGGGCCTCCCATGTGCTAGATGTTCTTCTCGGACTTGAAAGCACAGTAGTGAACCTTAGTACTTCTTAAGGGAATACTTGCTGCTGTAATGAATAAACTCCAAATCTCAGTGGGTTAAGCCAACAGATATGTATTTCTGGCCTCTGTAAGGTCCACTATGCAGAAAGAGGGAGAGGACACTCTGCTCCACAGAGTGATTCAGGGACCGGGATGCTGGAGGCTCTGTTGTCTTCTGTCCATGGCTTCCAAAAGGTCCTGAGTTAGCAGATGAGGGCTAAGAGAGCATGGAGGATGAGTCAGGTCTGGAAGGGATACACCTCAATTCCATGCACCTTCCATTGGCCAGAACTCAAGTCGTGAGGTCCCACATAGATGCAGGACATGCTAAGCAATGGTTGTCAATGGCCAGAAACCCCTTCCTTGCAACAATTCTATGTTGTTAAAGGGGAGCATAAACTTTCACCAGCTGACCATGCTGCCACCCTTTCCTATAAAAGTGAGACACCATTAACAATTACATGTAAATATTTGAGCAGGATTCCAGTTCTGAAATCCTAAGAGGGGAATTGCTAAGAGGGGAATAGAAGTTCACATTTTTTGCCACAAAAGGGCTCACTGGGAAATTTTAGTAAGCTGTATCAGACTCTCTGAATGAAACCCATAAGGTGCTTTCACACCAAAAGTAATAAAAGATAGATACACACAAAACAAAAATTAATGCAGAGGTTTTTTCTTTTTCACTGTAACTTTATTTTACCACTTTTATTAGATCATTCCATTGTTTTCTCAAATCTTTTTCTTCTCAGATTTGCTACTATAATCTCAGAGGCTGCATCAATCAATCAATCAATCTTTGTTGGAAATTTACTTGATGAGCATCTGTCATGGTATTTAATTATAGTTAACAGCAACCATAAAAAAATGCATTAATGACATTCGCAGTTCTGAACTGTTCATCATGAAATTATGTGGCTCATGTTGTATCATGAAGTTTTTGCCAGGGAAAAAATTCAGAAATTTCCAACTATCACAGAACTCTGGGTCCTAATTAAGCAATCAGAGTCAACAAAGTGTGTATTAGTGTAAGATCACATACCTGGGGGGCATTAAAAAGCTGAAGTCTGTTCTCTGAAAGTCAATTACAATTTGTAGTGTCGCAGTATCACTGTAAAATGTCCTATATTGTAACTGAAAGTATCTCCAGAGTTAAGAAAAGAAAGTTTCAATCCTTCTTCTGTGGGTCACTCAGTCTGAAAGGCATTTACGTTTAGGTCCATACATAACTCTACTCCATAAGAGTTTTTACCTAACTAACATATAAGTGAAACAGAGCAGGACCCTGTGGTCCTTGACCTCCATGTCCTCAGCCTGCCTTTTGTCTGTGGACAAGCTTTAGTCAAACAATAAGTTTAATCAGAGAAGTGAGAAAATACAGACACAAAGGAAAAGAGTCAAACGAGACCAAATAATAATAGTTTAGTCATTAAGCAAAGTCAAGGACCTTTAGTCCCTCCTCAAGTGCTAGAGATAATATTCTGAGCCATATCCTGTGAACTGTCTATATTATAGATACTGAAACTCTCACCAGGTGGAAGAAGTTAACTACATGATGACCAGACTGTAGCCATGACATAAGCTGCCACAATTCTGAGAATTGGCCTCAGAGAAATGGGAACAAACTGACACTGGAACTGAAGACTAACTGTACTTAAAACACTCATGATGATGCTGATCAGACCACGGCATAACCAGTTTCAAGATGACTGTCAGAGCTGAGTGTGCTGTTTCTGCATGTAGCCCCCTCCTTCTGTCTAAAAAAGCTCTTGCCCACTGATTGTAAGTGGGGGGGAGTAGGCCTTTGGACAGGAGTCTGCCCTACTCCCCCAACACCCCTCAACCTGGGTTGCTGGCCTCCATAATAAAGGAAACTTTCTTTTCCACAAACTTTGCCTCTTTGTTGGCTTTTGAGCAGTGAGCAGCCAGACCCAACTTTTGGTAACAGGATTACAGGATCATATGGTAACTCTATTTTTAGTTTTATTGAGGAACCTACATATTGTTTTCAATAGTGGCTGCACCAATTTACATTCCCACCATGGAATGTAAATGTAGGAGTGTTCTCTTTTCTCCACATTCTCTCCAATATTTATTCTTTGTAGACTTTTTGATGATGGCCATCTGACCTGTGTGAGGTGATACCTCATTTTGGTTTTGATTTTCATTTCTCTAATAATTAACAATGTTAAGTATCTTTTCATGTGCCTATTGGCCGTTTGTATGTCTTCTTTAGAGAATTGTCTATTTAGGTCTTATGCCCATTGTTTTGATTGAGTTGTTTGTTTTTTTAATATTGAGTTGTATGAACTGTTTGTGTATTTTGGATATTAACCCCTTGTTGGTTGCATCATTGGCAAATATTTTCTCCCATTCTGTAAGTTGTCTTTTCATTTTGTTGATGGTTTCTTTTGCTGTGCAAAAGCTTTTAAGTTTGATTAGGTCCCATTTGTTTAATTTTGCTTTTTTTCTTTTGCCTTGGGAGACTGACCTAAGAAAATATTGCTACAATTTATTGTAGAAAATAAAATAGCACAAAATATTTTGTTTTATGTTCTCTTCTAGGAGTTTTATGGTATCATGTCTTATATTTGGGTCTTTAAACCTAAATTTACCTAGCATCATAACTTTACCAATCTTGACTGATAAACTCAGAATCTAAGTTCCCACCAACCTCAAGGTCAGAGAAGAAGACAGTTTTCCTTTCACCAGGAAAAGTCTAAATCTTGCCTCCCAAATGATTGAAAGAGGGGAATTCCAGTGTTCATTTCTCCCAGGGAAAATTGTATCTACAAAACTCACATCAAAACTCAATAACTGATTATCAGTACATTTCCCAAAATATGGGTCATTCCATATTTTTATTAATAACAGCTTTATTGAAATAGAGTTGGATGTAATTCACATACCATAACATTCACTCTTTTAACATATATAATTTAGTGGTTTTTAGTATATTCACAGAGTTGTGCAACTATTGTCACTAATTTGAGAACATTTTTACTCTCCCCCAAAGAAATCCTGTTCCAATTAACAGTTATTGCCCTCAGCAATAACAGCTAATAACAGCTAATCTACTTTCTAGTTGTCTCTATGGACTTGCCTATTCTGGACATTTCATATGAATGAGATTCCACACTATGTGGTCTTTTGTAACTAGCCTCTTTAACATAATGTCTTTGGGTTCATCCATGTTGTAGCAGGTATCAGTACTTCCTTTTTGTGGATGAATAATATTCTATTGTATAGATGTACCATATTTTGTTTATTTATTCATTTAACAAAACAGATAATGGACATTTAGGTTGTTTCTACTCTTTAGCTATCACGAATGATGCAGCTGTGGATATCTGTGTACAGGTTTTTGTATAGACATATGTTTTCAATCCTGGGTCGTTCAATCTTGGAATTACATGTGGACCACAGACAGCCTTGTCCTTTTTCAAAATCTTTCTTCCACTCTGAGATGGTGAAGTTACACACCTGTAGTGGTTTCCTGTAACTGCTGTAGCAAATGACCAGACTTTGGGTTTAAAACAACACAAATTTATCATCTTAAAGTTCTCAGGTCAGAAGTCTTATTGGATCCTTGGGCTGAACTCTAGGTGTTGGCAGGTTCCTTTTCTGGCTTCTACAAGCTGCCCGCAGTCCTTGATCTTGGTCCTCTTATGTTTGCAAAGCCAGCAGTCTTTCTCACACCACATCACCGTGACTCTGTCTCTTTTGCCTCCTTCCTCATTTAGAGGACTCCTGTGGTTATGCTGGGCCCACCTGGATAATTTAGGATAATCTTCTTATTTTAAAGTCAGCTGATTAGCAACCTTAATTCCTCCGTACCATGTAACATTCCCAGATTCTGGCACAGACACTTTGGGGGGGCATTATTCTGCCTACCACAATACCTCTTTAGCTGGCTTAGAGTCTCTGCTCCTCATCCTTTGAAACAAATGTTTGAATACACACACACACACACACACACACACACACACTAAGGAAAAGCAATAAACTACAGACACAAGACAATACCTGAAAAAAAAAAATCTATATGGTGGGAATGCAAAATGTTCAGCCACCTTGGAAGATAATGTAGCAATTTCCTACAAAACTAAGCATACTCTTACCATATGCTTCAGTAATCATGCTCCTTGATATTTACCCAAATGAGTTGAAAACTTATGACCACACACAAACTTGTAACTTTATTCAGAACTGCCAAAACTTGGATGTAACTGAGACATCCTTCAGTAGGTGCATGGGTAAACGAACTATGGAACATGCAGATGTTGGAGTTCAGTGATTAAAAAAAAGTGTTATTAAGAAAAAATTAAAGATATACAGGGAATTTAAATGCATATTGCTGAGTGAAAGAAGCTAATCTGAAAAAGCTACTTAGTGTATGATACCAACTATATGACATTCTGGAAAAGGCAAAAATATGGAGATGGTAAAAAGATCAGTGGTTCCCAAGAGTTTGAAGAAAAAGACTGAGGGATGAATAGGGCAAAGGGGATATTGAGGGTAGTGAAACTCCTTTCTATGACACTGTGATGGTAGAAACATGTTTACACATTTGTCAAAACCCCTAGAATGTACAACAGGAAGAGTGAACCTAATGTAAACTGTGGACTTTAGTTAATAATGTACCAATATTTGCTCATCAATTGTCACACATGTGCCACACTAATGTGAGATATTAATAATAGGGGAAACTGTGTGTGGAGGGGTGAGGGGTTATATGAGAACTCTGTACTTTCTTCTCAATTTTTATATGAATGGAAAACTGCTCTAAAAAATAAATTGTATTGGGCTTCCCTGGTGGCGCAGTGGTTGGGAGTCCGCCTGTCGATGCAGGGGACACGGGTTCGTGCCCCAGTCCGGGAAGATCCCACATGCCGCAGAGTGGCTGGGCCCGTGAGCCACGACCGCTGAGCCTGCACATCGGAGCCTGTGCTCCGCAATGGGAGAGGCCACAACAGTGAGATGCCAGCGTACTGAAAAAAAAAAAAAAAAAAAAAAAGAATTAAATAAATTGTATTAATTATTTAAAAATTCAAACTACAGAGATGTACTCTGACCACTATAAAAGTAAGGTTTCACATTATTTCTCAGAAAGGTGTAGGTCCTTAGATCTACCCTTCTCAAATGTCTGGATTTCAGAAATCTTTCTCTCATGTGTACAATTAAAAGCCTATCAGTGTGGTTTACCCCAAACAAAAGGTCAGTTGGATTCAAAAATATATTGTAGCCCCTAGCTGATAAAAGACAAAACTTCTAAACAACAGTTTTTACAGAATCAGCTCACTAAAGTTTCAGACACTCATAAGGCCCATCTCAGTCACCATCACCTTGTTGCACCAGTAACACAGTTAAGAAATCCAAGAATGGGTCTCTAAGCTCAGTAGCTATTCATATTAGCTGAAATTCAGAGGAATTTCATATCAGATGGTAGCCACTGTACATTTAATCTCAAAGTAAGTTATTTTTTCACTTTTAAAGTCATCCTCAGAGCCCCAGGGGTTTACTCCTTTAGAAAAGGAAAAAGTCTCCCCCAGTGAGTACTGAAATAGACATCTGAGCACTGCCACCATCTCCTATCTTCTGTGAGGATTTCTAGCAAGTCAAACTCACTCATCGTTAACAGTTCTCTTCAAAAATTATGAAAATGCAAGTCAATCACTAAGTGAGTTTATTTAAATCTTAGGCAAGGGTTTCCCTCATGGCACAGTGGTTGGGAATCTGCCTGCCAATGCAGGGGACACGGGTTCAATCCCTGGTCTGGGAAGATCCCATGTGCCGCGGAGCAACTAAGCCTGTGCTCTGAAACTACTGAGCCTGCAACTCTAGAGCCCTTGTGCCACAACTACGGAGCCCACGCACCACAACTACTGAAGCCTGCGCACCTGGAGCCCATGCTCTGCAGTGGGAGGCCTGTGCACCTCGGCAGAGAGTGGGCCCCACTTGCCGCAACTGGGTAGGGCCCACGCACAGCAACAAAGACCTAACAGAGCCAAAAGTAAACAAATTAAATAAATAAATTTTTAAAAAAACTTAGGCAAGATTCTGGGCTGAGACTCCTAGAGGAGGTCAAAAAATTACAATTAACTTAATGCAAAACTGCTCAATTTGGTTATTCTTTTGTATTGAGCACACCACAATTAGGAATCTCTATAACTTTCTATCAAGAACTGTGAATTGGTCTTCCCTGGTGGCGCAGTGGTTGAGAGTACGCGCAGCGGACACGGGTTCGTGCTCCGGTCTGGGAAGATCCCACATGCCGTGGAGTGGCTGGGCCCGTGAGCCATGGCCACTGAGCCTGCGCGTCCAGAGCCTGTGCTCCGCAGTGGGAGAGGCCACAACAGTGAGAGGCCTGCATACCGCAAAAAAAAAAAAAAAAGAACTGTGAATTGTCTGGGATTTTATCCCACTTATATGCTAAGAAACCTGTCACAATTTCATGGGTGCTGGTGGAAAGCTGAAGACTCCTGGGTCAGAGATGGAGGCTTTGTTACACGACACAGGGAGCAGCAGGGAGTGAGCACATGTATGTGTGTCAGTTATCCTTGTCCCTAAGTTCCACAGGACAACACAGGAGGACCTGGGTGGTGCAGGAGGCTGCATTGCAGGAGATCAGCCTTAGTTCAGCTTAGGAAACTCACATCTTTTACAATGGCCAATAAACAGATCAGCCCTTTCCTCTGAGGAAAACTAGCTTCAAGGCTGTAAGCATATCTACTCTTGCTCTGGAGGGAAGCATTATCTCTATCTTTCAAGGATTTTTCACTACAGAGACATCTTCGGAAGAATATTCTGGGAGAAAGTCTTATAAGGCCTGCAGAAACATGTGACCCAAAGAGAACCATCTCCTCATCTTTCCTTGAAGTTCCTGATATACGCTGTACTCCCTATAATAAGATAATCTGACAGATCTGACAAATCCACACCACTTTTTAATTTTTATTTTATTTTGAAATTTTATATTGGAGTATAGTTGATTTACAGTGTTGTGTTAGTTTCAGGTGCATACCCTCTTTTAATATGTGTTTTGAGTGTTCCTTCCTATCAGAGACAGTGATTTGTCCAGAAGGGTTTAGATTCTCACTTATTGCCCCTTGAAACTGAAGTCTGGTTAGTGATGTGGTTGGTGGTCAGAGAGGAATCCTAGCTAATGGCCACATGCAGGCACTGAACCAACAACTGCAATCAGCTGAGCTAGAAACCATCTATTAGATTCAGCCAGACACTGGGAGCAATTGTGCCTGCCACCTAACCCCAACCCTAACCCATACCCAATCAATCACCAATCCCGTTGACACACTTGGACCAGACTGCCCTCTCCAGCGCTCTCCTGCATGGTCTACGTCCTCTCCCTGCCCTATTAGACCTGCTGTATTGTCTCCTCACTGGCTCCTTTCCCTCCCGATTGCTTCCTCTCTCCCCAGTCTTATCCAGCTCCACTCCACCAGTCACATAGCTGCCAGAATAAAGTTCTAAAATGCATCTCTCAACATGACACTTCTGTTCTGAAAAATCTATAGTACCTCACAGACTGCAGGATAAATGTAAGCTTCTTAGCATGGAACATGGATCTTCCTGTAATTTGGCTTCTGATTAAAACTTTATGCACAACACTCATTTTATCCGGTCTTCTGCCTCTAGCACTTTCACAGGCAAAATAGTGGTAATAACAGTATCTGCCACCAAGGTTGCTATGAGAATTACAGGTGTTAATACATGTTAATTGTTGCTCAAGGGGAGTCATGAGAAGAGTAATTCACTAGCCACATCAAACTATCAATTTCTCCAATAGGCTAGATGAGCCATGATCAACTCCCTGAGGACTTCTTGGATACTCTGTTATCTTGGACACTACTTTTTCTCATTACAGAGCCTATAATAAAATATTGTCTTAAAAAATGCTTACACTCCACTCTCCCCACTGCAGAGTAAAATCCAAAAGGCAGGTTTATGTTCTACCCATATTTGGATTCCTAAGACCATCCCATTGTCTGTCACATAAAAAGCACTTAACAAATATTTGATAAACAGTGGTATGCTGTTTCTGTATTAATGGATACAAATGGAATATTACCAACAGATCTTTCCATGTTCTTTTCAAGTCTTTAGGTTTTGTAGCTGTAGCCTTTATCTACAGGTCTTCTGGAGTGTTTTTGTTTGTTTGTTTGTTTGCGGTACGCGGGCCTCTCACTGTTGTGGCCTCTCCCATTACGGGGCACAGGCTCCGGACGCGCAGGCTCAGCGGCCATAGCTCACGGGCCCAGCCGCTCTGCGGCCTGTGGGATCTTCCCGGACTGGGGCACGAACCCGTGTCCCCTGCATCGGCAGGCAGACGCTCAACCACTGCGCCACCAGGGAGGCCCTGTCTTTCTCTTCCTGACTTAACTTCGTTTAGTATGAAAATCTCTAGTTGCATCCATGTTGCTGCAAATGGCATTATTTCCTTCTTTTTTATGGCTGAGTGGTATTCTATTGTATCGATAGATGCCCCACATCTTGTTACCTTGTTGATGGACATTTAGTTTGTTTCCATGTCTTGGCTATTGTGATAGTGCTGCTATGAGCATAGGGGTGTATGTGTCTTTTTGAATTATGGTTTTGTCTGGATATATGCCTAGGAGTGGAATTGCTGGATCATATAATACTTCAATTTTTTGTTTTCTCCTTAAGTCCTTTGCTCAGAAACCTAATAGTTTCTGATTGTCACATCTTATCTTCCCCTCTCCCCCACATCCCCACTGTGGCTAGAATTATTATATGTGAATAATTCAGGAGTCATATTCATACTATTTCTTGTTGATAAATCTATTAGGCAGGCTTCTGGGTACTAATTTTTTAGTTAGTCCAGAAACTCAGTGTAGAAATATGTCACCTTATAAGATCCATTTACTTAGAATTTAAGTGAAAGGAAGGTGTTATTTCTTTGTTGCTGTATTTTGTCTCACTACCCCTTCTTGTTAGTTTTCATTTTTGTATGCAGTTTTCTATGTAGATTCTAGAAAATAAAACAAGAAACACATTCAAGGAATCCCCTATGTACTCAATTATCTTTAAGAATACATGATTCTGATCATTTTGTTAAGGTGGTATTCACCAGCTTTCTCCACTGTAAAGCTGCTATTTATCCTTTTGTAATTAATCAGTATGTATATGGAGATGCTTTAAGATGATGTAAATATTTTGTTCCTCATCAAGCTTTTATTCCCTAACTTAGTCTCTGTTGATAATTGTTGCCTGGGTCAGTTATTACTATGATGAGCTCCAAAAGTGATGATTTTCAAACTCACATCATGTGTCCCTTATGTAATGCGTTAGGAATGACAAAACATCACATATGTGGTGTTCCTACCCAAAATGTATAACTTGAATCTGATCATGAAAGAAATCAGACAAGCCAAAACTGAGTATGTTCTACAAAAGAAATGGCATGTAATCTTAAAAATGTCCATGTCGTGGAAGAAAAAGAAAGGCCGAGGAACTATTACAGATCAAAGGAGCCCCAAGAGACATAACATTTAAATGCTATGTGGTATTTAAATGGATTGGGTACTGAACCAGAACAATTCACCATACAGGACATTATTGGGACAATGGTTGAAACTGAGTTGTTGACTGTGGATTAGACAATCATATTGTATCAGTGTTAAATTTCACAAATATGGTAACTGCCCTGTGGTTATGTGAGGAGAATATCATTGTTTAATAAATACATAATTGGTTCTAAGGAGTAATAGGGGATGATGTAGGTAACTTACTCTCATGGTTCAGAAAAAATAGTACACATATATATTCAATTACAGCAAGAATGATAAGAGTAGTGTGGCAAAGTGTTAACAATGGGTGAATCTAGATAAAGGGCTCATGAGAACTCTTTGTACTACTCTTGCAATTTTTCTTTTAAGTTTGAAATTATTTTATAAAATTAAACTCTTGCTCTGCATAAAAAAATATGAGTCTATGATCTTGGACATTTATTGTTGTTTTTGAATTTGAAAAATCTTTTTAAAATACTATATTAGAAGTCTGTTCTCCTTTTGGTTTATACTTCTTACCTGCAAGAAACTACTCTGTATATGTATTCTCCAATTGTAGAGAAACCCCTAATTACAAAAACAAGATAGGTGAGACTGTATAGTAAGCAAAGGACACTAGAAATACTGACACAATCAAGCCTTTGGGAGCCTGGAATACCAATCATTGCAATTAATGATTCAAAAGCATCTCTGGAAATCCAGCTCTTTTTACTTCCCCTTAGCAGCTGGTGACCACTGGTCTCTTGCCTAAAGATTATGCTATTGCTATTCTCAGGACTTAACTATTTTCTACCGCTGATTTCCTCGACTATATCTGTTTCTCCTTGTGTATCTTGCCTTCAAAATTTTTCAGAGGAAGGTTTGGTTGGGTTACTTAGTCAGCATCTAATATTGAGCAATGCCATTGGGTGGAGTCCAGTGCATCTCAAAGGCAGCTGGACTCCCCATGTCAAGCTTAGGATCCCAGTTTGATGTACATCAGAATCAACCCAACTATAAATTCATAGCAGAGATGGTATTCCATTTTATAGCATGAATTCGGGTTATGGCCAGTGGATCATAGAACTCAAAGAAAAGAAACCTATGAGACTAGAACAACTCGTGTCATTTTCTTCAAAGGGGACATTTCTTTCCCCCTCACTCAGACCTGTCAAGGGAAATGAAGATTGGCTAGTGCCTATCTGAGTAAATCTACCTATCCCTCATGGAAACCAAATGTACTTTATCTGTGCTACAGCACAGGTATAAGAAAGCATGGTCATTTGTGCCATGAAACTCATGGAGTTTGAAATCAAAGAGACTGGCTCCAATTCCTACCTCATCACTTATTGGCTTCATGGTTTTGGAAAATTAACTTGTCTGAATCTTGGATTCCTCACTGGTCAAACAAAGATGGCGATAATAGCCCCTTGGAGGAGATTAAACAAGATGATATGTACAAAACATTTAACATAGTGTTTGGCACATAATAGGAGATCAGTAAATGACAATAGTTGTTATTATTACTATAAAATCTGCTTTAAAGCTACTGACTATGTGTAGCTAAGGGCAGTGTATAAAGCTTTTTTCATCATATTAATTTGTATGTGTGAGGATCTGCCCTGTATTTCCAGTTCCTCTGCTTTCTGATGCCTTTTTAAAAAGAATATTTAGGGCTTCCCTGGTGGCGCAGTGGTTGAGAATCCGCCTGCCGATGCAGGGGACACGGGTTCGTGCCCTGGTCCGGGAAGATCCCACATGCCGCGGAGCGGCTGGGCCCGTGAGCTCTGGCCGCTGAGCCTGTGCTTCCGGAGCCTGTGCTCCGCAACGGGAGAGGCCACAACAGTGAGAGGCCCGCGTACCGGAAAAAAAAAAAAAAAAAAAAATAAAAAAAATAAAAAGAATATTTAAATTTTTTTGAAATTGTTTAAGACTCACAAGAATTTGTACAATTAGTTCCCATGTATCCTTCACCATGCTTCACCCAAAGATAATATCTTATCAACATTGTATTTGTCTAAACCAGGAAATTGACATTGGTACCAACTATGAATTCAACTATAGAACTTACTTGAATTCACTGGTTGATTTTTTTCCTCCTTTCTTCCAATTCTCTTCTACCACAATCTCTTTCTTTCTCTTATTCCTGATGCACTTCTAGTTTACAGGTGACGATTTCCAAACTTAGAATTAACAAAAATGAAGCATCCTATTTCATTGCACAGTATCACAAGATGTTTGTGAGCCCACATTGTTGTAGTCATCATACTCCCAGAAAGGTGGGCTGAGACCTCTCTGTAAAATATTGGTCTTTTTCTTTCTGAGAAAGACCTGAAGACTAGCAGAATGGCTCTTCCAATGGCTCTTCTTCTTACTAAGAAAGAACCACATGGAGTCTGGTAGGAGCGGGGGAGAAGCCATCTAGTTGGGACCCACACTACTGACAAGTGATGCAGAAGAGGAAGGGGGGTATCACAAGCTCAGGAATCTTCCCTGGGGAGTGATGGATTCAAGCCCCACATTGGGCACCCCAGCCCTGAGGTGAACATTGCACCCCAATGTTCATAGCAGCACTATTCACAATAGCCAAGATAAGGAAACAACCTAAGTGTCCATCAACAGATGAATGGATAAAGATGATGTGGTACATATGTACAATGGACTATTACTCGGCCATAAAAAAGAGTGAAATTCTGCCGTTTGTGACAACATGGATGGAGCTGGAGGGTATTAGGGTTAATGAAATAAATCAGAAAGAGAAAGACAAATACTATATGTTTTCACTTATATGTGAAATATAGAAGTAAAACAAACAAATATAATAAAACAGATACAGAGAAAAAACTAGTGGTTACCAGTAAGGAGAGAGGTCGGGGGGGGAGCAAAATAAGTGAAGGGGATTAAGAGATAAAAACTAGTAAGTATAAAATACAGTACAGGGAATGTAGCCAATATTTTATAATAACTTTGTATGGAGTGTAATCCCTAAAAATATCGAATATTGTATACCTGAAACTAATATTGTAAGTTAACTATTCTTCAGTAAAAATAAAGGAAGCTCCTACTTGTTGAGGTTAGGGTAGTCTTTGACTTATATCTGTCACCAAATAAATAGCTTCTATCTATCTGGGATAGAAGAATTAAGAATTAAGTTTTCTAATTCAAGATTTTGATTTTATACCACTTTTAATTAATGAAGTGGAGAAATTTTTACCTTTGAAGAGTAGATACTAAGTAATTTTCTCTAAAGGAAAGAACTGCTTTTGGAAAAATACATTGGGAAGTACTGTGAGTAATGTGAGTCCTCCAAGAGTGTGAGTTGATACAGAATGCCTGAAGAAGGGCGTTCCTCTACCTGAAATAAGAGCAGGAGTTCATTGTTTTCATCTCAGAGAGAAAGGGATGTGAGTGGCTACAGGACATTCTTGAGGAGGTGAATGCTTATGATTCCTCTTAAGATTATTTATATTGCTATAGTTTGAGCCCCTCTTTTATCTTCACCCAAAACTCTTCAGTGAAGTCTGTTAAACTCATGTTCATTCGTGTTTTTTATGTGTTCATGTATTCATCCAACAAATTTTAATTGAGCAACTTTTATGTTCTCAGTATATTCCGGGCTTTGAAGTTACAGCAGTGAACATGTCTGAGTCCATGATCTCTTGGAGCTTACATTCTACTTGGGTAGACAGACAATAAACAGATTAATAAATGCACAACATGTCGACAAACTCTCAAATATTATGAAAAACATTAAAGCAGGGTATTGAGGTAGTGTGTTATTTTAGGTAGGGCATGGAGGAGGTGACATTCATTCCTGAATGAAGTGAGGATGAAGTCTGGAAGAACAGTGTTCCAGGCAGAGGGAACAGCAGGTGTAAATGTCTTTGAGGAAGAAGTCAGCTCAGCATGCTTAATAGAAAATAGCCTCGTGTGCCTTGAGACCCGTGAGAAACAGAGAGAGTTTTAGGAAATGATGTGCATGATCATTATGGAAGATAAGAAAGGACTAAGTTCTGAGGTTCACTAAGGACTAAGTGAAATGAGTGGAACAGAAGAAACTTCCAGAACCCAGGGGCCTGAAAGTTGTGCCGGCTTTGAGAGTATAAGCCATCATCTCCTTACACCATGTGAGAAAACTTAGATGCTAATTTGGACTTCCAAAAAAAAGGGACTGGTGAGGGCTGAAGACATTATGGTTTCATTTGGGAGGGACAAGGAGACACTATGGTTTCCTCTGACGTAGTACTTTAGAAATACTTCAACCTTTATCAACATTTTAATTTTAGGTCATCATAGTTTTCAAGAAGCCATTGTGTCACTACTGTTTAATAAGACATTAAATTCTGGTAATAAAATCACTAGGATGTAAACTACACAAGAGAGCATCTTTGTCCTGTTCCATACTTCTCAGCTCCTAGGGAAGTGCCTGGCACATAACAGGAAATCAATAAGTACTTGTTAATGGAGTGAAAGTAACAAATCATTCAAGTTTGAAATCCAAACAGTGTACATACCCATCCTTAAAGAAGTAAATTTGTTTATTTATTTGAAACTTTAATGTCATGGATAATTATGTATTTTTCTCTAGCCAGAGGGTAAATACACAACCCATGATTTCATCTTGGCTTCCTAAGGAGGATACTTTTTATGAAAAAATATAATTTGATCACAGAACATCTGTAATAGCTTCCAATATTTTCAAGTAATAAATGCTTAATTTAGATAGCCAATGTTCCCAGATTTTGTGACATATCTTATTACCCAGAAGAATTAATTTGAATAGTGTCAATCTAAATTGAAAATATGCCAGGTTTATTAACACCAGCATTAACAGACTTTTTAATTAAGTTGCTGATTCTGTCAATAATATTGTTTACTGTTGTTTCTGAAAAGAGTCAGATAAGCATTTCTCTCTTTATAACTCTTATTTGGTAACTTTTATGTCATATAGGTGTGGAGTGGGGTAAAGTTTCAATAAAAGCACAAGAATCCAAACAGAATTTCATGACGTTGTTTTATTGCTGTAAAAATAAAGATGTTTTAGTTTGCTCCTCCAAACAGAAATTTTCCTTATCAGAAACTTCGAATGAACTAATGAATTAATTAAAATTTGCTGGGTTTTTTTTTTTTTTTTTTTTTTTTTTTTTTTTTTTTTTGCGGTACGCGGGCCTCTCACTGTCGTGGCCTCTCCCGTTGCGGAGCACAGACTCCGGACGCGCAGGCTCAGCGGCCATGGCTCACGGGCCCAGCCGCTCTGCGGCACGTGGGATCCTCCCGGACTGGGGCACGAACCCGCGTCCCCTGCATCGGCAGCCGGACCACTCAACCACTGTGCCACCAGAGAAGCCCAAATTTGCTATTTTAAATGTACAGATTGATTCTCTAGAATTCTGGTTCTTGGATATATTGTTGATGGAATCTTCAACATTTGTTTATCATATAGCTTTCAGTGTGCTAGAAGTGTGGCCAGACAACACAGTCAAGAAGAGTCTACACTGACAGATTTGCCTAGGGCAGGCTTCAGCTGCAGAGAGCTGCCCTGACTGAGGTCACACACTCTGGGGCCAACCGCACCCAGGGACTGAGCCAGGCAAGGCTGCACAGGCCCCAGCATCCCAGCCCAACACTGGACAGTGCTGACAGCCAGAGGCCTGGCAAGTTGGTGAGGCTCCGTCAGACCTGCTTCCCAGTTTGCCATCTCTCTCTCTGCCCAATCCTGTTTCCTCCCCCTCCTTTTGGTATGTGTTGATCATGACTCTAATAAATATCTTGTACCCCACATTCCACCTTAGCATCTGCTGTTCTAAAGAATCCCAACCGTGACACCCAACGAATACCACGCAGTAGCACAAATTCAGACGTGACACAAGCCCACGGAACTGTCAACAGTTTAGCTGTGCAGACTCACTCTCACCATATTATTAACATTAACATTCCAGTGATGCAACTTTATATTTGACACCATTGGGCTCTATTTATAGTGACCTGGTGGATTTTTGTTTTATTGTGTTGTATTTTATTTTATAGTATTAATCAATACAAAACTGCCTCTCAATTTTCATCAAAAACAAGAGTTTTCCATGTTCCCTCACCATCTCCACCGATAGCTAGGGCAGTAGCAGACAGACCAGCTATCTTTAGGGAGGAAAGAATGGCTGCTTCTCTGCTTCCTTCTCAACTGGTTGATGGAGCGTCAACCTCCTCCAGGGCCAAGGCCGGGGAAAGGTCGTCCCAGAGCACACACTGCCCTTTGCTCCAGTCGTTGGAGCAAGTGCAGGCACCTCCTGGACACTTACAGAGTATTCAGCTGGAGTGCTCAGACTTACCATATCCGAGCACTCCAGCTGAATTTCTAATTTAACATCCTGTCTCCTACAGTGATTTCCATTTTCTTAGGCTTAGTATTTGTGTGGTCTATCTCTTTACATTCTTTCATTTTCAATTTTTCTGTGTCTTTATTCCCTAGAAATATCAATAGGAAATTTTAAAAAATTTTTATATGCAGTCTGTCAGTGTAAGTGGCAGAATTGGCCACCTTTCCAGACAATTCTATGGCTGACATATGTGAGTAGTAGGGACTCAAGACCTTTCCAGGACCACTAATGGGGCTGGCAGAGGTTGCTGGAGGCAGCCTCAGCCTCATCTTTCTTTTTTCATCATGGACTTCAGCCTGTCCACCTAATCAGCATATGTCCTCAGCCTCTTTACTGTCTTTTCCCAAACATCAGGGAATTATCTGATTGGTTCATCCACGGACAAACACCAAACAAGTGTTCACTTTCTCATGGGAAAACTGCATTCTAGTGGACAAGAGAACTCCTGCTTGATTTAAAGCTAGAGGAGAAAACACCTAAATATTGACTGGGGAAATTTTTGTAGAGGTCTCACAGAGGCCAAAGGAGAGATATTACTGCAAAAATCTGACCAGGTTATCAAAGCTAACCTTTGATATCTTTCCCTATTAAGGACTTCTACAAGGAACAGGCACATTTTTGATATACTGCAAACACAAAAATGTCACATGATTAAAATGGTAAAGTGGAAGGAATGAAATTGGGAGGTTCTATTCTCTGTGGTGGAATATAAGACCTCTACATCAATTAGAAAGCTTTTTTATTTTTTTGCAGTACATGGGCCTCCCACTGCTATGGCCTCTCCTGTTGCAGAGCGCAGGCTCTAGACACACAGGCTCAGCGGCCAATGGCTCACGGGCCCAGCCAATCCACAGCACGTGGGATCCTCCCGGACCAGGGCATGAACCCACATCCCCTGCATTGGCAGGCGGACCCTCAACCACTGCACCACCAGGGAAGCCCCCAGTTAGGGAGCTTTTAGCTGCAAGTAAAAGATCCCCAACTGACAGTGGCTTAAACATTATGACATTTAGTTATTTCACATAGCAAGGAATCTAGAGATTCCAGTTTTAGGGCAGCAGTTTAAAAAATGTTTTTAAAGCCCCAAATTCTTTTCCATCCTTCCGCTTCTCATTCTCAGAATTCCTTTTTATTTTGGTCTTGGTGCTTGTGCCTCATGGTCACAAGATAGCTGTTGTAGCTCCAGTCATCATGGTTACATTCAAAGAAAGGAAATAGGCACACAGCCCATGGCCACCATCTTGAATCACAGTATCCATGCAGGCCCACCAAGCTGAGGCATCAGGCACAGTGGTTCTGTGCTGGGAACTCTAATCCAACATGTAAGGTGCAAGGCCTCTGCACAGGCTCCTTACAGGCAAGTGAAATGAAACCAAGCACAAAAGAAGAGCTACTTTTTGCATGAATTACCTGGACATTCTCCTCCAAAGAAAATGAAATTTGAGGAAAATTCCAGTAGACTGATTCAGGCAAAGTGTGCTCAATGAAATGAGGGACAAATCTGTCTGGTTCTACACTGAATCTCAAGCTCTCACCTCATAATATCTCACTAGGCACTCTGATCTGAAGTGCCGGGTGCAATGCCACTGCATGAAGCACCCTGTGAACAAGTGAAACTAAATGAAGCACAAAGTAAAAGGAAGCAAAAAAGCAAGCATCAAACACTCTGAAAAAAATACCTCTGCACCTCTAGCTCTTGTGGAGGTTGGCATCTTCAGTGGAGTCTCCTATTGCATGGGGACCTTCAAGATAGCAGAGGAGTAAGATGTAGAAATCACCTTCCACCCCACAATTACATCAAAAATACATCTACGTGTGGAACAACTCCTACAGAACACCTACTGAATGCTGGCAGAAGACCACAGACTTCCCCAAAGGCAAGAAAATCCCCATGTACCTGGCCATGCGGCTGACAGGGTCTTGGTGCTCTGGCCTGGTGTCAGGCCTGAGCCTCTGAGGTGGGAGAGCTGAGTTCAGGACACTGGACCACCAGAGACCTCCTGGTCCCATGTAATATCAACTGGCGAGAGCTCTCCCAAAGATCTGTGTCTCAACGCTAAGATCCAGCTTCACCCAATGGCCAGCAAGCTCCAGTGCTGGATGCACCTTACCAAACAACTAGCAAGACAGGAACACAGCCCCATCCATTATGTGAGAGGCTGCCTAAAATCACAATAAGTTCACAGACACCCCAAAACACACTGCTGGACGTGGCCCTGCCCACCAGAAAGACAAGATCCAGCCTCATCCACCAGAACACAGACACCAGTCCCCACCACCAGGAAGCCTACACAACCCACTGAACCAACCTCACCCACTGGGGGCAGACACCAAAAACAATGGGAACTACCAACCTGCAGCATGTGAAAAGGAGACCCCAAACAAAATAAGTTAAACAACATGAGAAGACAGAGAAATACACAGCAGATGAAGAAGCAAGGTGAAAACCTACCAGACCAAACAAATGAAGAGGAAATAGACAGTCTACCTGAAAAAGAATTCCGAGTAATGATAGTAAAGATGATCCAACATCTTGGAAATAGAATGGAGAAAATACGAGAAACATTTAACAAGGACCTAGAAGAACTAAAGAGCAAACAAACAATGATGAAAAACACAATAAAAGAAATTAAAAATACTCTAGAGGGAATCAATAGCAGAATAACTGAGGCAGAAGAATGGATAGGTGACCTGGAATACAAAATAGTGGACATAACTACCGCAGCACAGAATAAAGAAAAAAAAATGAAAAGAATTGAGGACAGGCTCATAGACCTCTGGGACAACATTAAATGTACCAACATTCGAATTATATGGCCAGGAGAAGAAGAGAAAAAGAAAGGGTACGAGAAAATATTTGAAGAGATTATAATTGAAAACTTACCTAACATGGGAAAGGAAATAATCAATCAAGTCCAGGAAGTGCAGAGAGTCCCATACAGGATAAATCCAAGGAGAAACACGCCAAGACACATATTAATCACACTATCAAAAATAAAATACATAGAAAAAATATTAAAAGCAGCAAGGGAAAAACAACAAATAACGTACAAGGGAATCCCCATAAGGTTAACTGCTGATCTTTCAGCAGAAACTCTGCAAGCCAGAAGGGACTGGCAGAACATATTTAAAGTGATGAAGGAGAAAAACCTACAACCAAGATTACTCTACCCAGCAAGGATCTCATTCAGTTTTGACAAAGAAATTAAAACCTTTACAGACAAGCAAAAGTTTAGAAAATTCAGCACCACAAAACCAGTTTTACAACAAATGCTAAAGTAACTTCTTTAGGCAGGAAACACAAGAGAAGGAAAAGACCTACAATAACAAACCCAAAACAATTAAGAAAATGGTATAGGGACATACATATCGAAAATTACCTTAAATGTAAATGGATTAAATGCTCCAACCAAAAGACACAGACTAGCTGAATGGATACAAAAACAAGACCCATATATATGCTGTCTACAAGAGACCCACTTCAGACCTAGGGACACATACGGACTGAAAGTGAGGGGATGGAAAAATATATTCCATGCAAGTGGAAATCAAAAGAAAGCTGGAGTAGCATTTCTCATATCAGAAAAAACAGACTTTAAAATAAAGACTATTATAAGAGACAAAGAAGGACCCTATATAATGATCAATCCAAGAAGATATAACAATTGTAAATATTTATCCACCCAACATAGGAGCACTTCAATACATAAGGCAAATACTAACAGCCATAAAATGGGAAATCAACAATAACACAAACATAGTAGGGGACTTTAACACCCCACTTTCACCAACGGGCAGAACATCCAACATGAAGAAAAAGAGGAAACACAAGCTTTAAATGATACATTAAGGGTTCCCTGGTGGCTCAATGGTTAAGAATCTGCCTGCCAATGCAAGGAACATGGACGGGTTCAAGCTCTAGTCTGGGAAGATCCCACATGCCTCAGAGCAACTAAACCCGTGCACGCAGCTACTAAGCCTGCGCTCTGGAGCCTGGGAGCCACAACTACTGAGCCCACATGCCTAGAGCCCATGCTCTGCAAAAAGAGAAGTCACCAAAATGAGAGGCCCGTGCACTGCAATGAAGAATAGCCCCCGCTCACCTCAACTAGAGAAAAGCCCGCTTGCAACAACACCCAGTGCAGACAAAAATAAAATAAATAAACAAATTTAGAAATTAAATAATACATTAAACAAGATGGACTTAATTGATATTTACAGAACATTCCATCCAAAAATAAGAGAATACACTTTATTGTCAAGTGCTCAGGGAACATTCTCCAGGATAGATCACATCTCGGGTCACAAATCAAGCCTTGGTAAATTTAAGAAAATTGAAGTCGCATCAAGTATCTTTTCTAACTACAATGCTATGAGACTACATATCAATTACAGGAAAAAAAAGTAAAAAATACAAACACATGGAGGCTAAACAATATGCTACTAAATAACCAAGAGATCACTGAAGAACTCAAAGAGGAAATCAAAAAATACCTAGAAACATATGACAATGAAAACACAATGACCCAAAATCTATGGGATGCGGTAAAAGTAGTTCAAGAGGGAAGTTTATAGCAATACAATCCTACCTCAAGAAACAAGAAAAATCTCAAATAAACAACCTAACCTAAAGCAGTTAGAGAAAGAGGAACAAAAAAACCCCCGAAGTTAGCAGTAGGAAAGAAGTCAAAAAGATCAGATCAGAAATAAATGAAAAAGAAATGAAGGAAACAGTAGTAAAGATGAATAAAACAAAAAGCTGGTTCATTGAGAAGATAAACAAAATTGATAAACCATTAGCCAGACTCATCAAGAAAAAAGGGAGAAGACTCAAATCAATAGAATTAGAAATGAAAAAGGAGATTTACAACTGATACTGCAGAAATACAAAGGATCATGAGATATTACTACAAGCAACCATATGTCAATAAAATGCCAATAAAATATTACTACAAGCAAATATATGTCAATAAAATGGACAACCTGGAAGAAATGGACAAATTCTTAGAAAAGCACAAACTTCCAAGACTGAACCAGGAAGAAATAGAAAATATAAACAGACCAATCACAAGCACTGAAACTGTGATTAAAAATCTTCCAACAAGCAAAAGCCCAGGACCAGATGGATTCACAGGTGAATTCTATCAAACATTTAGAGAAGAGCTAACACATATCCTTCTCAAACTCTTCCAAAGTATAGCAGAGGGAGGAACATTCCCAAACTCATTCTATGAGGCCACCATTACCCTGATACCAAAACTAGACAAAGATGTCACACAAAAAAAGAAAACTACAGGCCAATGTCACTGATGAACATAGATGTAAAAAACCTCAACAAAATACTAGCAAACAGAATCCAACAGGACATTAAACGGATCTTACACCATGATCAAGTGGGTTTTATCCCAGGAATGCAAGGATTCTTCAATATATGCAAGTCAGTCAATGTGAAACGCCATATTAACAAACTGAATGATAAAACTATATGATAATCTCAAAAGATGCAGAAAAAGTTTTTGACAAAATTCAACACCCATTTATGATAAAAACTCTCAAGAAAGTAGCCATAGAGGGAACCTGCCTTAACATAATAAAGGCCATACATGACAAACCCATAGCCAACAACATTCTCAATGGTGAAAAACTGGAAGCATTTCCTCTAAGATCAGGAATAAGACAAGGTTGCCCATTCTCACCACTATTATTCAACATAGTTTTGGAAGTTTTAGTCACAGCAGTCAGAGAAGAAAAAGAAATAAAAGGAATCCAGGGCTTCCCTGGTGGCGCAGTGGTTGAGGGTCTGCCTGCCGATGCAGGAGACATGGGTTCGTGCCCCGGTCCGGGAAGATCCCACATGCCGCGGAGCGGCTGGGCCCGTGAGCCATGGCCGCTGAGCCTGCGCGTCCGGAGCCTGTGCTCCACAATGGGAGAGGCCACAGCAGTGAGAGGCCACGTACCGCAAAAAAAAAAAAAAAGGAATCCAAATCGGAAAAGAAGAAGTAAAGCTGTCACTGTTTGCAGATGATATGATACTATACATAGAAAATCCTAAAGATGTTACTAGAAAACTACCACAGCTAATCAAAGAATGTGGTAAAGTAGCAGGATACAAAATTAATGCACAGAAGTCTCTTGCATTCCTATACACTAACAATGAAAAATTTGAAAGAGAAATTAGGGAAACATTCCCATTTACCATTGCAACAAAATGAATAAAATACCTAGAAATAAACCTATCTAAGGAGGTAAAAGACCTGTATGCCGAAAACTATAAGACACTGATAAAAGAAATTAAACATGATACAAACAGATACCATGTTCTTGGATTGAAAGAATAAACACTGAAAATGACTATACTATCCAAAGCAATCTACAGATTCAGTGAAATCTCTACCAAACTACCAATGGCATTTTCCACAAAACTAGAAAAAAAATTTTCACAATTTATATGGAACACAAAAGACCCTGAATAGCTGAAGCAATCTTTTCTTTTCATCATCTTTATTGGAGTATAATTGCTTTACAATAGTGTGTTAGTTTCTGCTTTATAACAAAGTGAATCAGTTATACATATACATATGTTCCCATATCTCTTCCCTCTTGCATGTCCCTCCCTCCCACCCTCCTTATCCCACCCATCTAGGTGGTCACAAACCACCTAGCTGATCTCCCTGTGCTATGCGGCTGCTTCCCACTAGCTATCTATTTTTTACATTTGGTAGTGTATATATGTCCATGTCACTTTCTCACTTTGTCACAGCTTACCCTTCCCCCTCCCCATATCCTCAAGTCCATGCTCTAGTAGGTCTGTGTCTTTATTCCCATCTTACCCCTAGGTTCTTCATGATATTATTTTTTTCTTAGATTCCATATATGTGTGCTAGCATATGGTATTTGTTATAATCTTTCTGACTTACTTCACTCTGTATGACAGACTCTAGGTCTACCCACCTCATTACAAATAACTCAATTTCATTTCTTTTTATGGCTGAGTAATATTCCATTGTATATATGTGCCACATCTTCTTTATCCATTCATCTGTTGATGGTCACTTAGGTTGTTTCCATGTGCTGGCTCTTGTAAATAGAGCTGCAATGAACATTTTGGTACATGACTCTTTTTGAATTATGGTTTTCTCAGGATATACGCCCAGTAGTGGGATTGCTGGGTTGTATGGTAGTTTGATTTGTAGTTTTTTAAGATACCTCCATACTGTTCTCCATAGTGGCTGTATCAATTTACATTCCCACCAACAGTGCAAGAGTGTTCCCTTTTCTCCACACCCTCTCCAGCATTTATTGTTTCTAGATTTTTTGATGATGGCCATTCTGACCGGTGTGAGATGATATCTCATTGTAGTTTTGATTTGCATTTATCTAATGATTAATGATGTTGAGCATTCTTTCATGTGTTTGTTGGCAATCTGTATATCTTTTTTGGAGAAATGTATATTTTGGTCTTCTGCCCATTTTGGGGTTGGGTTGTTTGTTTTTTTGTTATTGGGCTGCATGAGCTGCTTGTAAATTTTGGAGATTAATCCTTTGTCAGTTGCTCCATTTGCAACTATTTTGTCCCATTCGGAGGTTTGTCTTTTGGTCTTGTTTATGGTATCCTTTGCTGTGCAAAAGGTTTTAAGTTTCATTAGGTCCCATTTTTGTTTTTATTTCCATTTCTCTAGGAGGTGGGTCAAAAAGGATCTTGCTGTGCTTTATGTCATAGAGTGATCTGCATATGTTTTCCTCTAAGAGTTTTATAGTGTCTGGCCTTACATTTAGGTCTTTAATCTATTTTGAGTTTATTTTTGTGTATGGTGTTAGGAAGTGTTCTAATTTCATACTTTTACATTTCATACTTTTACATTTCATACTTTTACATACTTTTACATGTATCCCAGCACCACTTATTGAAGGGGCTGTCTTTTCTCCACTGTATATTCTTGCCTCCTTTATCAAAGATAAGGTGACCATATGTGCATGGGTTTATCTCTGGGCTTTCTATCCTGTTCCATGGATCTATATTTCTGTTTTTGTGCCAGTACCATACTGTCTTGATTACTGTAGCTTTGTAGTATAATCTGAAGTCAGGGAGCCTGATTCCTCCAGCTCCATTTTTCGTTCTCAAGATTGCTTTGGCTATTCGGGGTCTTTTGTGTTTCCATTCAAACTGTGAAACTTTTTGTTCTAGTTCTGTGAAAAATGCAAGTGGTAGTTTGATAGGGATTGCATTGAATCTGTAGATTGCTTTGGGTAGTAGAGTCATTTTCACAATGTTGATTCTTCCAATCCATGAACATGGTATATCTCTCCATTGATTTGTATCATCTTTAATTTCTTTCAACAGTGTCTTATAATTTTCTGCATACAGGTCCTTTGTCTCCTTAGGTAGGTTTATTCCTAGATATTTTATTCTTTTTCTTGCAATGGTAAATGGGAGTGTTTTCTTAATTTCACTTTCAGATTTTACATCATTAGTGGATAGGAATGCCAGAGATTTCTGTGCATTAATTTTGTATCCTGCTACTTTACCACATTCTTTGATTAGCTCTAGTAGTTTTCTGGTAGCATCCTTAGTATTCTCTATGTATAGTATCATGTCATCTGCAAACAGTGACAGCTTTACTTCTTCTTTTCCGATTTGGATTCTTTTTATTCTTTTTATTCTCTGATTGCTGTGGCTAGAACTTCCAAAACTAGGTTGAATAATAGTGGTGAGAATGGGCAACCTTGTCTTGTTCCTGATCTTAGTGGAAATGGTTTCAGTTTTTCACCATTGAGGACGATGTTGGCTGTGGGTTTGTCATATATGGCCTTTATTATGTTGAGGAAAGTTCCCTCTATGCCTATTTTCTGCAGGGTTTTTACCATAATTGGGTGTTGAATTTTGTCAAAAGCTTTCTCTGCATCTCTTGAGATGATCATATGGGTTTTTTTTCCTTCAATTTGTTAATATGGTGTATCATGTTGATTGATTTTCATATATTGAAGAATCCTTGCATTCCTGGGATAAAACCCACTTGATCATGGTTTTGATCCTTTTAATGTGCTGTTGGATTCTATTTGCTAGTATTTTGTTGAGGATTTTTGCATCTATGTTCATCAGTGATATTGGCCTGTAGTTTTCTTTCTTTGTGACTTCTTTGTCTGGTTTTGGTATCAGGGTGATGGTGGCCTCATAGAATGAGTCTGGGAGTGTTCCTCCCTCTGCTATCTTTTGGAAGAGTTTGAGAAGGATAGGTGTTAGCTTTTCTCTAAATGTTTGACAGAATTCGCCTGTGAATCCATCTGGTCCTGGGCTTTTGTTTGTTGGAAGATTTTTAATCACAGTCTCAATTTCAGTGCTTGTGATTGGTCTGTTCATGTTTTCTATTTCTTTCTGGTTCAGTCTCAGCAGGTTGTGCATTTCTAAGAATTTGTCCATTTCTTCCAGGTTGTCCATTTTATTGGCATACAGTTGTTTGTAGTAATCTCTCATGATCTTTTGTATTTCTGCAGTGTCAGTTGTTACTTCTCCTTTTTCATTTCTATTTCAGTTGATTTCATTCTTATCCCTTTTTTCTTGATGAGTCTGGCTAATGGTTTATCAATTTTGTTTATCTTCTTAAGGAACCAGCTTTTAGTTTTATTGATCTTTGTTATCATTTCCTTCATTTTTTTTCATTTATTTTGGATATGATGTTTATGATTTCTTTCCTTCTGCTAAATTTGGGGTTTTTTTGTTCTTCTTTCTCTAATTTCTTTAGGTGCAAGTTTACATTGTTTATTTGAGATGTATCCTGTTTCTTAAGGTAGGATGGTATTGCTATAAAATTCCCTCTTAGAATTGCTTTTGCTGCATCCCATAGGTTTTGGGTCGTCGTGTCTCCATTGTCATTTGTTTCTAGGTATTTTTTGATTTCCTCTTTGATTTCTTCAATGATCACTTCGTTATTAAGTAGCATATTGTTTAGCCTCCATGTCTTTGTATTTTTTACAGATCTTTTCCTCTAATTGATATCTAGTCTCATAGTGTTATGGTCAAAAAAGATAGTTGATGCGATTTAAATTTTCTTAAATTTACCAATGCTTGATTTGTGACTCAAGATATGACCTATCCTGGAGAATGTTCCATGTGCACTTGAGAAAAATGTGTATTCTGTTGTTTTTGGATGGAATGTCCTATAAATATCAATTAAGTCCATCTTGTTTAATGTATCATTTAAAGCTTGTGTTTCCTTATTTATTTTCATTTTGGATGATCTGTCCATTGGTGAAAGTGGGGTCTTAAAGTCCCCTATTAAGATTGTGTTACTGTCAATTTCTCCTTTTATGGCTGGTAGTATTTGCCTTATATATTGAGGTGCTGCTATGATGGGTGCATAAATATTTACAATTGTTATATCTTCTTCTTGGATCGATCCCTTGATGATTATGTAGTGTCCTTCTTTGTCTCTTGTAATAGTATTTATTTTAAAGTCTATTTTGTCTGATATGAGAATTGCTACTCCAGCTTTCTTTTGATTTCCATTTGCATGGAATATCTTTTTCCGTCCCCTTCTTTCAGTCTGTATGTGTCCTTATGTCTGAAGTGGGTCTCTTGTAGACAGCATATATATGGTTCTTGTCTTTGCATCCATTCAGCCGTTCTGTGTATTTTGGTGGGAGCATTTAATCCATTTACATTTAAGGTAATTATCTATATGCATGTTCCTATTATCATTTTCTTAATTGTTTTGGGTTTGTTATTGTAGGTCTTTTCCTTCTCTTGTGTTTCTTGCCTAGAGAAGTTCCTTTAGCATTTGTTTTAAAGCTGGTTTGGTGGTGCTGAACCTCTCAGTTTTGCTTGTCTGTAAAGGTTTTAATTTCTCCATCAAATCTGAATGAGATCCTTGCTGGGTAGAGTCATCTTGGTTGTAGGTTTTTCTCCTTCATCATGTAAATATGTCCTGCCAGTACCTTCTGGTTTGCAGAGTTTCTGCTGAAAGATCAGCTGTTAATCTTATGGGGATTCCTGAGTGTGTTATTTGTTGTTTTTTCCTTGCTGCTTTTAATATGCTTTCTTTGTATTTAATTTTTGATAGGTTGATTAATATGTGTCTTGTTGTGTTTCTCTTTGGATTTATCCTGTATGGGACTCTCTGTGCCTCCAGGACGTGATTAACTATTTCCTTTCCCATATTAGGGAAGTTTTCAACTATAATCTCTTCAAATATTTTCTCAGTCCCTTTCTTTTTCTCTTCTTCTTCTGGGACGCTTATAATTTGAATGTTGGTGTGTTTAATATTGTCCCATTGGTCTCTGAGATTGTCCTCAGTTCTTTACATTCTTTTTTCTTTCTTCTGCTCTGCAGTAGTTATTTCAACTATTTTACCTTCCAGGTCACTTATCCTTTCTTCTGCCTCAGTTATTCTGCTATTGATCCCTTCTAGAGTATTTTTTTTTGTGTGTGTGTGGTACGCGGGCCTCTCACTGCCGTGGCCTCTCCCGTTGCGGAGCACAGGCTTGGGACGGGCAGGCTCAGTGGCCATGGCTCACGGGCCCAGCCGCTCCGCGGCACGTGGGATCTTCTCGGACCGGGGCACGAACCCGCGTCCCCTGCATCGGCAGGCGGACTCTCAACCACTGCGCCACCAGGGAAGCCCTAGAGTATTTTTAATTTCATTTATTGTGTTGTTCATCATTGCTTGTTTCCTCTTTAGTTCTAGGCCCTTGTTAAATGTTTCTTGCATTTTCTCTATTCTATTTCCAAGATTTCGGATCATCTTTACTATCATTATTCTGAATTCTTTTTCAGGTAGACTGCCTATTTCCTCTTCATTTGTTAGGTCTGGTGGGTTTTTACCTTTCTCCTTCATCTGCTGTGTGTTTTCTGTCTTTTCTTTTTGCTTATCTTACTGTGTTTGGGGTCTCCTTTTTGCAGGCTGCAGGTTCATAGTTCCTGTTGTTTTTGGTGTCTGTCCCCAGTGGCCACGTTTGGTTCAGTGGGTTGTGTAGGTGTCCTGGTGGAGGGGAGTAGTGCCTGTGTTCTGGTGGATGAGGCTGGATCTTGTCTTTCTGGTGGGCAGGTCCACGTCTGGTGGTGTGTTTTGGAGTGTCTGTGACCTTATTATGATTTTAGGCAGCCTCTTTGCTAATGGTTGGGGTTGTGTTCCTGTCTTGCTAGTTGTTTGGCATAGGGTATCCAGCACTGTAGCTTGCTGGTCATTGAGTGGAGCTGGGTCTTGGTGTTGAGATGGAGATCTCTGGGACATTTTTGCCATTTGATATTATGTGGAGCTGGGAAGTCCCTTGTGGACCACTGTCCTGAACCTGGCTCTCCCACCTCAGTGGCAGAACGTTGACGCCTGGCTGGAGCACTAAGAGCCTGTCTTCCACATGGCTCAGAATAAAAGGGAGAAAAAATAGAAAGAAAGAAAGAAAGAAAGAAAGAAAGAAAGAAAGAAAGAAAGAAAGAAAGAAAGAAAGAAAGAAAGGAAGGAAGGAAGGAAGGAAGGAAGGAAGGAAGGAAGGAAGGAAGAAGGAAAGAAAGAGGATAAAATAAAATAAATTTTTTAAATAAAAAATAATTATTAAGAAAGAAATTTTAAGAAGTAAAAAAATGAAAAATGAAAAAAACCTGGACAGTCAGAACCGTAGGACAAATGGTGAAAGCAAAGCTATACTGACAAAATTTCACACAGAAGCATACACTCACAAAAAGAGGAAAATGGGAAAAAATAATATATCTTGCTCCCGAAGTCCACCTCCTCAACTTGGGATGATTTGTTGTCTATTCAGGTATTCCACACATGCAGGGTACATCAAGTTGATTGTGGAGGTCTAATTCTCTGCTCCTGAGGCTGGTGGGAGAGATTTCCCTTTCTGTTCTTTGTTTGCACAGCTCCCAGGGTTCAGCTTTGGATTTGGACCCGCCTCTGTGTGTAGGTTGCCTGAGGGTGTCTGTTCTTCGCTCAGACAGGACGGGGTTAAAGGAGCCGCTGATTTGGTGGTTCTGGCTCACTCAGGCTGCAGGGAGGGAGGGGTATGGAGTGCGGGGTGAGACTGCGGTGGCAGAGGTTGGTGGGACGTTGCGTCCACGGGAGGTGCGCCGTGCTTTCTCTCAGGGAAGTTGTCCCTAGGTCACGGGAATCTGGCAGTGGTGGGCTGCACAGGCTCCCAGGAGTGGCAGCATGGATAGTGACCTGTGCTTGAACACAGGCTTCTTGGTGGCCACAGCAGCAGCCTTAGCATCTCATGCCTGTCTCTGCAGTCTGCTCTGATAGCCACAGCTCGCGCCCATCTCTGGAGCTCCTTTATACAACGCTCTTAATCCCCTCTCCTCGTGCACCAGGAAACAAAGAGGCAAGAAAAAGTCTCTTGTCTCTTCGGCAGCTCCAGACTTCTTCCGGACTCCCTCCCTGCTAGTCGTGGTGCACTAACCCCTTCAGGCTGTGTTCATGCCGACAACCCCAGTCTTCTCTTGGCATCCGACCGAAGTCTGAGCCTCAACTCTCAGCCCCCTCCCCCACCCCAGCAGGTGAGCAGACAAGCCTCTCAGGCTGGTGAGTGCTGGTGGTCACCGATCATCTGTGCGGGAATCTTTCCGCTTTGCTCTCCGCCACCCTGTTGCTGCACTCTCCTCCGTGGCACCGAATCTTCCCCCTCTTCCACCCGCAGTCTCCCGCAAAGGGGCTTCTAGTGTGTGGGAACCTTTCCTCCTTCACAGCTCCCTCTCACTGGTGCAGGTCCCATCCCTATTCTATTTTCTCTGTTTTTTCTTTTTTCTTTTGCCCTACCCAGGTATGTGGGGAGTTTCTTGCCTTTTGGGAGGTCTTAGGTCTTCTGCCAGTGATCAATGGGTGTTCTATAGGAGCAGTTCCACGTGTAGATGTATTTCTGATGTATCTGGGGGGAGGAAGGTGATCTCCACTTCTTATTCATCCACCGTCTTCTCCCGGACCCTAAAGCAACCTTGAGAAAGAAATACGGAGCTGGATGAATCAGGCTCCCAGACTTCAGACTATACTACAAAGCTACAGTAATCAAGACAGTACGGTACTGGCACAAAACCAGAAATATAGATCAATGGAACAGGATAGAAAGCCCAGAGATGAACCCATGCACATATGGTCCCCTTATCTTTGATAAAGGAGGCAAGAATATACAGTGGAGAAAAGAGAGCCTCTTCAATAAGTGGTCCTGGGAAAACTGGATAGCTACATGTAAAAGAATGAAATTAGAACACTTCCTAATACCATACACAGAAATAAACTCAAAATAGATTAAAGACCTAAATGTAAGGCCAGACACTATAAAACTCTTGGAGGAAAACATAGGCAGAACACTCTATGACATAATCACAGCAAGATCCTTTTTGACCCATCTCTTAGAGTAATGGAAATAAAAACAAAAATAAACAAATGGGACCTAATTAAACTTAAATGCTTTTGCACAGCAAAGGAAACCACAAACAAGACAAAAAGACAACCCTCAGAATGGGAGAAAATATTTGCAAACGATGTAACTGACAAAGGATTAATCTCCAAAATTTACAAGCAGGTCATGCAGCTCAATATCAAAAAACAAACAACCCAATCCAAAAACGGGCAGAAGATCTAAATAGACATTTCTCCAAAGAAGATATACAGATTGCCATCAAACACATGAAAGGATGCTCAACATCACTAATTATTAGAGAAATGCAAATTAACACTACAATGTGATATCACCTCACACCAATCAGAATAGCCATTATAAAAAGTCTACAAACAATAAATGCTGGAGAGGGTGTGGAGAAAAGGGAACACTCTTGCACTGTTGGTGGGAATGTAAATTGATACAGCCACTGTGGAGAAGTATGGATGTTCCTTAAAAAACTAAAAATAGAGCTACCATACGACCCAGCAATCCCACTACTGGGCATATACCCTGAGAAAACCATAATTCAAAAAGAGTCATGTACCAAAATGTTCACTGCAGCTCTATTTACAAGAGCCAGGACATGGAAGCAACCTAAGTGACCATCAACAGATGAATGGATAAAGAAGATGTGGCACATGGGCTTCCCTGGTGGCGCAGTGGTTGAGAATCCGCCTGCTGATGCAGGGGACACGAGTTCGTGCCCCGGTCCGGGAAGATCCCACATGCCACGGAGCTGCTGGGCCTGTGAGCCATGGCCGCTGAGCCTGTGTGTCCAGAGCCTGTGCTCCACAACGGGAGAGGCCACAACAGTGAGAGGCCCATGTACCACAAAAAAAAAAAAAAAAAAAAAAAAAAAGAAGATGTGGCACATATATACAATGGAATATTACTCAGCCATAAAAAGAAATGAAATTCAGTTATTTGTAGTGAGGTGGATGGACCTAGAGTCTGTCATGCAGAGTGAAGTAAGTCAGAAAGAGAAAAACAAATACCGTTTGCTAACACATATATATGAAATATAAGGGAGATAAAAAGGTCATGAAGAACCTAGGAGTAACATGAGAATAAAGAGACAGGCTTTCTAGAGCATGGACTTGAGGATATGGGGAGGGGGAAGGGTAAGCTGTGACAAAGTGAGAAAGTGACATGGACATATATACACTACCAAACGTAAAATAGATAGCTAGTGGGAAGTAACTGCATAGCACAGGGAGATCAGCTAGGTGGTTTGTGACCACCTAGAGGGGTGGGATAGGGAGGGTGGGAGGGAGGGAGATGCAAGAGGGAAGAGATATGGGAACATATGTATATGTATAAGTGATTCACTTTGTTATAAAGCAGAAACTGACATACCTTTGTAAAGCAATTATACTCCAATAAAGATAGAAAAGAAAAAGAAATGAAATTGAAGTAGCTGTAGTGAGGTGGATGGACCTATAGTCTGTCATACAGAGTGAAATGTCAGGAAGAGAAAAAAAATACAGTATGCTAACACATATATATGGAATCTAAAAAAAAAAATGGTTCTGACGAACCTAGTGGCTGGACAGGAATAAAGATACAGAGGTAGCGAATGGACTTGAGGACACGGAGAGGGGGAAGGGTAAGCTGGAACAAAGTGAAAGAGTAGCACTGACATATATACACCACCAAATGTAAAATAGCTAGCTAGTGGGAAGCAGCTGCATAGCGCAAGGAGATCAGCTTGGTGCTTTGTGACTACCTAGAGGGGTCGGATAGGGAGGCACTGGGGGAGACACAAGAGGGAGGGAATATGGGGATATATGTATACATATAGCTGATTCACTTTGTTATACAGCGGAAAATAACACAAGATTGTAAAGCAATTATACCCCAATAAAGATGTTAAAAAATAACAAAACAAAGAAAGGAAATCTTAAGTAAGCTGGTCAGAGAAGCAAAAAAAGAACTCATTGCAGGGTTATTTCTACTTCTGTTAGAGAAGAGAAAACGTTTGAAGAACCAGTCCCCTCCCTAGCAGACTTGCCCTTAGATCTCAGTGTAAAAAACAGAATTAACTTTTAAAGAAAAACAAAAATCTGTTTTTATAAATAGCTTTTTATAGGGAGACACTTTGTCAGTCATTAATGTTCACAGTTAGGATGTACATGGCACCTGGGGCTCACCTGCCTCAAGACACTTGCTGCTGAGCAAAGCACTTGGGCAGACCCTGCGCCCAGGACATGGGTACTGATTACAGGACCAAGGGCTGGGTCAGAACCAGCTGCTGGACTCAGGAGTCCACTCAGGGATCTATAACATAATTTTTTTTGCCAGCTTTTGACTAGAGCTTGAGGCCCAGTAAAGTTAGTTACTTTTCCTCTTTGAAGTTCATTCTTTCCTTATAAATATCCCAAGAGGCTTTGTCAGTTTACTTCGAAGCAACCACAGAATTCTGATATAATCTTGATATTGTTCCACATGCCTTAGAACAAGGATATCTTGTTCAGAGCTTTGACTGAGCTCACTCCACTCGATTACCAGGATACTGCCTTGGAATCTTTCTCAACACAGTGATTTAGGCAGCAATTTCCAAGAGATCAGAGTGGGCACTCAAGATAAAATGATACCTGGCTTTTTGTACTAATGTCAGTTTTATAGCTTTAGAAAAAAGCATAGGTAATTGTGATAAACAATGCACTCTTTTCTTCACTCATTCATTCATTTATTGAAAACTAACCAGACACTTACCAAGTGTCAGATACTTTGGTAAGGCCTGGGTATATGATGTAAATTAATCATAGAAGAATGGAACAAAAATAAAATTTAAATTTGCAGCTCAACACCACTGCCACATTCAGTAGGTGTGCAATAACAAATCCTAGATGTGAAGTTTTATTTCATAGTCTCTTGGTTCAGATTATTAAGGTAATGCTGGGCTGTCATTTTCCATTGAAGCCCTTTTGCAAAGAGCCTGGAGAGAAACAAGGCATCCTGGAGCATTCAAGTATCTCCTCTGTCCCTTTCAAAACAGAGCAAACCAAACACAGCCCCATATGCCCAGAAGCCCAGCCTGTAGAAGAAGACCGAACGTTGAGCCTCCCCAGACAACAAACCTATGGCTCCTTGTGGAGCCCAGCTGCGTCTGGAGATGAAACAGTTGGGATGTGAGTTTCACATCAGTGGCCAGGGCATCGGCAGAGGTGTGGGGATGGTGCACTTTGCAGAGGCTTGTCTGCTTTTTCACTCTTTGCCGAGCTGCTGCCATCGCAGGGCTGTTTGACGGTCCCAGGGAAAACGCCAGCAGACCTGACCCCTCGGCAGCGGCTCTGTAACTGTGGGGCTCACGCAGGCAGATTGGCATCTGCAGGCACATCTTTAGCAAGTTGGCAGCCTCTGTGCCCTTCGCAGGTTGCAATCAAACCTGCCTTCTACAGCGGCCTCTTTCTGGTTGATTAACTTTAATGTAATTTTAATTAAAAACCACAGTGTCAAAGGGTTTAGCTACTCGAGAAATGAGCACAGACTGTGGCCCAGTGGCAGCAGTCACTTGGAAAATGGAAATGTGTCTTGACAACGATGTGCGGGGGCCAGATAAACAGGGTCGCCGCAGTGCTTTGCGCTCAGGCAGCAGGCAAGGCAACATCAGAACTAGAGGCCGTGTGGACCATCAGGAGCTCTAACGTATGAATTTCAGGGGCCATCAACATATTTTAGAGCTTGTTCAGTCCTGGCACAAAATGCACTCCACAGTGGCTGGCTGCGCCCATTCTGTTCTCCTCTTGGCACTTCAGGCTCTAAATCAACACCTATATCTGGGTTGAATGTGAATCAAATTTCAGACAAGAAAAAGTAGCCAAGCCTCACTGTAGTCTTCAATTATAGACCTTTTTTTTCCCACTATATATATTTTATAGGAGACTGGAGATTTTAAATATTAGAAATAGACTTTCCTTTCAAGGAAATGCTTCCTCTGGGTTATGAGTCCTTGACATCTTTACAAGTAGTGCCAAGGAACTAAAATGGAATGACGTCTTCCAAAAAAGATTGCTGCACTGCTTGAATTGGAAGAACAAGAGGGGATAACCTTGCAAATATGTTTGCTCAGACTAGGTTTAGAATATAGATTTTATCCACTGGATCTTCTTATGCATTAAGATATAAACATTTTACCATTTCTAGTTAGCCTGAAGATCTTACCTTTTTCAGTACCTCCTTTCCTTTAATTTTTCTGGGTGATGTTGCTAACGGTGAAATGCATGCTGTGTGGGAGAAGCATTTTATCAATGCCAGCGTGGTGAACGCCTCTACTCCACACTGAAATGCCCTTTATTCTTCCTCAATGTAGCTAAATTTTCAGGGCACAACTCTCAGGAGAACACCTAGTGACGTCAGTTCTTCGGAGGAGAATTTCCTCCACCAGGTTTGCGGGATGCTGGGGCTGCGTTGTTGACAGATGGGGCTGGTACAGGTGGGCCCGGCGCCATCTGAACAGAAGGGGCCCCTGGTCCCTGACAGAGAGGATAGACAGAACGGTGGGGGAGAGTTTAGGGTAGTGGGCAGGGAGGGGCGAGAGGAGGCCTGGAGGATTTCTACACCAAATCCAGCAGAGAGGAAGAAAAGCAAAAACAAGCAGATGGGTGGACTGAGAGAGGTGATTTGAATTGTATAACTTGCTTAAGAGACTAATAAAAAACAATCTCCGGGGATAGAACTTCACTGCAGGCAATCTTGGAAAATTAGGAATTTACCTAAGGTTGCCAAAGCAAAGACAAACGCCAGGAAAATAAATATGAAATGAAGGTAGAACAATGAATTGTGTGTCATCTTGTGGGATGAGTCCTCTGCAGGCCCCATACATGCCCAGGTAGTCATTCTGTGGCTCTTCAGATGGTAAAGAGCCACTGTTACCTCTCATCTGGATTGCTTTCTCCATTAAATGACAAAAGAGAATTTTGGTTGTCCATTCAGCAGATAATGTAATTTTTCAGAATGGACTTGGGACAACTCTATACATTTAAGAAGTTCTTATGATGACAATCAAAAAAGCAAAGAAAAAAAACCACCTATCAGAGTAAGATCTGAATAAGTTAAACTAGAGCATTCCAAAAATATCTTCCCTGGAATATTATTTTTTCAGGATATTTATACATGTCTTTTGGAAAAATGGCCCTATGGTGAAATGAATGTGGGCAGGCCTGGGTTACACACCAAATAGATTTTTATTTTTTTTTAATTGCAGGACTTCTCAGGACTTTTTGTGCTCTCTGACGTATGAAACTTTTCTTCAGTTTTGGTCTGGGAGCTCTTTTTGAAACGTATTTCTTGAGGCTAGTTTGCAAAGTACATACCTCAGGAAACAGAGTGAGACTCTTAGACCAGGCAGCAGAGCCTGGGGCTTTGTCCCTGCCAAGGAGGTTTTCTGTGTGGGTGCATTTAGGGTGGACATGGGTCTGCATCCGCACTGTGCCTTGTGATCAGAAATGGCTGACACGGCCCATTCAACTTATACCTAAAAACAGAAATCAAAATTTCTATAAATTTCTATAAATAAAATTTCTATAAATAGAAACACTCTCTTTGCAGGTGACTTTAGGAGTGGTATTGTTTTCATCTATTTTGCAGTAGATATTTTGAATTAAAGAGTCTATATTTGGTTAGAAGTAATATTAAAAATCCATTTCTAAAAGTTATGGCCTAAACACTGACGGGAATGGATCCTGGCCATATACAGAGCTGTACTTGTGTGTGCCCATGGAATGCCCAAACTTCAGAGTTTTTTGGTCTTCATTTGTAATTTACAGTGTCCTCATTTACAATTAATAGCAAACAGCCCTTAAGCTCTATGACAACAGAAACAACTCTCTGCTTAACCTGTGTTTCCAACATTTATGCAGTCTGGACTCAACAAATATTATTAGAACCAATGAATTATCCCTCTGGATAATGTTGGATACTAGTTGGGAAATACCAGAAAGCATGGGAAACTTGCACCAAAGAATGTTGGAAATAACCTTACATCAACAACTAAAACAAAGTTTTCTTTTTCTTTGTTAAAAGTAATATTGAGCATGAATTCAATGTAAGTCAGTCCGCTATGCACCCTGGGAGATAAAAAGGTGAGAGTAACAGAAAGGGACTCTTTAGGGAGCAGATAATTTGGTGGGGTGTGACTTTAGCACACGAAGGATAAACCAAATGGGTTGTGGGGGTGGGGGGGCTGAGAACTGGGGAGTGTGGAGTGAGTACAGAGCTAGCCCTGCTCAGGCTCAAGTTTCCAAATGGGGAAAATGCACTGCATTTAGACTCCATTCAGCCACATAATCAAAGTTGGCATTACCTTGATTGTGATACCGACCAGGGCTCTTGGCCTCCTTAATCAATAGAAATTGATCAGAGGCCAGACAAGAAATTCAGGCAAGGCTTTATTGGGGCCCCTGCTGCAGGATGGGGGAGCGAGAACAAACAACAAGTTCCCTTGCTCGCTCCCTGAGAGGGGGTTGGCGAGCAGGTTCCTTACTTGGGGTGAGGGTAGGGGTGTGTCCAGGGGTTGGGCCGAGGTGTGGCTTAGGTGGCCTGCCCATCCCCTTGGTGGTGTTGTGTGGAGGGGGGCATGCACAGTACCCTGCTTTTGCTCCCGGCTCTTCAGGAGTGGCAGCTGGGTTTTTGGACTTTCTGTACCTTTTGTCCATAATTTGCCCCAACTGTGCATTCATGCAGTTATTTTTAGTCCTTTATAGTTTCTTTGTATTTTGTTGCTGGAGGACAGGTGTGTCCAGGTGCAAGCATTGCAGCACTGCAGCAAAGGGTCCCAGGTCCCAGCCTGTCTCAGTTGGGGACTGAGGAAGAAGGGAAGGCACATTCAATGAGGAAACTCCTGTCTATCCCGTGAGCGGGTGGAGTCCAGATCTTGGGAGATGTGGCCCAATGGCTATAAAAGGATCTCAGCATTTCTCCTGCAGGATGACAACAGTAACCCTCACATTTGCATGACATATTTTTTCACTACTTTAAAATCCATTTTTGCACTTAATCCTCACAACAGCTCTGGGTGGAAGGTATTTTTACTCTAATTTTACAGATAAAAGGAAACAGAGGCTCAGAGCAGTTAAAGTCTTAATGGTGGTAGAACTAGTAGACTCACTGCTGACTAGAGTGGAACTAAAATCCAGTTGGTCTGTGTCTGAGTCCTCTGTCCTGACTACTTTCCATCAGCACAACCACCTTGAAGGCAGGTAGTTTTATCTTTGCCCCAAGTCCCACCAAACCCATATCTAGAGGAATCTTGTTTCCTTTGGGCCCAGGACAATGTCTGGTGGTATTCCACTTGGCCTGAGCACCCAGCAGGCCTGACAATGGATTCCTCAAGCACCTTTCTGTACTGAGTAAGCAGTAATACTAACATTTGTCACCATTACTGAACATTTTACTTTGTGCCACGTGCTGCTAGGCATGTTCTGTGTGTTATTTGCCTGTCTACCCACTAACTTCAAATCTCCTGGAGAGACAAAGTGCATGTTACTCATCTGTGAATCTTAAGAAAATTTGAGACTTCAATTGAAGGAAAAATACTCTACTTTTCAAATGCTGTGGGCCAGTCCCCATATATCTTACAAGCATAGTTTAGGACTAGGAGGCTATCACCACACAAACACAAGTTTGATCTCTATTCTTGAGAAAAATTGCAGTTTTGTAAGCAGTTCAGTTTTGTAATTCCAAAATAGCCTGACCCCCAGTCTCTGTTGCAATATAAGCTTCGAGGATAGAGCAAGGTTTGTCTTTTCTATTCCCTTATGTCCAGCATCTTTCTTGCCCTGGAACATAGTAGGTACTCAATAATTGTTCAGTAAATGATTAGCATTGTATGTTTTCATTTTGTGGGGGGATACAATTTTGATAAGTGCTGGAGGTGGAACACGGCAGTGACTGCTAATGGTAAAGCTTTGTTTTCCCAGGTAAATTTGACTGTCAATGTGATATGGGCAAATGTTGAACAAAATCTATCCTGGAACTTTCCTGATAGCCAATGAATCTGGAAAGCAGAAATGAGGAGTTAAATTATAATTGGTATTCGTTATCAGCCAGTAAAATAGATTTGGGGAGAAAATGGTTATTTCTGTAAAGCTAGGGAATCCACATTATGATATCTTGTTACATATTCATTTAACCTTCTATGTACTGAGGAAGTTTGGATAAGAAGGGCTAACGGTGAACTACCACTAACTGAGCAAGGAGTCTGTGCTGGACACTTTCACTTTCTATGATTTTATTTACTCAGTATAACTCATCAGAATAGGCGTTATTAGTTCCAACCTACAGATGGGGAAATTAAGGCTGAGAGAGGTAATTGACTAAGTCCTAAGTATAACCTAGTCAGTGGTAAAATCTGTGCAGCAATTCCCTCACTGACAAAGTTAACTTTCTTTTCTCTCTGCAATTCTGTACCTTGTATGTAATTCTAACATGGTATATATTACACCATATTTTAATTGTCTGTGTACATGCTTATCTTGCCTGACAGACCATGAGTATTTCTAAAGGAGATGAGTTGTGCTCAAGGCTGCATTCCTAAGCTTCTATCATGATCCCTCTTCATGGAGTAAAGCAGTGACTCTCAAACTTTAGCAAGCATTAGAATCACTGGAAGGGCATGTTAAAATTCAGATTTTAATAGTGAAGTTTTCGGCTTCCTTAGGTCTGGGATGAGGCCCACGAGTTTGAATTTCTAACAAGTTCCCAGGCACTGTTTCTGCTGCTCATCTAGGATGACACTTGGGTTTAAAGCCCTCAGTAAATATTTATTTGTTTAAATGGATGCTGACCGGGAAAACGTGAGCCTCATTTACCAGTTCCTTCCAGGTATTAACAATCTCCTTGGTTATGATATCATATCAACCATAACTAGTGAAAATGGCATTTATGAAATTGAAAGACCTCAAGTTAAATATAAAGTAGCATGATTGGAAAAAATGTTACATTGCCTTTCCTCTCTTCCCATTTTTAAGGCTACCAAGGAGGTTATGTATCAAACAAGAGTCTTTGTTTTATGGCCTGGGATGTTGGATGTGTCACGAAAGGGAAAGCATAGAGAAGGCTGCATATCCACTTACGTAAGACAAAGATGCTGATCAGACTGGGGGTGGGGGACGCAGTGGGAGAGGCCACAGGGGTGAGGGGAGGTGGCAAAGGAGGCTGCAGTGAGACAAGACACAGAGAAAGAAGAGGAAAGGGGACCCTGGCAGACAATGCTAGGAATGGAAAACTGTTGAGAACAAGAAAGATCTTCAAGAGGCTTTTAAGAAAAATTTGTTGTGTTATGTGAGATATAGCTCCTTCCTCTTTCTTTCCACCAAACTATAGGTTAAAATCCCCATTGTGGATTCCACTTCTGGAATTGCAGTGTGAGGACCTCTGTGGGCTCATTCCTCAGAGAAACAAACATAACAAACATATTTAAACAGGAAGCAACAATTTACTGTGGAAATTGTACTGAAGTCATTCAGCAAATGAGGAAACATTTACTCAAGAAAATCTACTACAACTAAGAAAGGAAAGCAAGAGTCTAGGGCACTCGAGCAAGGGGTGGTGAACATGACCGACAGAGCCTGTCCTTCTACTTTTGCTCTCAATCTAGCAATTTTCATGCATAACTCTTCCTATTAGAAGAACAATTAAAAAAAATTAGACTTGGAAAAAAGAAGCATAGTTTTCTGAGTAGTGATGTATTTGTATTCTGTTTTAGA
The DNA here is from genome assembly GCF_026419965.1 of Kogia breviceps. Taxonomy (NCBI): domain Eukaryota; kingdom Metazoa; phylum Chordata; class Mammalia; order Artiodactyla; family Physeteridae; genus Kogia; species Kogia breviceps. The sequence goes on from NC_081319.1 coordinate 57,086,050, forward strand.
CATGAAAGGAGAATATAAGTATTTCCTCTCATATCTGAGATACAGATAGATAGATAGATAAGTGATAGATGATAGATAGCTGGAGATAGAGATATGATATATATAAATATAGATATATATGATATAGACATGATAGATAGATGATAGAGATGGAGAGATATGATATAGCTATATATGATATATATATATATAGAGAGAAAGAGATGATAGCTAGCTAGCTAGCTAGCTAGCTAGATATTCTATATGAGTGATAACAGAAGAAATCCAAGCCCAAGTAAGAGTGACCAGATGTCCCACAATCCAGAGACCAAGAAAGTGATGAAGTTAAATGTCCCACCTGGCCTGACTCCAGGTCCTCTGTTTCTCATTGCGCTAAGATGGGACAGCCCCTGGTGCAAGCTCCTCTGCATTGGTTGGAATCTGCTGAACCTGAGGACATCACAGCAGTGGTGGCGGCCAGCCAGCTCCAGCCATTACACAGCTTGCGCCTTTGGAGCCCAGGCCAGGAGGGGAATCCCTCTATGGAATACCAGCAGGCATCATATTGCTATATAAGAATTCAAAGGTCATCTTGACCCCTCATCCTCACCTTGAGTCTTTCAACTTGGTCTTGTTCAATATTGTTTCACCTTGGTGAGTTGTTACTCTTCAATAGTAGAGTTGTTACTCTTCAATAGTAGACGAATACTCATCAATAATCTTGTAGGCAGGCTTCTGTTTTCTTTTTCTGGTTACTCCTGACTCCTCATGTAGTGCTCTCTGTACAAAGTAGGCTCAATAAATGGTGCTGACAATTAAGTCACTTAACAAGTATTTACTGAACGTCTGGTGACCAAAACAAAGATAGCATACTCTCGACCTTCAAACTACCAAATCTACTGATCATTCCTTCCTGCTTGTCCCTCCTTGCCTTTTATTTAGTTGAAGTATAGTTGATTTACAATGTTATATTAGTTTCAGGTGTATAGCATAGTAATTCAGTATTTTTGCCAGTTACATTCTACCATAAATTATTACAAGATAATGGCTATAATTCCCTGTGCTATACAGGAAATCCTTGTTGCCTATTTTATGTATAGTGGTTTGTATCTGTTCATTCCTATCCCTAATTTGCGCTTCCCCCTCCCTTCTCCTTTGGTAACCATAAGTTAGTTTTCTCTATGTGAGTCTGTTTCTGTTTTGCATATACATTCATTTGTATTATTTTTAGATTCCCCATATAAGTGATATCATACAGTAGTTGTCTTTCTCTGTCTGACTTATCTCACTAAGCATAATATTCTCTAGGTCCATCCATGTTGCTGCAAATGGCAGTATTTCATTTTTATGGCTGAGTAATATTCCATTGTATATATACACCACATCTTTTTTATCCATTCATCGTTGATGGGCACTTGAGTTGCTTCCATGCCTTGGCTATTGTAAGTAGGGCTGCTGTGAACATTCATTGCCCCCTCACTTTTGACACCTTAGCGGACTCCCATGGCAAGCTTCTCATTTCTCTTCACCATTATTCAACAATTATAAGGAACTGAATCTGTCCCCAGTAGTATATGACTAGTGTAAGTTAGAGCCACAGCTGGAACCCAGGTCTATATGTAATCAAAGATCAAGAAACAGCCACATCTTGGTGATTTTATTCATGGGGAGGCAGCCCAGATGGCCCAACACACAATACATGCTTCTAAATCAGAGAACATTTCCCCAAGGACATTGTTAGGACACTGTCCAGCTAGAAGATATTTAGAGAAAATTCACTCCTTTACCTGCCCCAGGGAAATGGGAAAATTCAATGACCGAGCCATTTACCCTAGAGAATAATCCACGCTGGAAATTTTGCTTAAAATATTCTTTTAAAAGGCCCTTCTGTCTTTATTATGACTATAAGCCTGCTGAGTCTGCCTGAGCATATGAGGCTGCAAAGAGTATTTCTTTTGATTCAGACCTTGCATTCTCTATAAAATGAAAAGATTCTTGGCACATAGTTGGCAATTACTCTCTAGGTTTTCTGCATAACATAGGTTTTTTCACTAAGCTTTTAACTCAATAGACATCAGGCTCCAGTGAAAATACGTGTGGACTAACACGAGCAGAAATAAACACGATTCTAATCAATTTAGTTGTTGACAAAAGCATGTGGTTTCATTGCTTGGGGCAAAGTCTTAAGAGTGGGCTCTGATTTCTTGCAGGCACACCCCTTATATATGTGTGCAAATAGGGTAATTAAGTGTCCAATTACCAGAGTTGCATTGGCAAATGGGGGCTTTGTGTGAGTAAAATTCTCCATAGTTTGGGACCAGCTGAAACTTAGGTCTTTTATTTTTGAATCCATCCCCCACAATAACACAGGCACGATGAAGTTCCCACCTTGTCTCAATCTGAAGCCGTGATTCAAGACTTCCCTGTAGTTTAGTGATTCAGTGAAGCGGACAGCCAGCGTTAGGAGCTGGAGGTTTTTCTTTCATACTCTACTCTGAAAAATAATGAAGCATTTCAAGTGCTTTCAGATTGTCCTTTTTTTCCTGCCAGCTCTGTAGAATGGATTACTGAAGGTGAAATACCTGTAAATATTCTTCATGAAGATTTAACCATATGCAACCAGAAGGTTGAAAGACCATTCGTAAAACAGCTTTATTCTTCTCTTCCTCAGTCCTTGGGTGAAATCTAACAGGTCTCATGACTTTTTCAGACTTAAGGTAAGAAGTTTTCTGCACACTTTTAGTCATTAAGCTGGTCTCTTTACAGAGATTAAGATGTTCTTTCTGGGTCCAGGTCTACTCCAGAGAGACTAAGTATACTCCATCCTGTCTCTTTCAATGAGTGCAGGGAAACGTCCTGGGTATTAAACTCTCTGAGGAGCCTGAACAGTAAAATGGTGGCAGGCAGATGGGGGAGGAAACCAGAACTCAAAGTATCACTGAACCCGTGCTGAGTGTACCGTTTTTCCCACCGGTCATCTCCTGCTCTAGACCCAAAGGCAGCAGGAAACCCGGAACCATGCACCAGGTGTTACAGACAGAGCTCCAAAAGAAGTCCTTGAAATTTGGTCTGAAGAAGGAGAAACGGGGTCCTTGGGGTCTGAGAGGGAGGAAAGCCCGTTTTTATTCTTTCTTTACATCCATTTGGCCCCAGCTCCCAGGCAGTCCTGTGGTGGTGGCAATGGCAGTGGTGGTTAGTAAGGTACCCAAAGTTCCAAAGAAGAGAACTAATCTCACTGGATAAAGTGAGATAAGAATTCCCATGTTTCTCCCTCTCTGTCCTCTTGCTACCTGAGCTCGGAGGCAAGGGCGCTGCCCCTTTATTCTTCCTCCATTAGCCTTTCATTTGCAGACGGCTGATACACTCCTGGACTATTCCTTTGCTACACTGACCACCAAATTTGTGTACATATTTCATATCCAGAATAAAGCTCCCTTATTGAAAAAACCTCCTTTCCAGAAATAGCTTTACCTACCCCCCGTTATAAGACTTTATTACAATAGTCTAATAATTTTCTCTAGTTTACAGGCTGCCGTCTTCTTCCGTGGATTCACTCCCACCTTCCAGGGCTTGGTTTAGTGCTTTCAATAAATGTTTAAATAAAACACCAAATTTGTCACCCTCTAAATGAAATATCCCAAGAGATATGAAAAGATATGCATTATGATATCAGTTAAACATTGAAAGTCCGTAAACAGAAATGAATTTATATGAATATTTTATTATAGATAAGACTGCCATACAATCTGTGGTCCAAGCTGGGGAATCTTTGAGATTGAAAGGGGAAAGAGGCACTAAAATAGTTAAAGGACAGTATTTAATCTACAACCGGTGAAGACTGGGACATACTCTAACCCTCATTATAGATGTTTTGGCAAATGCCACCTCATCTCTTGTTAGAGTTTTTTGTGACTTTTTCTCCATCCACAGTTCTGGACACATGTGTGTATACATATGTGTGTGTATATATATATATATATATATATATATATATATATATATATATATATATATATATATATACACACACATATGTATACACACACACAACCTCCTGTAGAAATGTACATTTTAACCTCATGTCATAGTCTAGACTAAGCCAGCTAAGGAAGAAAAAGATGTAGAAACTTTAATGTTGCTTGTAAAATTATCTTCATGCAGCTTCCACCTTTCTTTTAATCTTTGTCTCTTACCTTTATCCAAATTCAGTTTTTCCCATCCAGAAAAGGACAGTTCCCTGGCACCTTGCTCTACTGTGATGTTTGTGGTCAAGCATTCTGACGTTTAGAATCATTCTCATGGGTGAATATCTAGGTTTTGCTCTGTACTATCTATGTAACTTCAGCTCTCTTATCCTCAGGTTTTCTCATCTGTAAAGTGAAAATAATAATGGTAGAATCTCTGAGGGATGCTGTGAGGATTTACTGAAATAATTTGCATTGAAGTTCTTAGCAGAGTGCCTAGCTGACGTCAGTGGTCAATTAGGGTCAGCTCTCATTAGAGTGACTATATAATTCATATAATTGGTTGTGCAGTCTGGCACTGAACATAATAATTTTGTTGGGATGGCAGGCTTACCCTGGCAGCACAAGCTTAGTGAAGTTATCTCTGTTAAATCAGAACATGTGTCCACACCACCCTGTTTTGTAAATGACCCTCTACAGAAGTACCCAGATGACCAATTTTCATACAGTGCCACGGAAGGGGAGCTGTAGCATACTGTACACAAACCCAGGGTCCTAAAAGAGGCTTAAACCTAAGAGACTTAGAGATATTTCATCTCTTCTAAAACAAAATACAATGCCAATCCAGTTTTCCCAACATTGAATTGGGAGATGCTCCTTTTTAGTTAATTAGCAAGCATCAATTAAACACCTACTGCGTTGGAGGAGGGATACTTCTAGGATGGAGGAGAAGGTAGGAGCTGGCAAAGAGCTTAATAACCGAGTCTTAAGCCAAACCCCAAAGAAAGCAACCGCCACCACCACCACCACCACCACAACAACAAAACATCACACTAGGTTGCTGAATGAAGAGCAAAACTAAATTTCTTTTTCAAATCCAGAATATTTACCCCAGAGTACACTCATTATCAATTCTCACCAAGCTTAAATCTATATCTTCTAAAATTATCAAACAAGATCAAAATTAGAGGACCATCTGCCTTAGACAAAGCCAATATTTAAATGTATTTGATTTGTTAGAGAAACATATTCTTATGTGGGCACATTCTTATTTGGGCATGGGTGGTGAAGACCAGTGAGTTAGAACTTGTCAAGGGATCCTAGGCTTGGCTGAGTTTCCTCCAGAGCTAGTTGTTATGGCTTCCGTTCACCTGAGGGAAAGATTCCTGAAAGGACCAGGAAGGTGATGTTCTTTGCCTGTCCACTTAGGACACCAACTCAACCTTGAAATGATCTTGCACCACTTCATACATCAAAAGGCTGAGAGCCCTTATAGCAGAATAGATATTATTTTGATTGTCTATGTTTCCATCATCCCCTGGCTGGCTTTCCCATTTCCCTAATTCCTCTGGAAAACTAAAGTGGCTTCTGGTCCTTGTTCACCTGCTCAAGACTTCACATAGTACTTCCCATGAAAAAACAAATCATCCTAGATGCTACAAGCTTTAAAAGGTAATTGTGAATAACCTGACTATTTGAGGAATATCACACTCTTGTTAATTACATATTCTATTAACTTACAAGTTAACAGAGCATCTTCCTGCTGCCTTCCCTCACCAACACTGCCTCTAAAAATTTTGGTCAAGCGTTCACCTTTCTATGTGAAAATATTATCTAAGTATGTGTATATGCATTTTTGTGCAGTTGTTTGTATCCTATTTTTTCCAAAACGAACTTATTTTGCCTCTGTAAGTACAGTTTATCCCATTTTACTTTTAAATAGTACATTTCTTACAGTCCTGTTTTGTAGGGGTGGAAAACTGCAGCCCCAGAGCCAAATTCACCTATTTTTATAAATAGAGTTTTATTAGAACACAAGAACAACCATTTGCTTACTCATGGTCTGTGACTGTTTCTTACACTACAACTTAAGAGTTAAGTGTTTCCTACAGAGACTTCATGGCATGTAAAGCCAAAAATATTTATCGTTTGATCCTTTACAGAAAACATCTGCTGACCCCTTGTCTAGTATAATCATTCTAAACACAGATAGTCATTGGACAGATTTATAGAAAGTAAAGTGTGGCATATTCTGTTGAATATATTCTAAACCTAGAACATAGCTTAAAGATACTTAGGTTTAAGGAAATCTATTCCTGACATTAGCTTTTATTTTTCCTTGCTTGCTGAGTTCATAGTAATCAAGATTTCTTTCTTTCTCTCTCTCTTTCTTTCTTTCTTTCATTCATTGATGTATAGTTGATTTATAATGTTATATTATTTTTAGGTGTACAACACAGTGATTCAATAATTTTATAGATTATACTCCATTTCAAGTTATTACAAAATAATGGCTATATTTCCCTGTGCTGTACCATATATCCTTGTTGCTTATTTATTTTATACACAGTAGTTTGTACTTCTTAATTGCCTATTCTTACTTTGCCTTTCCCCTCTTTCCTCTCCCAACTGGTAACCACTAGGTTGTTCTATCTGTGAGTCTGTTTCTGTTTTGTTATATAGATTTGTTTGTTTTGTTTTTTAGATTCCACATATAACATAGACTATTTGTCTTTGTCTGACATTTCACTGAGCATAATAACCTCTAGGTCTATCCACGTTGTTGCAAATGGCAGAATTTCATCCTTTTTATGGCTGAGTAATATTCCATTGTGTGTGTATAGATATATAGCATCTTCTTTCTCCATTCATCTGTAGATGGACACTTATGTTGCTTCCATATCTGGGCTATTGTATATAGTACTGCTATGGACATTAGGATGCATGTATCTTTTCAAATTAGTGTTTTTGTTTTCTTTGAATATATACCCAGGTGTGGAGTTGCTGGATCATGTGGTAGTTCTATTTTTAGTATTTTGAAGAACCTCCATACAGTTTTCCATAGTGACTGCAACAATTTACTTTCCCACCAACAGTGTACAAGTGTTCTCCTTTCTCCATATCCTCTCCAACATTTGTTATTTGTAGACATTTTTATGATAGCCATTCTGATAGGTGTGAGGTAATATCTCATTGTGGTTTGGATATGCATTTCCCTGATTATTAGCAATGTTGAACATCTTTTCATGTGCCTGTTGGCCATCTGTGTGTCTTCATTGGAAAAAAGTCTATTCAGGTCGTCTGCCCATTTTAAAATTACTTTTTCTGTTGTTGATATTGAGTTGTATGAGCTGTTTATATATCTTGGATATTAACCCCTTATAGTCATATCATTTGCAAATATTTTCTCCCATTCAGTAGGTTGTCTTCTCATTTTGTTGATGGTTTCCTTTGCTGTGCAAAAGCTTTCAAGTCTAGTTAGATCCCATTTGTTTATTTTTGCTCTTGTTTTCTTTGCCTTAGGAGATAGATCCAAAAAAATATATATTGTTATGATTTATGTCAAAGAGTCTTCTGTGTATGTTCTCTTCTAGGAGTTTTATGGTTTCAGTTCTTACATATAGGTCTTTAATCCATTTTGAGTTTATTTTGGTATATGGTGTTAGAGAATGTTCTAATCTCATTGTTTTTTCCCAGCATCACTTATTGAAGAGACTGTCTTTTCTCCACGTATATTGTTGCCTCCTTTGTTGAAGATTAACTGACCAATGTGAGTGGGTGGGTTTATTTCTGTGCTCTCTATTCTGTTGCATTGATCTATGTGTCTGTTTTTGTGCCAGAACCATACTGTTTTGACTACCATAGCTTTGTAGTATAGTCTGAAGTCAGAGAACTTGATACCCCCAGCTTTGTTCTTTTTTTCTGAAGATTATTTTGGCCCATTAATCAAGATTTCTCATGTGAAATACAGTAAATTCCCAGTAAAGCATAATTCATGATTATACAGATTCAATTATTCCTCATGAAAAGTTATATCTCTAAGTTACATAAAAGCTTGAGGTTATTCAATGAAATTTATCAGTACTGAATATATCCTCTGTGTTTATTAATATGTTACATATTTGGATGGAAAGAGGAGTATAAAACTTTAAATATGTTCCTTCTTGTAGTCTTGATGGGGAGACATAATCCTAATAATGCCTTCAACAATTGAAATGTACAAAGAAAAGAATGAATACCATAGAGAAGCCAGAATTTGATCTTTAATTTATTATCATTAATTTACACACATTAGTTCAGCACCTACCTCAGCCCAAGCCCTTTGGTTGGTTGGCCTGAAGTCTAATGTAATACAGAAGAAGTTTGGCCCCTGGCCTCAGGGAGCATATAGCTAGAGAGATAATTCATTACCAGAACAGAATAAGATTAGTCTTTAAAAGAGTTATAAGCCAGGTCTTCCAATAGCTGTCTTAAAGTGTTTGTCTTACACATCAATGTCCTGTTTTTAAACTAGTCAAAGGGCTCAATCTGAGGGGAAAAGAAGGGGCATATTTTTATGTTTTATTTTAGATCCCTGGTTCCTAAAATTACCTGCACATTGAAATCTTCAAGTGACTCCAGTTTGCAGCCAAAATTGTGAGCCACTGGTTTAGAGCAATTCTTCTCAAACTGTAATGTGCATACAAATGACATGGAGTTCTTGTTAAAATATACCACAGGGAACTATTCAATATCCTATGATAATCCATAATGGAATAGAATATTAAAAAGAATGTATATACATGTACAACTGAGTCATTTGCTGTACAGCAGAAATTAACACAACCTTGTAAATCGACTATACTTCAATTAAAAAAATAATAAAAAGGAATGCAGACTCTTAAATAGTAGTGTGGGGCTGGGGCCAGATGATGCTGATGCTGCCGGTCCATGGAACACATTTCCAGTAGCAAGAGTTGTGGTTTGGAGTGTGTGTGTGTGTGTATCTGAGTGCATGTGTGTATGTGCATATTCCTAATATAGCTGTTATATGAAAACAGCTATATTAGGTCTAAAAACCAAACTTGTCTTCTCTCTGGGTTTCAACCTGGCATGGCACATTCAACCAGAGGAGATCTTCCTCTTGTCTATGGAGGATTCCTGATGAACCCACCTATGCAAGGACCCTGAATGGCTGACTCATGCACACAGAAAGCTCCTCAGGCCATCAGAACGGTTCTTTTTGCTGCTAGCTCAGGTTTCTGCTCAGATGTGCTTGTGCTGCTTGCTCTGGAGGGGCTTTGCTGATAATGGCATGAGGGCATTCAATTAGCACTTCCAGGTCTCTCTGGGTGTAGACGCCTCATAATTTCTTCACTAATGCAGTTGGATCTTTTTCTTTTTCTAAATCATTAGGCATCTCTTCCATGTTACTTTTCACTTTCCAGCCTGTAGTGGATAAAGATTCTATTTTAATACCATCTCAACACATTTGTGTGTTTGGGTAATTTGGGGAGAAGACAGGTGCCAACTTATTTTTTTTAAAAGAAAAGTTTTATTTTTCTGAATCCCTCTGAGACATCGATCCTGCTTCCTGTCTTCACTGAAAGCCGAGTAGGAAACCTTGGCCTTGATCGTAGGTGCAGCGAAGACTGTGCCTGTAGATGAGACTGAATCTGGGGAGACAGAGAGGGGAGAGGGGTGGGCCAGAGAGAGCAGACTCTCGGGGTTGTGCCTGCAGAGTAGGAGGTAAGGACCCCTCTCTTTGGGAAAAGGGCAGAGTTGGTACATTCCTTGCTCAAGTGAGGCCAAGGCAAGACCTGGGGGTGCTTCCTCTGATGTGAATTGGGCTGGAGACATCGTGTTTTAGGGCTTCTCACACTTTAATATGCACAGGAACCCTCTGAGGACTTCATTACAAACATAGATGCTTCTTCGTTAGGTCGGGGCGGGGCCTAAGTCTGTGTGTTTCTAACAAGCGGCGGATGCTGACACTCAGGACCACACCTCCAGAGGCAAAGGCTTGGGGGTCTTCAGCCTTATCTCTTCAGAATCACCTGGAAAGCTTTAAAAAAATCCCAATAGTCAGGTCTTATCCTAAACTTATTGGTAAATCAGAAGTCCATGGTAGAGGATCCAGGAATCAGGAGTTTTGAAAGCTTCTTGTGTGATTCCAGTGTGCAGCTGCCTGGGCTGAGAAGGCAGGAGAGGAAAGTGAGAGTCAGTTCTCAAAGTGTGGTACCAGGGCCAGAAGCATCAGCTCACCCAGGAAATTGTTAGAAATGTGTTCTTGGACCCTGCCCTAGACTGGCTGAATCAGAAATTAGAGCTGGCCCGGCAATCCGTGCCCTGGTGAGCCGTCCACCTGAGCTTGCACACTAAGACGTGAGAGTCACTGTTTTGTATATTCAGCATCTCAGAGTGGCGTGATGGTCCGGGTAAATACACGATGGATATTAACATGGCTCCCAGCAGCCTCTGTTTAGAAGTAGTAGCAGAACCCACTTACCAGCTATTGAGTGCTTACTCTTTCCTAGGTGAAATGCCAAGCAATCGACACAAAATCTCACTTGTTGGCGTAACATCCTTGACAAGTAAATATTAATGTTCCCATAACACAAATGAGGAAACAAGATTACGGCGGTTAGGCAGTTTGCCAGCTGTCACAGAGCTGGTAAATCAGGATTCCATTACAGCCTTTCTGATCCATGAGCTGTCTCCTAATCTAGGCTAAGCTTCACAGGGAATAAACAGACGTGTCATTCACTCATTCTGCAACCATTGTGAGCATGTAATATAGGCTAAGTGTCCAGCTACATCTGTCCAGAAGTGGTCCTTGTCTTCATGAGCTTATGAGTGAGTGGACTTCAGAGAAGAAGCTGGCCTCTATTGCATAGATGGATGCATTCTATGGAGGTAAAGTCCTTTGTGCTGTGATATCTTCTTGGGAATTGGAATGTGGGGTAGCAGAATGGGAGAAAGATCCCTGGAAGAAGTTACACGTAAAGTGATACCTGAAGGATGACTCTGAAGAATAGGATGCTGGGAGGTGAGCTGGCAGAATGTTCCAGAGAGAGAGAGAGAGAGAGAGAGAGGCCTGTGTATTCAAAAGCCCAGAGATAAAGAAAGTGTGACCCCTGAGGGTGGCTGGAATATTACTTTGATTTATAACAAATTCAATCACATTTATTTATTATTATTTTTAAAATAAATTTATTTATTTTATTTAGTTATTTTTGGCTGTGTTGGGTCTTCTTTGCTGTGTGCGGGCTTTCTCTAGTTGCAGCGAGCAGGGGCTACACTTCACTGAAGTGTGTGGGCTTCTCATTGTGGTGGCTTCTCTTGTTGCAGAGCATGGGCTCTAGGTGCATGGGCTCAGTAGTTGTGGCACTCAGGCTCAGTAGTTGTGGCACATGGGCTTAGTTGCTCTGTGGCATGTGGGATCTCCAGGACCAGGGCTCGAACCTGTGTCCCCTGCATTGGCTGGCAGATTCTTAACCATTGCGCCACCAGGGAAGTCCCCCAATCACTTTTAAATTCCTCTTGCAACTGCTTCAGTTTGATCAAATATATTAATTAAATTTTTGTTTAAAAGCTATTCCTTTTCTTCCAAAATAATGAATTTCCTGTGATATTAACACCCAACCAGATGATTCTCCATTTGCACGCATGGCTTTCACTGAACGAGAAAGAGGGTTTTTTTTGTATGTTTGTTTGTTTTTCAGATCAAGGGGTAAAAGATGAAAGTTCACAAAGTCCACAGAATAATTTTTAGGAAAATTACAAGTCTCCAAAATGTCAGGATTTAACCTGACATTTAATGTTAATGTCATTTGGAATTAAATAGTCCACAGCCAGGATCCAGAAGCTTTGCTTGAAGCAACAGCAAATAAGTGGTGGTCCATCATACTTTGGTTGGGTAAACAAATGCTTTGCTTTGGAATGAATGCAGAACAAATGTCCTAATTATTCAGCATTTTGGCAGGACCAGTGGAAGTAGAAATTTAATATCTGTGCTCTCATCAGTCTTTGGAATAAACTTAACCACTCCTTTACTAGAAGTTAAAAAAAAACTTAGCAAACAAACCTCCCAACTCATTCAGTGAAGCTGGTAATTTGATTTCTGTCCTTGGTTCCTACCTCCTTCTCCTTTCCTCCTTCATTTCCCCTCCTCCCCTTTCCACCTTGGAGGATTCTTTCTAGATACAATATTGCTCAGTTGCTTGAGTTATCAATAGCTGGCCTTGAACATTTGTGTTAGCGTTTTGTGATCAGAACCTTAACTTTGGGACATAGACCGGGAGCCAATTCACAGATTCAGCACCTACCAACAGAGTTTAGTCATGCAACCTTTGTTCCATGGGCTCTTTGTCTATAAAATGAGGGCAATAAGTGTCTACCTGGAAGGACTTGTAAATGTAGCAGAGATAATGATTTGAAACAATTAAATCAAAGAATGACTGTCTCCCCTTTAAATCGTATTCTGTTTTGTAATCTTTGATTTTCATGGTTCTGTTGGGAGGCTGATTCCATCAGAGGAGAGGGCAAGTACTGCCTGGATCAAACAACTTATTGTTCATCTTTTAATCTCAAAGCTAACTTCCTCCTTCCTTCCTCCCTCCCTTCCTTCCTTCTTTCCTTCCTTCCTTCCTTCCTTCCTTCCTTCCTTCCTTCCTTCCTTCCTTCCTTCCTTCTTTCCTGTTTATAACTTACATATAGAAAATTTGACTTTTTTTGTGTGTATGGTTCTATGAAAAATTTTTAATAGATTTTATTTTTTTAGAACAGTTTTAGGTTCATAGGAAAATTAAAGGGAAAATACAGAGGTTTCCCCTATATCTCCTGTCCCCACACAAGCACAGCCTCCCCTGCTATTAACACCTCCCACAGCATAATACCTCCGCTATTACTGATGAACATATATTGACACATCGTTATCATTCAAAGTTCATAGTTTACATGAGGGTTTGCTCTTGGCATTGCCGTTCTATGGGATTTGACATTATACATTATAGAATGACATGCATACACCTCACTTGATCGGACTGGCCACCGTTATAAGAACCTATAGTAGCTGGCCTAAGGGGAGCAGAAAAACATCACAAGTCTTAGTTCTATTGTCATTCTTTCAAAAAACCTTAGTCTTTTAGTTAGATGGAGACTAGATTGGGTCTAGAGCAGTGACTGACCGAAAGCATGAGGCAAGTCCATTCCAAGTCAAAGAGTTTGATTTGATTCACTAGTGTTGAAGAGTTTGTGTCAGAACTCACTTATATTGAAGAGTTGATATTCACATTAACTCAGAACTCAGAGGCCATTTGCTTGTTATTTCGCCCATTAGTTTTAAATTCAACATCACAAGAGGCACAAAAAAAGACAAAGGCCACATAGGCAGCTGAAAGATTTCTGTCCAGTTTCTTGCCTTCTTGCCACAAAAGGCAGATTAAAAAGGCATCATTTTCTTTGACATATGCAGTGTGCAGTCACCTTGCCTGTTAGATTTGGTAGGGAGGGATGGGCTTCAGGGGAAATTTGCATATACATTTCCATTAGGGTTCAGGACATTGAAATCCACATCACCCTGGACCACAGAATCCTGAATGCACCATTATGGCCCAGGCCGAGCATGTGTTGCTGCTGCCTTTGGCAGGTTCAAGTCTTGCTCTGGGTGTAATATTTTGTGACTCATTTTTCCTCAAGCATAGAGTAATAGGCTTTAAGTTTGCTAAGCTTTTCTGCCAGGCCTTCGGCCCCTGCTGTTCCATTATATTGAACTTGTAAGCAGGATGCTCTGTCGGCCTCACCCAGATTACCTCGGCAATACGGCCCCGCTGAGGGGCTGGTGTCAGGATAAGTGATTGGGAGGGAGGTCCCCATCTTGGCATGCTGTTCTCATCTTATTAAATTCAGCTTTGTGGAAGCAGGGAGCCTGCCTCTCAGTCACACTGGCTCAAGCCTGATCCAACTGCTACTGTCAGACAATATGAAAATAGGCACCACCACAGCTCATGGCAGGTGCTGCTTCACAGCTGAAAAAAAAAAAGAGAAGAAGGAAAAGGAGTCCAGAGTTAGGGTTAGGGTTAGGGTTATCGTGATTAGGATTTCATGAGCCTGTGTGAGCCCGCGTTATTTTCCTCTTCCAGACACTTCACTGGACTGAAGGCCTAATTCATGGAGCCTCATGTTTTTGAGAAATGCACAAGTTTCCATGCTTTGGGGGGCAGAGACAGATGTGTGGGAAGTTCAGCTCAGAAGACTGCTTTTATCTGCGTTCTTTGCTATAGGCTCTAGTGGGCCTCAGGGAAGGCCTGAGGCCTTCATCCTGTTTAAATGAAAAACAACAACAACAACAAAAACAAACACTCTTAAATCCCTGGGAGTCAGGAGGGCCCTAAAATCCTTCCCGTGAAATCGTTTAAGTATCTTAGTGTAACGAAGCGGCAGAGGCTCTGCTCAGAGACCTGAATCCATTGAACAAAACAGAAAACCCAGCCCTGGAAAGAAGTCACTGTGTGGGTGTGAGAGTCCTCATGTTCACCCCAAATTTCTGCCTTACACTGTGTTCCGGTTACGTAGAAACCACTCCAGTGTTTAGTGGCTTAAACTGACAGGCGTCTCCTTATTTTTTGCGTTCTGCGGGCTGGCACTCTGAAGAGAGGACATTTCAATGACTGGAGCCAGCTTCAGCCTCCCCAGCACTGACCTGACACTTGGTGCTGTTTCTCCTGTTAAACAGGCCTCATTAGATGCTCTTCTGAGGGCCTCACTGGGATATCCCGGCAGCTGCGCTCAGGTTAGGATGGCGCTGGGGCATCCAGAATCCTTCACTCACAAGTCTGACGGGCACCTCGGCAAGGACGCCCAAGCCTGGGCTTGGCTGTTGGGGGCTGAGTGGAAGGTTGCACCTTCTCTTTCTCTCCTTACATTGGCCTTTACATGGGGTGTCTTCACCTGGTCTCTCCAGCAAAGTAGCTGGACCTCTTACATTGTGGCTCAAGCTGCCAGGCCTTGGAACTGTCCTTTGTCACCTCCCCTCTCCTAGCTGTTGAAGGGAGTCACAGGCCCAGGTCAGGTCCAGCCTCCAAGTAGACTACACACGGGCAGGAAGGCTAGAAAGTGGGGGTCACTGAGAACTGTCTTTGGACACCAGATCAAGTGTGTTCTGTGCTTTGGTCTCAGCCTCCAACTATAATCTAGTGACGTCAACTGTCCTGCAGGATATACCTTCCTGCACACATTATTTATTTATTTACTTTAATTTACTTTTTATTTTATATTGCAGTCTAGCTGATTTACAGTGTTGTGTTAGTTTCAGGTATACAGCAAAGTGATTCAATTATACACATACATATATCCATTCTTTTTCAGATTCTTTTCTCATATTGGTTATTACAGAGGGTTGAGTAGAGTTTTTTGCTCTATACAGTAGATCCTTGTTGGTTATCTATTTTATGTAGAGTAGTGTATGTATGTTAATCCCAAACTCCTAATTTATCCCTCTCCACACCTTTCCCCTTTGGTAACCATAAATTTATTTTTGAAGTCTGTGAATCTGTTTCTGTTTTATAAATAAGTTCATTTGTATCATGTTTTTAGATTCCACATATAAGTGATATCATAATATTTGTCTTTGGCTGTCTGACTTCACTTAGTATGATAATCATTAGGTCCATCCATGTTGTTGCAAATGGCATTATTTCATTCTTTTTTATGGCTGAGTAGTATTCCATTCCTCAGCTGATGAACACTTAGGTTGCTTCCATGTCTTGGCTATTGTAAATAGTGCTGCAATGAACATTGGGGTGAATGTAGCTTTTCAAATTATGGTTTTCTCTGGATACATGCCTAGGAGTGGGATTGCTTAATCATATGGTAGTTCTATTTTTAGTTTTTTGAGGAACCTCCATACTGTTTTCCATAGTGGCTGCACCAGTTTACATTCCCACCAACAGCATAAGAGGGTTACATTTTCTCCACACCCTCTCCAGCATTTATTGTTTGTAGACTTTTTGATGATGGCCATTCTGACCGGTGTGAGGTGATAACTCATTATAGTTTTAATTTACATTTCTCAAGTAATTAGTGATGTTGAGCATCTTCTCATGCTGCACAGACAATTTAGTCAATTATTCTGTAACTATTTCAACTGAATGCAAGTTTAAGCCTCTGCTTAGCTATCTGTAAAGTAGAACACCCATTGCAGTATGAAGTTCCTCTTGAGGTAATTTCAATTCCATATAATTAAGAAGTGTGGATGGACAGAGAATGAGACTCGGGGGATGTGGAAGGCAAGTCTCTAAGTACTTGAGTCAGGATGAAACCAAAGGTACAAAGTCATTCCTCAGCATCCAGGGCAGTTGGATTCAAGACCCCCATGGACACCAAAATCCATGGATCCTCAAGTCCCTTATAGAAAATGCATAGTATTTGCATATAACCTACGCATATCCTCTTGTATACTTTAAATCATCTCTAGATTACTTATAATACATAATACAGAGTAAATGCCATGTAAATAGTTGTAAATACAATGTAAATGCTTTTGAAATAGTTGCTGGCCTGTGGCTAATTCTAATTTTGCTTTTTGGAACTTTCTGGAATTTTTTTTCAAATATTTTTGATCCATGATTGGTTGAATCCATGGTTGCATTTTAAATTTGTCTTTTTAGTTTTAGTCATTCCAGTGGCTCTAAAATGATAACTCATGGTGGTTCTAATTTGAAGGATGTCATTTTAGAAACCCTTTCCTCTGGGTTGAACCCAGCATATCTTTTTAAAAAGGCAAAGACCAGAGAGAAAGATTCATAGAAACATCAACCCTGTTTTTTTGTCTTTGCTCAGGATTATTTATCAGGTTATTGTCTTAAATGACAAATAATGAGGATAAAGGAAATCAAGTGATTGCCAAGGTGTGCAGTGTTGACCATGGATGAAATATGTACTAGAAAATATGGTACCTGCATCTCATCTCACAGAGAGCATTGCTTTGGCTGAGACTATTTTTTTTAAATTGAAGTATAGTTGATTTACAATGTTGTGTTAATTATTGCTATACAGCAAAGTGATTCAGTTTATATATATATATATATATATATATATATATATATATATATATATTATACATACATTTTAAAAAATATTTTTTTCCATTATGGTTTATCATAGGATATTGGAGACTAAGTTTTAATGAGTGGATCTTTTAAACAGTAATATAAGTATGTTAGTACAGTAAGAAGCGTGAGGGTGGGGCCCCAAAGGCTCAAGTTGGGGACCAGTGGTGCAGCAAAAGGGCACTAGACCGGGGGCCCAGGGACCCTGAGATTGAATCCCAGTCACTCTAGAAGTATTTTAACCTCCGTGAATCTCAGTTTGTCATTATAAATGTGTTGATGGTAAGACCTCATTTCAAAGTGGTTGAGAAGACTGAACAAGATTAAAATACTTTACTAACTTATTTTAATAAGATTACAATGATGGCAAAGAGTGGTTTCACAATTAATCTCATATCTCTATCAAGTTAACATTTCCTATCCCTGCCCCCAATGGCACAGAGGTTGAAAGATTTCAGGCCCTGGGGTGTCAGTCCATGATGGCACTGAACGCTTTGGGCTGACATGTGGGAGAAAGTAAGCTTTCTGAGGGCAGGAGTGGCCAAGCCTGGCTAGCTCTTTCCCAAACCCACTTCATTCATCCCCTGGGAAGAGAGTTAGACCACACTTCTCCCATTTCTCATTATGGTTACCTGTCATGAGGTAAGTAACTGGGCTGATCTTTATTATGTTAATTCAATGAGATACTGGCATTCTTTGTTACAGCATCTCTCCCACCCTGACTAATACAGTAGGCACTACTTACAGCTTTGTGTGGAACTTCCAGAAATTTAAATGGGTGCCTCTCAGGTGTTCAGTAAATACTTGTTGAATTAATGATCAAGGAGCAAACCAATAATTGATTAGAAAAAGAAGGTATAGGTTGAGGAGTGGAGGTAGGAGAAAACATTTTGCTTTCTTTATTAGGTTGCTCAGGTCTGGCCCATGGTAGAGGAAGTAATTTTAATTTCTTTACTCACTGGGTTTTAAATTTTTCTGTTCTCTCATGGGCCTATTAACTGTTGGGAAAGCTTGGGAAGGTGACATCAAAGACTGTTTACTAGCAGCCAATGTTTTCTCTACTAGAGTCTAATTCCTCTCTTTTAAAATATTTTACTGCTGTAGGAGTGGCACCTGGTACAGAAAAATCAAAACCAAACCAAACAAGATAATAACTGTATTTTAAACGATGATTTCTTGGCCTTATTTTAATCTTGGAATGAATGTCTCCAGCAGTATAAGCATCAAAGAGAGAATGAAATTTGAAAAGTGCTGTGCAGGCTAACCCCACTTGTTTACTGATTCTCACCTCCTTAATAATCTGCAAACTCAATACTTCTCACAGAAAACCCAGCAGTCTCACCCCAATTTTCCACCAAGATTTCATAGCCAAGAGCTGTAATGAGGTCTCCTACAAGTGTAACTCCCATCATGTTTACCGAACATGTTATGGTATCTTTACTGAAAGAGTCTTGTCAACAGTGTGTGTCTCTCTGGGCACAGTTTACAGGGTGATTCAGTAAACTTACATCATTTTTTTTTTTTCAATTAATCCTCCCTCCCAAGAAATGTGCTAATCTGTACTGGGCCTCCTTGTCATTGGTGTGAATTATCTGATTTTTACTGTTTTCAAAGGCATTTTGCATATTCATAAAATGTTATTATTCAAATGTACCATATTAACCCAGAGTGCATTTTAAGCCAAAAGTAATTAATTCTGTTTTGGATAAATCAGTTAGAATTGGAGTAGAGACTGTATGCTGGTTTTGTCTAATTACTTCTAGAGAAGCACATGCAATACAATGAACTGATAACACTGTTAGATCCTTTGTGAAATCATACATTTTCTGAATCAACTGAATAGCAGTAAATTAGTCATGGTACATAGGGTAAGGGTATGTCTAGCTTTAAGAAAATTCAATATAAAAGTCAAGCTTATGATGGATTTAAATTATGGGGCAATTATTTGTATTACAGGTTAATTATTTGCCTACAGGAGCTTGGTAATTTGTTAGTAATTTGACAAAATAGGCTAAGAGGTTAACTGAAGGCATGAGTCAGGAACGTTTTCTTTAAAAAAAAGTAAATATTTTAGGTTTTTGTGGACCATATGGTCTCTATCACAGCTATTCAGCTCTGCCTTGGTTGGAGTGTAAGTGGAGCAAAATCAGCCATGGATAATAAATAAATGAATACTCGTGGTTCTGTGTTCCAATAAAACTTCATCTGTGGATACTAAATTTGAATTCCATATGATATTATTATGTTACACAATAATTTTATGATTTTTTAGCTTCTGGGCCATATGAAATCAGGGGATGGTTGGATTTGGCACAAGGGTTTGCCAACACTTGATTTAAAGTATTATGAGCGATCAGAGAGAAATGAAGGTAAACTGCCTGCTATCATAGTGAGTCTGGAGACTAGACAGCAACACAGAAGTGCAGCTTGGAATTAAACATTCATTGCTGGAAGGTCTCTGGCTGCGTGGTACAGATGAGCTCCCGGCACAGGGACACGCCCTGGCTCAGCCTGCGGGAGAATTCGCGTCTGTGCTCTTTCATTAGATGCGTTCTTTCCTCTTTCTATTTGCCCAGGGCTCATGCTGAGGAGTTGATGGGATTCTGAATAGTTTCAGCCTCATTTTCCAACTTACTTTTCTTCCTTACACTGTGTAATTTTTAGTCTTGGGTGACTCAGAACAGCGAGGCAGATTCCTGAGATGCCAACTCAAAAGTTGTGGAAGAGGGCCTTGAAATCTACATTTCAACAAACCAGCCAGAATGTACTGATGGGGGTTCTGGCAGGCAGAGTACTGAGTACTCTCTTTTCTAGTCCAACTCTGGCTTTTGTCTCCTTAGACCGTCTTCCATCTGCCCCTCCTTCTCATTCTTTGGTCTAAAGACTCAGCTGTGGTCTGGGGTTGTCTTTTTTGGGATACAGCTTATGGAACAGAAGGTCAGTGCATCCTTACCTCCACTGCAGCTAAAGTGATCTTTTCAATATGCCACACTGGAATCTAAAATACTATACAAATCAACATATCTATGAAACAGAAACAGACTCACAGACATAGAGACCAGACTTGTGGTTGCCAAGGGGGAGGGGGGTGGGGGAGGGATGGATAGGGAGTTTGGGATTCGCACATGCAAACTATTATATACAGAATGGATAAACAACAAGGTCCGACTGTAGAGCACTGAGAACTTTATTCAATATCCTGTGATAAATCATAATGAAAAAATATGAAAAAAATATATGTATAACTGAGTCACTTTGCTGTACAGAAGAAATTAACACAATATTGCAAATCAACTATACTTCAATAAAATTAAGAAGAAAAACAAAACAAAATTTTTTAAAAATGCCACACTGCCCATGTCAATACCTTGCTAAGTCCTTTGTTGATTTCCTCTGCATTTGGGATCAAGGTAAACTCACCAAGGCCTGCCCAGTGTAGTCCTTCATCCCATCCACATTTTCAACCTGACCTCATGTTGATTTCCCCTCCTCCCACATCCTTTCTGTGCCTCTGCCTGCCACGGGGCCTTTGCACTTGCAGCTTCCACTGCCTGTTCCACTTTACCTCTTCCTCCTCCCGGTTGATGTCTATACAGGCTTCACATTTCACTCAAGTGAACTTTACTCATGAAAGCTCTTTCTGACGTCAGGTTTATAAAGTACTCATATACCAGGTGGCACTCATCATGGGGGAAATCTTACATTTGTTTTTGTGATTATTTGACAAAGACTTGTCTCTCTCACTGGACTCTGAGCTCCATGAGGACAGGGGTCAAGTTAATATTTGGCTCACATTTGTATTTTCTATGCCTAGAATATTGCCTGGATAAGTCATTTGTTGAGTGAATGAACAAAGGAATGAATGAATAAGAGAAGGCTAAATTATGTGCTCTGCTCCAGGCAATTAGAAAGTCTCAGAAAGTGTCCTGCAACCATGAAATACCCCACGCTGCCCATGGGGAACCAATGGGGAGAAACCCGAGGGCTTCACACCGTCCTCTGCTCCAGTGCAAGAAGCTTGGTCCCTGAACCAGTGCGGGGTCATGCTGGAAAGGGTATCATTGTCGAGAGCAGAGGCGAGAGGACAGTAGCCCCACCACAGCGGACAAGTACAGGGAGGACGAGTGTAAAGGAGGAAGAACTTCTTGAGAATGAGGATTGTAATAAAATTACCAATATGTTACGAAATGTCAGAGAGAAGAAAGAGAATGAGGTTGCCCAGACTTCATGTGTCAAATTCGTATGACAGAATATGTTGATTGGTACATACATTTTTTGGCAAAAGTTGAGTGTGGGGGCACAGACGTGCTCTACCAAATTGTATTGGGGAAAATCAAATGATGGTCTGACATCTGCTTAAATGCCTGATTCTAGATTTTCAACTGTTTGCAAGTAGGTATTATTACACTTACGGTACATAAATGACTTGTATGTGCTCTTAAAACATGTTTTTAACTCATTTGTTTTTTTATGTAATGTTGTCATTAAGCTGCCTTGACTACTATGGAAATGTAATCTATTAATTTTTTAAAACATGATTTTGAATATCATCTAGTGAACCAAATGTAGTCAAAATTACACTTGTCACAATTTTTAATTTTTGCTGGGGAAGAAATCACTGCATTCTCTTAGCATTGAGCACATAGTAGGTGCTCAGTAAGGTTTCTTGAATGATTAAAAGATTATGCTGTTTGCTTATGAACAGAAAATAATCCATTAGTTGGAGTTTAAATCCCATTTAACAAACTCAGAAACACGTGTGTTGGAACAAAATCTCTAAAGTCCCCTATTTCATCCTTTTATCCCATATAGTTTTTTTCTAAATAGTTCCCAATGGGAGGTACCTACACTGTCTTCCAGGATTTTTAAGAGCAGAGGTGCCATGGTCTCCAAGGGTCAATCAGCTTCACATGCAGCAGACCACCCCAAGCCTGGCAGCTTGAAATAATAATATTGATTTAGTTACTATTTCTATGGGTTAGCAATTTGGCCTGGGCTCAGCTGGGTAATTCTTCTGGACTCAGGTGCCAGTGAGTGAGATGGCTGCCTCCTGAGTGTGCTGGCTTCCCCTGGGTAAGGGAGATGGCCTCTCCCACCCTCCAGTGGGCTAGCTTAGCCCAACTGGGCAGCTTTCCAAGAGCAAGGGCAGAAGTTGTAAAGTGTCTTGTGGCCTGGACTCAGAACTGGCACATTGTCACTGCCATCACAGTAGACCCCCTTATCCATGGTTTCACTTTCATTTACCCACTGTGGTCCAAAAATGTTTACTGGAAAATTCCAGAAATAAACAATTCATAAGTTTAAATCACACACCATTATGAGTAGCATGATGAAAGTTCACACCATCCCACTCCATCCTGCCAGGGATCCCCAGCCATCGACATGGTCATGGCGCCATGATCCAAGAAGCAGATGGTCCTCCTTCTGATGTATCATCACAAGGTCAATAGTAGCCTAAAGCTACATCACAACACCTATGTCATCTACCTCCTCCATCTCATCATGTGGGCATTTTATCATCTCACATCATCACAAGAAGGGTGAGTATGGTACAATAAGATATTTTGAGAGAGAAAGAGAGAGACCACATTCACATGACTTTTTACAATATGTTGTTATAATTGTTCTATTTTATTACTAGTTATTGTTGTTAGCCTCTTACTGTGCCAAATTTGTAAGTTAAACTTTGCTGTAGGTGTGTATGTATAGGAAAAAACATAGTGTATGTAGGGCTCAGTACTATCTGTGGTTTCAGGCTTCTACTTGGCTCTTGGAGCATATTCCCAGCGAATAAAGGGGGCAGGGGTGTGTGTGACTGTACTTTTTATTTGCCACAGAAAGTCACAAGGCCACCCTGAGTCAGTAGAAGGGAAATAGTCTCCACCTCTTGATAACAGGAGTTGCAAAGTTACCTCACAAGGGACAATGATAACAGGAAAGGTGCTGGATTGTGGTTATTTCTGTGATAGGCCCTAAGAACCCCTTCTCTCTTCTATCAAGACTAGTTCTCCATATTAAATCAAAATCATGCTTCAGCTTATTACCAGCTTGCTATATTCTTCTTTGATGGTAATAGTCACTATCCTCCATACAATAGCTTTTCCTCAAGTTAATAGCATTAATTTTCCCTTCAGCTCTCTTTTATCTTCAAAAATGTTTGATATATTGTATATAATGTAACCTGAGAAATTGATCCTTGAGAAGGAAAGATTAACTAGGTGCCTTTGAATCCCTTGAAAGTTCACCACATCTGAGAATAAACCCTATCTTGGGCACTCACTTATGCTAAACAATAATAACAGCAGCAGCAGCTAACACTTATATAGCACTATTTGTAATCAGGCATGGTTCTAAGTGCTTTACATATAATCCTCACAATAACCCCCTGTGACAGGTACCATAATTATCATTCCCCTTTTATAAATGGGGAAAATGGAACACAGAAAGGTAAAGCCAAGACCACACGGGCATACAAAAGCAGAGTGAAAATTTGCCTGCAGGCAATGTGGCCTCAGAGCCCATGTTTTGAATCAGTACAAAGTAGTGCCTTCTGTGTGACTTCAGACAAATCACCCAACATCTCTGAACCCACATTTGCACATGAGCAAAGTGGCAATGGAGTGTCTACCGACACACAGATGTGTGGTGAGACTCAATGAGCCCATGTATCTGCAAATCACTGTAAAAATGTGAGACAACATTTTACTTTTATCATGAACCTGACCTGGTCATGTTCTTCACTAAGAATTTGAGAAGTCCAAAGAACGCATAAATTGTTACACGGTTCCTATGTGCTATTTAAATAAAGGAACGGATGGTGTCTGTTTAAATGCAAATCAGTCTACAGTGTTAGTGAAATTGATATCAGTGTGATTTTGGGTTAACTATTCTGGTGTGAGGTTTTATTTTTCCATCAAGTGTTCTTCCCGTAGTCTTTCTCCAAAGATGAAGACTACTCTGCTAGTGAAATCTGAGGGAGGAATAAGAACACGAGCTCCCCTTCAAGTCTGTTGGGCCCTCTTCCCTGTTTTGCTGGAAATTGTACTCATGTGTATTTCTCTGCAACAAATATTTTGGAACTGATATTTCTTCATCATCGTGAACCCAATTTACAGCAGCAGGCATGCAGTGTGTTATTTTTGGAGCCGTGCTATATACACTGGAAAGAATTTGCACATGAGGGCAAAATGGAACAGACAACTGCTTTTGGGGACTGCACAGATTAGTACATCATTGCACACTAACAAGGTGCTAATTGCTCCTTTGACCATGGACCCAGTTTACAGAGCTTCTGCACAAATGTGCTCTGTGCACTAAATTACAAAACTGACACTGCATTATTTCTCAGTACCACTTGCAAATTCTTGTAGGGCAGTATGACTTAGCATTAATTAAACCAGAGAAAGAGAGAGAGAGACAGAGAGAACTAGCTGTAGAGAGGGAGATACATTTTAGAAAGAACAGACCAGATGCTAGTTACATAAGTTACAAATGTTACACTTGTTCTGCAATACTAGTAAAAGCAAACAGCATCTCTTCTCAAGGCTTGTATTTGAGAAATACTGTTGCTAGTCTGTAGTGAATATGAACTTTGGTGATTAATAGCTGAAATAAGAAACGGTGATTGGCCTTAGCTGTTTTGTGTTTTATCAAATGTGTGTGACTAATTCTTGAGGGAATTCTCTGCACTCAAGATTCCAAATAAATTCTTCCAAAGCAGCTAAGAGAATCTGCCAAGTACTGAATGAATGAGTTTTCATCACTGGAAAGCATGGAAGGTTCGTGTATAATTTCTCTTACCCTTCCCTTCTTTCATTTAGTGTAGTGTTTTCATCCTTGAGTGTAAATTTGTTGCACCTCTGCGTATGCTAAAGTACTTGAAAAGTACCTTAGAGTCGATGATTTCCTTATTTAATAAATATTTGTCGAGTATCTAATATGTGCTAAGCACAGGAGGTGCAAAGAATCTTTATCTTCAAGTGGTTCAGAGTCTATCTGGATAGATGGGTCCATAAATGGCTAATGCTACCATAAAAAGACAAATGTCTCCCTCGAAAACTGAACAAAACTGCTGCTGTGAGAACAGAAGGCAGATGGCCATTTCTGCCTGGAAGGATTAGAAGAGGTGTGGAGGAGCAGAGATTTTCCTGTAGTACCTGGAATGATGTGTACAGGTGCAGACAGGGCTTGAATTGTGAGCAGAGGGTAGGGAGCCAGGAATAAGGAATGGTATGACTCTGAACTTGGACTGTGGCAAGGCGATGGAGAATGAAGAACAGATCTGAGAACCTTTGCAGAGGTGGACCTGAGAGTATGGGATACCTCCTTAGTCTTGACAAGTGAGGGAACTCGACCTCGGAGTTCTGCCTATGGTTCTCCATTAATACACTAAGAAGACAAGAGAAAGGGCAGACAGAAGGAGTAGGTAAATGAAGGCTGAGGTGGCGTGGCTACTTCTCTGCCCATAACCCCCTGGGACTTCTTTACCAGCTCCTGGTCGATTTTCACTCTCAGCCAACACTTAGGAGCAGCCGGAACCTGTATCTCTTTGCCAGCAGCCAACCTCAGCCTGCTGAAACGCCTTCATCTGCATTTACAGAAAGAGGAAACGACTGGGAAATTACTAAAAGGATTAAGGAGCCCAAGACCAGCCCTTACACAAAGGCTGATATAGCAGGGAAACATAGGTATTTCTCCATCCTTCTTCCTAATTGGGAAAACTTTGATATATGACCTACATCCGTGTTTCTCAAATTTTAGTTTGCTTATGAATCACTTGAGAGACCTTGTGAAATGCAGATTCTGATTCAGTAGGGCTGGTGTGGGGTCTGAGATTCTGCATTTCTAACACGGTCCTAGTGACTGATGCTCCTGGTCCATGGACCACACTTTGCATTGCAAGGAGTTACCACTGTCTTCAGGGTCCCCTGAGGGATTGAACCAAAATTACCCATTCTCTTTCTTGACATTGCTTCCTTGCTTAGCTGCCTTCTCTTCCTGGTCCAGATTCTCCTCTCTCCCACTAGACTTTTCTGAGAACCCTTCTCAATAAATCACTCCAACAGGAATCATCATCTCAGTGTCTGCGTCTGGGGAATCCAACTTAACACAGAGCCCTTAAGTTTGGCTTTGAACATGACGTATGAGGTGCAGAAGAAATACACAAGATGAAATGTCCAATAGGTAGTAGGCACTGGTGGCATTCATGCCCTCCTTCTCTGACTTCTCCTTTCTTGGTGTCTTGAGAATACAGAACATGAAGCAGAACTTTGTTGTCTCTGGTGTGTCCCTAACAATTTAAAAGAGCAAGTTTGTCTTGTTATACTCTAGGTTGAAATCTTTGAAAAGATGTGGCGTGTGTGACAAATTCCACTGACCAAAATATTCTGTTTGTTGAGTGCTTCTCAAACATCAATGTGCATCAGAATCAACTGTCAGTCTTGCTGAAATTGTGTAGGTCTGGGAGGGGCCTGAGAACCTGCATTTCCAACAGGCTCCCTGCTGCTGTTGCTGCTGGTCTGCAGACCACATGGACCACACTTTGAGAAGCAAGGCTCTAAAACACTTTGCTTATTCTGAAGTGTAATGTTCAAGGAAATACTCTGAGATTGAATGAAACACTGATAGCAGCAGTAGTAGAAGAGGTACTAGAAGTAGTAATAGTAGTAATAGTGAGCACAAAATTAAGGTTTTGACATTTGTACACACGCATGAAGCCATCATCACAATCAGGAGTGAGCACACGCATGACGACAAAAGCTTCCCTCCTGCCCGCTTGCCATCCCTCCCTCTACTTCCTCCCCCGCTGCAGGCCACCACGGAACTGCCTCCTGACACTATAGGTTAGTCTGCATTTTCTAGAATTTTATGTACATGGAATCATGCTGTGTGCCCTCTTTATTTTGTCTGGCTTCTTTCATTCAACACCATTATGTTGCAATTCACCCATGTGTTGTGTGTGTGTCAGTACTTCATTCCTTTCTGTTGCTGACTGGTGTTCCATTGTATGGATATGCCACAATTTGTCCATTCTCCCATTAGTGGATCTTTGGATTTCTTCCAGTTTTTGAATGTTACAAATAAAGCTGCTATGAACAATCGTGGAAAAAAATAGTAGTAGTAGTGACAGCTGACTGACATTTATTACTTACATTCGGTGAGTAGCAGCACTTCCTCTGTGCTTGGCCCTATTCAAGGTGTAGTATGTGTACTACCTCACGTATTCCTCACAACAACTCTAAGAGGTCTAAGAATAAAGAACGGTCAGTCTTTTAATAAGGTGACTACTGTTCTATACAGAACTTTCTTGACTTATGATGGGGTTCCGTCCTGTTAAACCCATTATAAGTTGAAAATATTCTAAGTCAAAAATGCATTGAATACACCCAACCATCATAGCTTAGCCTTGCCCACCTTAAATGTGCTCAGAACACTTGCATAAGCCTACAGTTGGGCAAAGTCTTCTATCACAAAGCCCATTTCATAATAAAGTGTTGAATATCTCATGCAATTTATCGATTACTATACTGAGAGTGAAAAACAGAATGGTTGTCTGGGTACAAAACGGTTGTAAGTGTGTTGACTGTTTGCCCCCATTATCACATAGCTGCCTGGGGGCTGCGGCTGCCTGCATCACAGGAGTGTCCTATCTCACATCTCTAGCTTGGGAAAAGATCACAATTCAAATTCAAACGACAGTTTCTACTGAATGAGTGTCACTCTCACATCTTTGTAAAGTTGAAAAATCATAAGTCAAACCATCATAAGTCAGGGATCGTTTGTGCTGGGAACTTCAGAATATTTGGGGCTTAACCTATACAAGTCTAAAATATTTGGAGTTGTTTTGCTAGTCACCACATTATGTCTAAGAGGAGAGGACATTCTTGGGAAATGAACAGAGCCTAACTTATTTTTATCTGGGGACACATGGGAAGGCACAAGATGTACGAGGTAGCAATGAATGAAGTGGCCTCCGTGGTGATGTCACAGGTTGTTGGATTGATTTCAAAACTCAGCTTAACCCCCACTTTACCCCACCCTTTTGAGTCAGCTTTGGGCAGTTCGGTATGAAAAATGACAAGGATGACTCAAGCTTTGAAATCTCTATGAAAACATGAGACATCTCTTCCCACCCTCAGTGATCTTTGTTTTCTTCCAAATGCTAAGAACCCACACTGTAAGAAAAAAAAAGGGGGGGGCAAACTATGTATAAAATCTTCTGACTTAATCAAAACAAATATTTCTCCAAATCTGCTTCATTTGTGCTTTAAAAAACCTGAAATAAAGTTCAATTAACAATTGAAAGAGGAGTATAGTCACTGTATTTCCTTATTTTCAGAAATCAAAAGATTAGGATATAATCAGGCAGATTTATAATTGTGAAGAGAAACTGTTTTTCTTTTGCATCAGGCTTTGATTTGTGAACAAGAAGACCTACCATGGCTTGAAAGAAACATATGGTCATATCTATTTCTCTCTTATTAAACGTCCAGAATCATTCATGAAGTGTGTGTTATGGCTACTCTCTAAGGCACAGATTTAAAAATTATAGTGGATTAAGGTGGAGCGGAAGGAAGCAAGCTGACTCTGGGTGGGGGCCGAGGTGGGGGAAATAACAGTACGTCCTGGACTATGAATGAATGTGGAGGAATGTGAGAGGGCCCTCTTCTTGGTGTTATATGTGTGAAGTAATCATAAAGTATAACTGTAATGAATCCAATTCTGAAAGTCCACTCTTCTGTAATGAGAGGAATCTTTTTTAGCGCCTGGGGAAATTCAGGTGATGGCAAACTTAGGCAAGAGGAATTGGACTCAGGCTGTGTCAATGCTGCCTTTTCAGCAAATAATCTCAGAGCTGGAGGTTGGATTCTGACCAGAGAATGTGAAATATGGTGTTAGGTTTTTCAAACAAAAAGTAGCATCTACTGTTACCGGGAAGGCAAATTAATTTATGAGGTTGACAGAAATTCCCACACTGTGTTATACGGAACAGCAGGTGTTGTGGGTGAGAGCATTAAAAGGGCTCTTTTGTCAAATAAGTTTGGGAAACCATGCACATTTGCTTCTGGATATTCTTTTTTTTTTTTTTTTTTTTTTTTTTTTTTTTTTTTTTGCGGTACGTGGGCTTCTCACCGTTGTGGCCTCTCCCGTTGCGGAGCACAGGCTCCGGACGCGCAGGCCCAGCGGCCATGGCTCATGGTCCTAGCCGCTCTGCGGCATGTGGGATCTTCCCGGACCGAGGCACGAACCCGTGTCCCCTGCATCGGCAGGCAGACTCTCAACCACTGTGCCACCAGGGAAGCCCCTGGATATTCTTAAGATGCACAAACATACGAGAGGTTCGGAGGAGACCTGTTTCTTGTTTAAGTTCACTGAAAAAGGATTCTCAGAAAGTAGTATTATGTGGAAATCAGTTCAGGAAATGGAAGATAATTTTTGGAAAAGCACTTAATTGCAGAGAGGTGTGTGGTGACTTAACCAGTAGGTTGAGTTGCTTACTATAAAGAAGCAGAGAAGCTTTATTAAAAGTATAGCTGAAGATGTGGCACATATATACAATGGAATATTACTCAGCCATAAAAAGAAATGAAACTGAGTTATTTGTAATGAGGTGGATAGACCTGGAATCTGTCATACAGAGTGAAGTAAGTCAGAAGGACAAAAACAAATACCGTATGCTAATACATATATATGGAATCTAAAAAAAAAAAAAAATGTCATGAAGAAATTAGTGGTAGGATGGGAATAAAACACAGACCTACTAGAGCATGGACTTGGGGATATGGGGAGGGGGAAGGGTAAGCTGTGACGATGTGAGAGAGTGGCAGGGACATATACACACTACCAAATGTAAATTAGATAGCTAGTGGGAAGCTACAGCATAGCACAGGGAGTTCACCTCTGTATTTAGTGACCACCTAGAGGGGTGGGATAGGGAGGGTGGGAGGGAGGGTGACAAAAGAGGGAAGAGTTATGGGAACATATGTATATGTATAACTGATTCACTTTGTTGTAAAAGAGAAAATAACACACTATTGTAAAACAGTTATACTCAAATAAAGATGTTAAAAAAAAAAAAAAAAAGTATAGCTGTAATACTTGGCCAGATAGTGTACTTCAAGCAGAATGCGAGAGACAAGATTGAGTTGAAAACTATGGGCGAGTTAAGAGTTCTGCCTAGGAAGCAGGGTAATTGATTGCCTGACTTTAGGTCCTTAAGAAATCAGTCATCTGTGCTCAGGGAGGTCATGTCTTTTATGCCTTTGGATAAATGTGCACAGGAGATGCTGGTTGTGAGGGGGCAGCTCTACTTCAGTTTCCTTGTAAATTAAGTGTTCATTCTTATTTTGCCAAAATCCTAAAAAAGTCTATCCTTACCTAGTCTTTGGAGGTAGAAGGCTTACATTTTTTGAACAGAAAATGACAAAATCTGACTATTTGAAGTCAAAAGTGCCCAGGTTGAATTTTTGATCAACACAGCAAAGGAGGCCAAGATACTCTGAAGTCCAGGCATGGTGGTACCACACACGGAGCCACAGCCAAAGTCAGAGGGAAGCTGGCTAAGATCTGCAGAAAGAAGAAAACATGCCTAGGAGAGCAGGAAGCTGGCATGGCCACCCTCCCATCTGGGCATCCCTTCACGATCCCCTTTGGCTTGAATTGTTGATGTCTTTACTGACACTTTGGAAATTCACAGCTACCATGGAAGGGCAACAGGGGATTTCTGCCTTACCACTCTCCCTTTTTCTTCTCGTCTTTGTTCAGTTTGTGGCCTTAATGCCATCCTGAGGTTGAGCTGTCACTTCAAGCTTGTTAGTCAAATTACGGTGATTAATGCAAACAGCCAACATGAACTTTGGGCTGCTCAGATGTTAGATAACCCACGAGCTGGGAGGGAGCCATCCTTCTACATACCCTAAATGACTCAGACATCTTTCAACACCAAAGAGAGTCTTCCTCAAGCACAAAATTCTGTGATTCTTAAGTGACTCAGACACCTTTCAAAACCAAAGGACAGCCTCCTGGTATTTGATATAAGTGTGATGGCCAAGTTCTTTTCAGAAGATAAAAATAATGAAGCTGTTCACAGACAAATGGCTTCTGGTGAGAGAGGGTTGTGTTCTGTTGACTCCTATCTGGATGCTGATCTTTACTAGAGGGTTTTCAACAAAATCCAAGCCTCCATCATCTTTTCTTCTAAATGGGGTCATTTGGTTTAACTTTTACGTGTGGTAAATGGTGATGTATCCATTTTCCCCCCTAATTTGAAGCAGGCATTTTGGAGGCTAATAAGAAAAATAAATATAAGATACATAGAACTTTGAAAGAAGCTTGCTTATAGAAATGAGACAAAATAAAATGTTTATTACATAATAAGGAAGCCTCAGTTCAGAAATTCTCCAGAGAATAAATCACCAAACTTTCTGACCTAATGTGAATTTAGAACTCTTACCACAAGGGATTTCCTGCCTAGACTGGTGTGAAGAAACCAACTATGAGAAAAATGTTCCAATAACAAAAATTGAAATTTTATTGCTGAGGGATACCCTATGAAACCAGCCATTTCCATTAATGCATATTATGATTTTATAAAGTGTGCTCAGAAGAGCCAACACAGGCAAAATTTTGATGCAGTTGGTTTTGTCCAACTTTTGTTTCCTGGGGGCTCATCATCCAAGACCAGATTTTAAGACCCAACATCTCATTCGATCCCCACTATTCAGAGCTTGTTGATACTATATTATTATTCCATCATGAAGAGTGGTCTGTCTCCACCTCCATTATAAGGAAGTGAGATCATTAAGTCTGGTGTTGTCTTGGGCCAATTTTTATATCTAACCCACTGGGTAATGTAGGAGTATGGAGTTCAAACTGAAGATTAATTTTTTGGAGATGGTGGACTGACCTAGCATGGTCATCTAAGTTTAAGTTTTTTTTAAAGTCAGGTATTTACATAAAGTAAAATTCATCTTTCTAAATGTATATTTCTATGTTTTAAAAAAATGTATTTATTTTATTTATTTATGTTTGGCTGTGTTGCTGTGCACGGGCTTTCTCTTCGTTGTGGTGTGCAGGCTTCTCATTGTGGTGGCTTCTCTTATGGCAGAGCAC
Source organism: Kogia breviceps (assembly GCF_026419965.1). Lineage (NCBI taxonomy): Eukaryota > Metazoa > Chordata > Mammalia > Artiodactyla > Physeteridae > Kogia > Kogia breviceps. The sequence continues at coordinate 57,118,193 of NC_081319.1, forward strand.
AGGCTCTGTGCATGGGCTTCAGTAGTTGTGGCGTGCAGACTTAGTGGTTATGGCTCACAGGCTCTAGAGTGCAGGCTCAGTAGTTGTGGCGCATGGGCTTAGTTGCTCTGCAGTATGTGGGATCTTCCCCAACCAGGGCTCAAACTCGTGTCCCCTGCATTTGTGGCATATTCTTAACCACTGTGCCACCAGGGAAGTCCTAGAAGTTTTGACAAACACAGTCATGTAACTGCAATCACTGTCAATGTACAGCACATGTCCATCACCCCCCAAATTCCCTCATGCCACATGTAGGCACTTTCTTATAAAGCAAAATGCACTCTTGTCTTATAACTCAGTAACCCCCATAAACAGAAAAAAATGTACACGTATGTTTATAAGGGATATTTTCATTGTTCTCCCAAACTGTAGCTATGTCAAATAACACTCCCCACATTCCCAGCCTTCAAGCAATCACTGATTTATTTTCTGTCTCTATGTCTGTGATCTTTCAATGTTGTATAAATGGAATCATACAGACTATAGTCTGTGTGTATCAGTGGGGGGTGGTGATCCAGCTTGAAGTTCTCTGATATCCTTGGATCTGTGGTTTATAACTTTCATTATTAAAAAAAAATTGTGTCTACTATCTTCTCAACTTTTTTAAAATCTTGAGCTCTCTTCTTCTTCATACCAATTACTTGTATGTTAGAATGTTTGACCTTGTCTCACAGTTCTCAAATATACTGTTCTTTTTTCCTCACTCTTCTTCCGCTTTGTGTTTCAGTTTTGGTAATTTCTGTTGCTCTCTTTTCTTGTTCACTGTTTATTTTCTTGGCTCTGTCATATCTGCTACTGAGCCGATCAAAAGCATTCTTCATCTCTCTTTTCATGATTTTATTTCTAGCATTTCCCTTTGACGCTTCCTTACAGTTTCTATTCCTCTACTGAAATTCCCTGTCTATTCATGAATGTTGTCCCTCTTTCTCACTGGAAATTTTAACATATATATGATAGTTATTTTAAATTCCCAGTATGATAGTTCCAACAACTGGGTCATGTCTAGGTTTGTTTCTGCTAATTGCTTTGTTTCTTGTTTTTTCTTAATTTTTTATATATCTCATCACTTTTTATTGAATTACAGACATTGTGAGTAGGACAAAAGCTACTGAAGTAATATTATTTATTCCTGCAAATAGGCAATCTTTGGGTGCTCGGCCATTAATGTGGGAGTTGAATCAATCAGACTTGAGCTGAGTCTGGGTTTTTTCATTGCTATGGTCACCTTCCATACACCACTGGCTTCAAATTGCTCTAGCATTGTTTTATGTTTGGGGTGGTGGTGAAGAGATTGGAAGGTTTTTCTTAATGCTTTGTGCCTGCCCACTCCCCAAGCTTTCAGCCTTCCCTGGCATCCTGCTCCACAGTGAGATCTCTCTCTGAGACAGTCCCTCAGTGCCTGCTGGCTCGGGGTGGGGGCAGGAGTGGCCCCTACTCTTCTGCTCTAGCCTCGGCCCCAGTGATCCTGGGTACCTGAGCCTTGTATGGGGGCATCATCAGAGATCCTGCACCTCCTGCCCATGCCAGTCACACTGGCTGGTATCTTCACCAATCTTGTGCCCCCCTCTCAACAATAGAAGACGTTTAATATTATTTGTATAGGATCTTGGACCCCCAATGATTTCCTGCTCTTCCTCAGGGATGAAGGGGTTTCTTCTTATTTTCTTTCTTCCCTAGATGCAATGAATTTTCACCTGTGCCATTGAGCTGACAGGGTTTGCTGCCTCTCCTCTAACATCTTAAGGCTTACATTTTGTAGGGTAGAAGGATACAGAAGGGGTTATTTTCTTTTCTCCAGTAGCAGCTGCTCACCTTCTCTAGGCTTTCTCATGAACACTTGGTGGAGTAGCCATGGAGAAAACCCTGTGAGCAAGGGGAAATTCCTCAAATGTCTCAGTATCCCATAGGTCCTATGCTGCCATGTTGCCCTTACTCAGTCTTTAGCAATTTGTTTAGAATTTTAGCTGAATTCTTTATACCTGCTTGGGTGATACCAAGGTTCTTCATTTCATCTGCTGCTGCAAGTGAGCCAAAGCTCGTCTCCAACAATTCCTTGGAGAAGCCTCTCTTTCCTTGGATTTCACACTACTTTTTTGCTCTATAACCTCAGTAATCTGAAGAGTACAAGGAAAGTTATGATTTTGTAATTTATTTAGCTTTTGTTGTCGTTAGCAGGGATATTGTCTCTAGTTTCTACATCCCAGGTCACAGTGGAAGTCTGAATCATGAAAAAAAGAAGTAGGGAAGGCTCTATTCAAAGACATGTTTCCAGGAGAATTTACAGATGATGCACTTTGGGGTCATGGATCTGAACTTGAATTGGCCTGCCAGAAAGGGAGGGGTTGTTCTCTTACTTCTAGATTAGTTTAAAGAAGTCTTAGGAATCAAGATTGAGTCCAGTTTGGATCTGATTCCAAGCTATGTCCCCTCAGTTAACCCAACAACTGGCAGTAGGTAGTAAGCCTGTCCTCTGGTTCCTGATTTAGTGCATTTTAAAACTGTCTCACCCATAGTAGTCCAGCTTTTCCTGATGTGGGTCTGTAAATGTAACCTAGGCCATCTGGTTTCTCCCTCCTGGGTGACAAAATGTTATCCTGACAACTGCTTTCATTTGCTAACATGTATACTCAGGAAATGGTGACTCTGTCTGAATGGAAGGGAAAGGATAATAGAGTATGAATGAGACAATAAGAAAAACCATTGCTCCTGTTTATCAAGCACTTGCCACATACCAGGACTGCGTGAAATGTTTCCCTGCATTGTCTCATTTGATTCTTATAACAAGCCTAAGGGTAGGTACTATTTCTATCTCACTGTAACTATAAAGAACCAATAAACGAATTTAATAAGTTGTTTTGGAAAAAACTGATCGTGACATGCCAAAGAATGAAACTAGACTACTATCTTACACCGTACACAAAAATTAACTCCAAATGGGTTAAAGACATGAATGTAAGACGTGGAACCATAAAACAAACAAAAAAAAGGCAATAAGCTCCTTGACAGTGGTCTTGGTGATGACTTTTGGATCTGACTCCAAAAGCAAAAATAAGTCAGACTACATGAAAGTAAAAAGCTTCTGCATAGCAAAGGAAAACATCAACACAATGAAAAGGCAACCTACTGAGTGGGAGAATATATTTGCAAATGTTATACCTGATCAGGGGTTAATACTCAAAATATGTAAAGAATTCATACAACTCAATATCAAAACCCAACAATCCAATGGAAAAACGAGCAGAGGACCTGAATAGACAATTTCCAAACAAAACATACATTCCAAAGATGGCGGAGTTGAGGAGGATGGCGGAAGGATCACCTTCCTGCCCACAGATGCATCAGAAATACATCTACACGTGGAACTGCTCCTATAGAACACCCACTGAACGCTGGCAGAAGACCTCAAACCTCCCAAAAGGCAAGAAACTCCCCACGTACCTGGGTAGGGCAAAATAAAAAAGAATAAACAGAGACAAAAGAATAGGGACGGGACGTGCACCAGTGGGAGGGAGCTGTGAAGGAGGAAAGGTTTCCACACACTGGAAGCCCCTTCGCGGGCGGAGACTGCGGGTGGCGGAGGGGGGAAGCTTCAGAGCCACGGAGGAGAGCGCAGTAACAGGGTGCGGAGAGCAAAGCGGAGAGATTCCCGCACAGAGGATAGGTGCCGACCAGCACACCAGCCCGAAAGGCTTGTCTGCTCACCCACCAGGGCGGGCGGGGGCTGGGAGCTGAGGCTGGGGCTTCAGTTGGAAGCCGAGAGAGGACTGGGGTTGGCGGCGTGAACACAGCCTGAAGGGGCTAGTGCACCATGGTTAGCCAGGAGAGAGTCCGGGAGAAGTCTGGAGCTGCCAAAGAGGCAAGAGACTTTTTCTTCTCTCTTTGTTGCCTGGTGCGCAAGGAGACGAGATTAAGCGCGCCGCTTAAAGGAGCTCCAGAGACCGGAGCGAGCAGCGGCTGTCAGCGCGGACCCCAGAGATGGGCATGAGACGCTAAGGCTGCTGCTGCCGCCACCAAGAAGCCTGTGTGCGAGCACAGGTCACTATCCACACCTTGCCTCCCGGGAGCCTGTGCAGCCCGCCACTGCCAGGGTCCCGTGATCCAGGGACAACTTCCCTGAGAGGACGTACGGCGCGCATCAGGCTGGTGCAACGTCATGCCAGCCTTTGCCGCTGCAGGCTCGCCCCTCACTACGTGCCCCTCCCTCCCCCTGGCCTGAGCCAGAGTGGCCGAATCAGCTGCTCCTTTAACCCCGTCCTGTCTGAGCGGAGAACAGACGCCCTCAGGCGACCTACATGCAGAGGCAGGGCCAAATCCAAAGCTGAACCCCAGGAGCTGTGCGAACAAAGAAGAGAAAGGGAAATCTCTACCAGCAGCCTCAGGAGCAGTGGTCCACAGTCAACTTGATGTACCCTGCATGTGTGGAATACCTGAATAGACAACTAATCAAACCAAACTGAGGAGCCATGTGGATGAAAGGCTCTTGGTGCTCCAGCCAGGAGTCAGTGCTATGCCTCTGAGGTGGGAGAGCCAACTTCAGGACACTGGTCCACAAGAGACCTCCCAGCTCCACATAATATCAAATGGCGAAAATCTCCCAGAGATCTCCATCTCAACACCAAGACCCAGCTTCACTCAACGACCAGCAACGAACAGTGCTGGACACCCTATGCCAAACAACTAGCAAGACAGGAACACAATCCCACCCATTAGCAGAGAGGCTGCCTAAAATCATAATAAGGCCACAGACACTCCAAAACACACCACCAGATGTGGACCTGCCCACCAGAAAGACAAGATCCAGCCTCATCCACCAGAACACAGGCACTAGTCCCCTCCACCAGGATGCCTACACAACCCACTGAACAAAATTTAGCCACTGGGGACAGACACCAAAAACAACGAGAACTACAAACCTGCAGCCTGCAAAAAGGAGACCCCAAACACAGTAAGATAAGCAAAAAGAAAAGACAGAAACACACAGCAGATGAAGGAGCAAGGTAAAAACCCACCAGACCTAACAAATGAAGAGAAAATTGGCAGTCTACCTGAAAAAGAATTCAGAGAAATGAGAGTAGAGATTATCCAAAATCATGGAAATAGAATAGAGAAAATGCAAGAAAAATTTAATAAGGACCTAGAAGGACTAAAGAGGAAGCAAGCAATGATAAAAACACAATAAATGAAATTAAAAATACTCTAGATGGGATAAATAGCAGAATAACTGAGGTAGAAGAATGGATAAGTGACCTGGAAGATAAAATAGTGGAAGTAACTACTGCAGAGCAGAATAAAGAAAAAAGAATGAAAAGAACTGAGGCAGTCTCAGAGACCTCTGGGTCAACATTAAACACACCAACATTCGAATTATAGGGGTCCCAGAAGAAGAGAAAAAGAAAGGGACTGAGAAAATATTTGAAGAGATTAAAGTTGAAAACTTCCCTAATATGGGAAAGGAAAAAGTTAATCAAGTCCAGGAAACACAGAGAGTCCCATACAGGATAAATCCAAGGAGAAACATGCCAAGACACATTAATCAAACTATCAAAAATTGAATACAAAGAAAACATATTAAAAGCAGCAAGGGAAAAACAACAAATAACATGCAAGGGAATCCTCATAAGGTTAACAGCTGATCTTTCAGTAGAAACTCTGCAAGCCAGAAGGGAGTGGCAGGACATATTTAAAGTGATGAAGGAGAAAAACCTACAACCAAGATTACTCTACCCAGCAAGGATCTCATTCAGATTTGATGGAGAAATTACAGACAAGCAAAAGCTGAGAGAGTTCAGCACCACCAAACCAGCTTTAAAACAAATGCTAAAGGAACTTCTCTAGGCAAGAAACACAAGAGAAGGAAAAGACCTACAATAACAAACCCAAAACAATTAAGAAAATGGAAATAGGAGCATATATATCGATAATTACCTTAAATGTAAATGGATTAAATGCTCCCACCAAAATACATAGAATGGCTGAATGGATACAAAAACAAGACCCATATATATGCTGTCTACAAGAAACCCACTTCAGACCTAGGGACAGATACGAACTGAAAGTTAGGGAATGGAAAAAGATATTCCATGCAAATGGAAATCAAAAGAAAGCTGGAGTAGCAATTCTCATATCAGCCAAAATAGGCTTTAAAATAAATACTATTACAAGAGACAAAGAAGGACACTACATAATCATCAAGGGATCGATCCAAGAAGAAGATATAACAATTGTAAATATTTATGCACCCAACATAGGAGCACCTCAATATATAAGGCAAATACTAAGAGCCATAAAAGGGGAAATCAACAGTAACACAATCTTAGTAGGGGACTTTAACACCCCACTTTCACCAATGGACAGATCATCCAAAATGAAAATAAATAAGGAAACACAAGCTTTAAATGATACATTAAACAAGATGGACTTAATTGATTTTTATAGGACATTCCATCCAAAAACAACAGAATACACATTTTTCTCAAGTGCTCTTGGAACATTCTCCAGGATAGATCATATCTTGGGTAACAAATCTAGCCTTGGCAAATTTAAGAAAATTGAAATTGTATCAGGTATCTTTTCCAATCACAATGCTATGAGACTAGATATCAATTACAGGAAAAGATCTGTAAAAATACAAACACATAGAGGCTAAACAATACACTACTTAATAATGAAGTGATCACTGAAGAAATCAAGGAGGAAATCAAAAAATACCTAGAAACAAATGACAATGGAGACACGATGACCCAAAACCTATGGGATGCAGCAAAAGCAATTCTAAGAGGGAATTTTATAGCAATACCATCCTACCTTAAGAAATAGGAAACATCTCAAATAAACAATGTAACCTTGCACCTAAAGCAATTAGAAAAAGAACAAAAATACCTCAAAGTTAGAAGAAGTAAAGAAATCATAAAAATCAGATCAGAAATACATGAAAAAGAAATGAAGGAAACCATAGCAAAGATCAATAAAACTAAAAGCTTGTTCCTTAAGAAGATAAACAAAATTGATAAACCATTAGCCAGACTCATCAACAAAAAAAGGGAGAAGACTCAAATCAGTAGAATTATAAATGAAAAAGGAGGAGTAACAACTGACACTACAGAAATACAAAGGATCATGAGAGATTACTACAAGCAACTATATGCCAATAAAATGGACAACCTGGAAGAAATGGACAAATTCTTAGAAAAGTGTAACCTCCCAAGTCTGAACCAGGAAGAAATAGAAAATATGAACAGACCAATCACAAGCACTGAAATGGAAACTGTGATTAAAAATCTTCCAACAAACAAAAGCCCAGGACCACATGGCTTCACAGGTGAATTCTATCAAACATTTAGAGAAGAGCTAACACCTATCCTTCTCAAACTCTTCCAACAGATAGCAGAGGGAGGAACACTCCCAAACTCATTCTACGAGGCCACCATCACCCTGATACCAAAAGCAGACAAAGATGTCACAAAGAAAGAAAATTACAGGCCAATATCACTGATAAACATAGATGTAAAAATTCTCAACAAAATACTAGCAAACAGAATCCAAGAGCACATTAAAATGATCATACACCATGATCAAGTGGGGTTTATTCCAGGAATGCAAGGATTCTTCAATATATGCAAATCAATCAACGTGATAAACCATATTAACAAATTGAAGGAGAAAAACCACATGACCATCTCAAAAGATGCAGAGAAAGCTTTCGACAGAATTCAACACCCATTTATGATAAAAACCCTGCAGAAAGTAGGCATAGAGGGAACTTTCCTCAACATAATAAAGACCATATATGACAAACCCACAGCCAACATCATCATCAATGGTGAAAAAGTGAAACCATTTCCACTAAGATCAGGAACAAGACAGATTGCCCACTCTCACCAGTATTATTCAACACAGTTTTGGAAGTTTTATCCACCACAATCAGAGAAGAAAAAGAAATAAAAGGAATCCAAATCAGAAAGAAGAAGTAAAACTGTCACTGTTTGCAGATGACATGATACTATACATAGAGAATCCTAAAGATGCTACCAGAAAACTCCTAGAGCTAATCAATGAATCTGGTAAAGTAGCAGGATACAAAATTAATGCACAGAAACCTCTGGCATTCCTATACACTAATGATGAAAACACTGAAAGTGAAATTAAGAAAACACTTCCATTTACCACTGCAACAAAAAGAATAAAATATCTAGGAATAAACCTGCCTAAGGAGACAAAAGACCTGTATGCAGAAAATTATAAGGCACCAATTAGAGAAATTAAAGATGATACAAAAGGATGGAGAGATATACCATGCTCTTGGATTGGAAGAATCAACATTGTGAATGACTCTACTACCCAAAGCAATCTACAGATTCAATGCAATCCCTATCAAACTACCACTGGCATTTTTCACAGAACTAGAACAAAAAATTTCACAATTTGTATGGAAACACGAAAGACCCCAAATAGCCAAAGCAATCTTGAGAACGAAAAATGGAGCTGGAAGAATCCGGCTCCTTGACTTCAGACTATACTACAAAGCTACAGTAATCAAGACAGTATGGCACTGGCACAAAAACAGAAATATAGATCAATGGAACAGGATAGAAAGCCCAGAGATAAACCCACACACATATGGTCACCTTATCTTTGATAAAGGAGGCAAGAATATACAGTGGAAAAAAGATACCTGCCTCAGTAAGTGGTGCTGGGAAAACTAGACAGGTACATGTAAAAGTATGAGATTAGAGCACTCCCTAACACCATACACAAAAATAAGCTCAAAATGGATTAAAGACCTTAATGTAAGGCCAGACCCTATCAAACTCTTAGAGGAAAACATAGGTAGATCACTCTATGACATAAATTACAGCAAGATCATTTTTGACCCACCTCCTAGAGAAATAGAAATTAAAACAAAAATAAACAAATTGAATCTAATGAAACTTAAAAGCTTTTGCACAGCAAAGGAAACCATAAACAAGACCAAAAGACAACCCTCCGAATGGGACAAAATATTTGCACATGAAGCAACTGACAAAGGATTAATCTCCAAAATTTACAAGCAGCTCATTCAGCCCAATATCCAAAAAACAAACAACCCAATTTAAAAGTGGGCAGAAGCCTTAAATAGACACTTCTCCAAAGAAGTTATACACATTGCCAACAAACACATGAAAGAATGCTCAACATCATTAATCATTAGAGAAATGCAAATCAAAACTACAATGAGATATCATCTCACACCGGTCAGAATGGCCATCTTTAAAAAATCTAGAAACAATAAATCCTGGAGAGGGTGTGGAGAAAAGGGAACACTCTTGCACTGTTGCTGGGAATGTAAATTGATACAGCCGCTATGGAGAACAGTATGGAGGTTCCTTAAGAAACTAAAAATAGAACTACCATACAACCCAGCAATCCCACTACTGGGCATAAACCCTGAGCAAACCATAATTCAAAAAGGGTCATGTACCAATATGTTCATTGCAGCTCTATTTACAATAGCCAGGACATGGAAGCAACCTAAGTGTCCATCAACAGATGAATGGATAATGAAGATGTGTCACATATATACAATGGAATATTACTCAGCCATAAAATGAAATGAAATTGAGTTATTTGTAGTGAGGTAGATAGACCTAAAGTCTGTCATACAATGTGAAGTAAGTCAGAAGGAGAACAACAAACACTGTACACTAACACATATATATGGAATCTAAGAAAAAATAATGTCATGAAGAACCTAGAGGTAAGATGGGAATAAAGACACAGACCTACTAGAGCATGGACTTGAGGATATAGGGAGGGGGAAGGGTAAGCTGTGACAAAGTGAGAAAGTGGCATGGACACATATACACTACCAAACGTAAAGTAGATAGCTAGTGGGAAGCAGCCGCATAGCACAGGGAGATCAGCTCTAGGTTTGTGACCACCTAGAGGGGTGGGATAGGGAGAGTGGGAGGGAGGGAGATGCAAGACGGAAGAGATATGGCAACATATGTTTATGTATAACTGATTCACTTTGTTATAAAGCAGAAACTAACACACCATTGTAAAGCAATTATACTCCAATAAAGATGTTAAAAAACAAAACAAAACAAAACAAAACATAGATGGCCAACAGGTACATGAAAAGATGCTCAACATTGCTAATCATCAGGGAAGTGCAAATCAAAACCACAATGAGATATAACCTCACACCTGTTAGAATGACTAATATCAAAAAGACAGGAAATAACAATTGTTGTTGAGGATATGGAGAAATTGAAACTCTTGTGCACTATTGGTCGGAATGCAAAGCAGTCACTAGAAAACAGTATGGAAGTTCCTAAAAAAATTTAGAATAGAACTACCATATGAACTAGGAATTCCACTTCTGTGTATTTATTCAAAGAAAATGAAAATACGAATTCAAAAATATATATGCACCCCCATGTTCATTGCAGCATTATTCACAATAGCCTAGATATGGAAATAACCTAAGTGTTCATTGAAGGATGAATTCATAAAGAAGATGTGATATATATGCATATATATATTACATATATATACTCAGTCATAAATATATATGTGTTTGTGTGTGTATATATATATATATATATATATATATATATATATACACTCAGTCATAAAAAAGAATGAGATCCTACCATTTGCAACAACATAGATGGATCTTGAGGGCATTATGCTTAGTGAAATAAGTCAGACAGAGAAAGACAAATAGTGTATGATCTCACTTATGTGTGGAATATGAGAAACAAAACAAACAAAAAACCAAATAAGTGCATAGACACAGAGAACAGACTGGTGGTTGCCAGAGGCAAGGGGTGGGTGAAATGGGTCAAGGGCGTCAAAAAGTACAAACTTTCTATTATAAAATAAATAAGCCCTAGGGATGTAATACACAGCATGGGGATTATAATTAATAATACTGTATTTTATATTTGAAAGTTGCTAAGAAAAAAGAAGAGCCTGAGACACAAAGAATTGAAGTAACTTATACAAGTTTGCTGACCTAGTAAGACATAGACCCAGATCCAACCTAATATCTTAACTACTCCTGAAGTATATTGACATCTGTCCAATAACAGCATTAAAAAAAAAAAAACAAAACTGATTTCTGGAGTGATGAGTCTCATCTAGAATGTCTTGGGTTAATGGAGATTTTCTATGAAAGCGCTGACTTTTGGAGATGATGCCAAGGGTCTTATAGAAAGAATAGAATCCTATAGAATGACATTTCCTGTCATTCCCTCGGAGAAACCCTGTCACTCCTGGACTGTGGAAGTCTTCCCTCTCTCCCCAGTGTCAGAAGCCTGCTCAGATGTCACCCTAAACAACAACAGTAGCTGTGACAGTAAAAGGCAGACAATGGAGGGTATGACAAAAACCCCGAGTCCCTGCTTCCCACCTCAGGCTTGAAAAGCTACCCTGAGACCCGTGGCCAGGGTTTGAGACCCAGCTGCTAAAAGCCTTTCCTTGGTTTCTCCTCAGTGGGCTCCAGTGACTGTGAAAGCTTTGGACAGGCACAGCTGTGAGAGAGCTGGGGACCATCTTGCTGCATTTCTATAAAGAAGACCAGCTGACCACATATCTGGATCTACCCAAGGATGAGGAATGTACTTCTTCTAAAGTTTCTTGTAAGTTTTGAGGCAGAATAAAAACACTCAGGTGGAGGAAGCCAGATTTTGTCTAATCTTATACCCATTTTTTTCTGTGCTTCTTCTATTTTATTCTTATTATAAAAATGATACAGTCACAGATAGAGAAAACAAACTTATGGTTACCAGGGGATGGCAGGGGAGGGATAAATTGTGAGATTGGGAGTGACATATGCACACTACTTTATATAAAATAGAAAACTAACAGTAACCTGATGTATAGCACAGGGAACTCTACTCAATACTCTGTAATGGCCTATATGGGAAACGAATCCTAAACAAAACAAAATAAAACAAACAAACAGAAAAAAAAACCAGAAGTAGAGTCATAGGTGTAGAAAACAAACATATGGTTACCAGGGGATGGGGGCCCGGAGGGATAAATTGAGAGATTGGAATTGACATATACACACTATTATATATAAAATAGATAACTAATAAGAAGCTACCGTTAGCACAGGGAACTCTACTCAATACTCGGTAATGGCCTATATGGGAAAAGAATCTAAAAAAGAATAGGTACATGTATATGTATAACTGATCCACTTTGCTGTACACGTGAAACTAACAGAACATTGTAAATCAACTATACCCCAATAAAAATTTTAAAAAAGAAAAAAATGATAAAGTCACACATTGTGTAGCTTTTTATAGTCTGCAAAACATTTTACATATACTATTTCATTTCATTTCATCTTATGAGAGCAGTAAGGTAGATGGAGAAACTGAGGCACACTCTAGCAAAGAAGCATGCACATGAGAGTAAAATGAGGAAGGACCAGAGATGGGTCTGGATCAGCACCCTTTGTGATGACATGACTTGTTGACTAAACTTGTCGCCTGGGTACCTATGGTCCAGTCTCTATCCTGGAGATGAGTCAGTGGGGCCACACTATTCTTGTTCCCTCCTCCTGTAGCCCCCCATTACTTGGAAAATTCAGACCAACTTACAGTTCTGTCTGCAGTGCCTGTTTGCCCACATCCTCACCAGGCCCAGCTATTATCAGTTGCTAACAATTTTGCCCATCTTATTACCAGTGGAAAATGGTATTGCATGGGCATTTCAAATTATCTTCTATTCTTATTAGAGGTTGAGTATCTTCTCATATAGACTGTTTGTAGTTCTTTCTTATGAATTGCCTCTCCATCCTCTGCTTGATATATGTTTATAAATCTCCATATTTTCAATCTTTGAATCAATTTTAAAGTATTTCTCTTATAAACATACATGCAGCTTTTTTCTTTTAAAACCTAATCTGAAAGTTTTTCTCTTTCGATGGGGAAGTTCAAATCCTTTGCTTTTCTTGTGATGACATGGGTGTTTGATCTGATTTTCATCTCTGTTTGCTGTGACCCTCTCACTCCTGGCACTGGATTGGCTGGATTTTCTTTGTTCCTTTTCTGATTTTGTGTTGTGCTTTGCTTCTAGTATTTTGGAAGCTGTACATCTTATTTCTGGTTATCTCATGTGTAGCCATATATTTTTAATGTATTGACATGTACTTTTCTATTGTTCAGAATAAATCAATATTTATAACCCATATCCTTAAAACAGGTGTTTGACATATTTTCATTTCTTCCTTTCTCCCTAAATTATTTTGGTTAAAGATTTTTAAATTTTTATTTATGATTTCTTTCTCGCAAAAGTTTAGTGATTCTTGCTTGTCCATTTAATTTGATAAGTTGAAGGCTGGAGTCATTTGTATAAGCAGCTAATAAGGGCTTTTCTCAACCCTTATGAGGTTTTAGGTCTGCAGTGGGGGTCTGCTTTCACTGGGAAGAGTTTCTTCATTGGACAGAGAATGACAGGATTAAGGCTTCTCTTGGGATGTGGGCAGAGAGTGTGGTACCTCAGATTTGGGAGTCAATGTGCACTTCACCTGGAGGAGAGATGCCTTTCTATTTTATATCCAAATTCAGAATTGCAGTCCACTTTTCTCACCTGTCCAAATGTTCACTTTTCATTCTCAAAACAGGCCCCTGATTTATTTAGAGACCATTTTTGCAGTTTTAACCTGAGCCCAAAACCATGGCCAAGTGCTGAATATAGGAAGATGGATAGGGGGAAAGATCAACTGGCATAACTATCAGCTGTCCTCTGGTTAATTATCTCAGAGAGCATCACTGACTCAGCCTTTGCTGAATTTCCACTGAGAAGGCTTGGACCGCACTAGACAGCCCCCCCTCACTCATGGCACGACCTGGGATTGTCAGTTCATGACTTGATTTTTCTATCCATAAATCATTTCTGTTTCTGTCTTCCAAATACCCACAAATTTCTGATCCAGAAGTGACCTTTCCTCATTTAACACATTTAACCAGAAGTACTGACATTTCAGAGACCAGGAACCTGAGCCTTTGAGACGGCAACCTTGAGAAGTAGGAGGTATCATCCAGGGGTACCGTGAGGTTCCCGCATTGACAAGGTGGGGTAGGGTAAGGCTGTTCTGGGAGCCGGCTCTGCTTCTCCTGTCAGTGGGCATTGAGTTCCTTCACACTTTTTAAGCACCAATGGTACTCTCTTAAAGAATGGTACTGTCTCTTAAATGGTACTCTTTTAAATGGTACTCTCTTAAAAAAGGGTATTTTGTTAAAGAATGGTCCCATTCTTTAAGAAGATGTTATTTATGGTCTGATCCAGGTGTGTGAGATGCCATGAGCCGTCAAGAGCACGTTGCCCTTGGGAGACTGGGGAAGCATGACAGCTGGAGCGGACAGAAATGGATGAGGAACCCCTCTTCCATCATCCTTTTGTTAATTTATTAACCAAAATGTGTTGAGTGCCTACCCATGATCATATATTCTGTTAATACTGGGTTTGCTGTGGTAAATAAAATAAGTAAGCTTTCTGCCCTTGTGGGGCCTGTGGTCACCGCTGTGGTCATATCAGCACTTGGCTTCTACTTTTGCTTCTTTTATCTCAACTGTCCTCAGTAAGAGACCCTGCTAGTCAATGCAGTTAAGCAACTGCTTTCATAGAACTTTGAAACTATCTCTAGTACTGTACTATGAAAACAAAATAGGATTTTACCAACAGTGAATTTTGATCAAGAGAGCCACACATTTTTTAAATGACTTTTGTTTTAGGTCTCTTTAGAAAGACATTGCAGTGAAGAATGCTCATCCAAAGTTAACACATTGATTCAGGGAAGGCTTCCTTCTTTTTATTTTAATTTTTATTTTATACTAGAATATGGCTGTTTTACAATGTTGTGTTAGTTTCAAGTGTACAGCAAAGTAATTCAGTTATACATATACATGTATCTATTCTTTTTCACATTCTTTTCCCATTTAGGTTGTTACAGAATATTGAGCAGAGTTCCCTGTGCTATACAGTAGGTCCTTGTTGGCTATCTATTTTATATATAGTAGTGTGTATATGTCAACCCCAAACTCTCAACTTATCTCTCCCCCCACCTTTCCCTTTGGTAACCATAAGTTTGTTTTCTATGTCTGTTTCTGTTTTGTAAATAAGTTCATTTGTATCAGTTTTCTTTTAGATTCTTCATATAAGTGATATCATATGATATTTGTCTTTTTTTTTTTTTTTTTTTTTGGCGGTACGCGGGCCTCTCACTGTTGTGTTGTGGCCTCTCCTATTGCAGAGCACAGGCTCCGGACGCGCAGGCTCAGTGGCCATGGCTCACGAGCCCAGCCGCTCCGCGGCACGTGGGATCTTCCCGGACCGGGGCACGAACTCGCGTCCCCTGCATCGGCAGGCGGACTCTCAACCACTGCGCCACCAGGGAAGCCCGATATTTGTCTTTCTGAACCACCTTTACCGTGTTGGATGGCGTATTGCCATCTTCATCAGTGGGGGTCTGTAAACTATGCAGCCAAGGTGAGAAATGAAGTCAGATTCAGACTGGGCTCAAACCTCAAGGTAACATGTGGCTTTGGGCATGTTCAGGGTTCTTACCTGGGTTTCACTGTCCTTGTCCAGAAAGGAAGAATGGCACTTGATGATGTCTGAGGTCGTCTAGCAAGAACGTTTACTGGGGCTGTGTTAATAAAAATAAAATATGACAAACTCTGTTTTCCTCATTTTATTTCCACCCACAGAAGACTTTCCTTGGGGTTAGTGGGCATTCTATGTAGGAGGAACGAAGAAGAGAGATGGTCTCACAAAGTCGCATGCTGCTGTTGGGTGGCACACCTCAAATTCCCTAATAAGGTATCAGAATGAGCCACTTTCTGAAGCAGGGCTCATGTTTGAATGACCAGACAGATGCCTTTCTTTGTTGTCTGTGAAGCCCTGGTGATGGGAGAGATCCCTTTGGGGAGAAAAATCAAGGCAGAATGGGTAAGTTCCTTTTTATAAGATGGTATGAGACGGAGAGATTCTTTCTGGGTTTTGGAGTTTTTTCACCTTTCTGTCCTCCCTCTTCCTCATCACCCTCACCTTCCTCTCCCACCCCCTCTCAAAGGAGAGCTGGAGAAAGCAAGCTTTGGGAGCTGAAAAGGTTAGGACTTACTTTTTACTGCAATTCACACCTTTCCCAAGGAAATTCCTTAGAAATCCCAGTAATTGATGAATGATGTTTATTGAATTGGTCTCCTCAAATTGTCACTGGGAAAGCATGAAAAACTGTTATACATCCTGCCAGAAGCCTGCTGTGGAGACTCTGGCTTAAATGCCCCTTTAGACTTTGCATGGAAGGTGGGTCCATCGAGACTTGTTCCAAGGCTCTAAAGATGCCTTTCCTCCCCTTCTCCTTCTTGCCCTGGTGTCGCCTCCAGCACCTCCTGACCAAACACACTTATCTACATGCTGGACACACACACACACACACACACACACTTATACAAGTAACTATAAGGAGCCTGTGGAATGTATTTAAGAACAAAAGCTCAGGAGTCAGACTGCCTGGTTTCTCCGTTTAGCAGCTGTGTAATCTTGGTCACTTCACCTTTTTGTGCCTCAGTACATTGTAGGGTTGTGATAAGGGTGAAATGGTCTCATCCATGTTCAGTACTTAGCACAGGGCTTGGCACGTTGCCAGAGCTCTATAAACGTTAGGTCCTCTGCCTGTGATAGACTTTCACTGTGCTTTCATCCTTTGGATTTCTGGGGAGTGGATACCTCTGGCAGTGAGATTTCAAGTAAAGCACTCTCAAAAGACCAGCCCAGATTGAGCTGGGTTTCCACGTGTGGGTGTCGGGGAGGTGAAGTGCTGTGTGGCCTTGCCCTTTGTTCTCACATGAGTTCAAGTCCTGAAAGCAGCTTAGGGACTTGATGGTAATGGCCTCTAAGTGCCCTTTCAAAGGAGGCAAAGTTAAATATCCCCTGACAGGTGCTGAAACTTATTTCTAAGAAGAGTAGGTTAAGGGAACCAGTTGTATGAAGCAGAGCTGGGAAATGACCTGCTGTGGTCAACCCATGCTGGCAAAGCCCCTGGGTGCCCTCTGTCCTGTGTCTGTGTGTCCCCACCACTTCTGCAAGTGTCACTTCAGCATCACTTCGGGAAGGAGGGAGGGAGGGTAGGTGGGTGGGGACTTCTGATGTGATTCTGACAAATACAAGCAATGGGAAACTTGACAGTTTCTGTCCACACGAGCTCCCTCTGTTTTCTGTTTTCTTTTTTTCTCAGTTGTGATGAGCTCTGGTTTCCTTTAAGTTTAGTTTTGACTTTCAACCTTAAGTAAACTCTGGTGGCAAGGCAGTATGATTGCTTTGTACAAGACCTGTGGTTGCACAGGGCTGCAGGGACGCCTACTTGGGAAGGACCTTCTCTCCAGTTCCCAAACTTGGCTCCCATCAGGCGAAACTAGAACCTAGTCCTTTTAAACCTCCCCTTCCAGTACAAAAATTGCCTGCAAGGACAGCAAATGAGAGATTCTTAGCTGCCATACATCTTGCTTTTATGGGAGGTGGGTCACAGATTTTTCCAGGCTGCTGAGAAAGGAAGAGAAATACTCATGTTAGTTGAAAACCCATATGTTTTGTACAGTTTAGGGAAAAGCAGAGACAAAAACACCTTCCCACCCTTTCCATTAATGGAATAGAGGGTTCTAGCTAACATGCATAGAACTTACCACACAGACTTCCTGTGGCATAAACACACAGGTCCTTAAAATGACAGATTTTTAAAGAAATCAAAAGAACAGAAAATAGGAAAAACGCTCCATCACACATAGTACGCCAAGCTTTGTGTGTGTGTGTGTGGGGGTTCCTAACCTTTGAGCAATAGAAGCTCTCTTTCATTTTTGTGAGGCCTGATGGCTAAAAGGAGACAAAGATGGTGGCAGGGAACTTACCAAGATAGTGTCTGGTAAAGCTGTTGAATAGAGGTAGGAGGATGGTGCTCTGCACCTGTATCCTGGGCTTCTGCCAGCCAGCACGTGTGTGCACATGCATTCGTTCATTCACTCACTCACTCATTCATCCGTAATTCTGGCTAATAGTATCAGCTAAAAGTTACAGCCGTGGCTGTCAGCTAGAAAAAAGGGGGCTGTGATAACGGCTAAGACAGCCGGGGTGACTTCCTCGGGGAGAAGGAGGTCACAGATCTAGAGACCCGGAGATCGCTAAGTGCTGTCCTTTGGGGAAAATTAAAATGAGGGGAAAGCTGTGCTCTCAAAAGCTATGCAAAATGAGGCTTTGCTTATGAGACTTACAAATTCCTGTGAGCCATGGTGGTGATCAGGACTCTGGCTGCTGCTGAGAGAGGGGAGAGGCAAGGAGACTCTGAGAGCCACACGGGAAATCAGCTGCTTCTGTCTCAAATCCCCTGGAAAAGGCAAGTGTCCCTTTCAAGCGAGCCATGCCAGGACCTCCCCAGGGGGGGCAGGCCGACTTTCTCCCCACAGGCCCTGCACTGGCAGGAAATCTTGCACCCAGAAGCACATTCCTGCTGATCCTTGCCTTTGAAGTGTGGGTTCACCCACAACATGTGAGTCAAAGACACATCAAACAAGTGGCAATCCCCATGGCCAGAGTAAGGCCACTGCTCTGTGAGAGAAGTTAGCTTGGAGATTAGTCTCACTTCATGCATCTCATGCAGAGTAACCTTTGCCGTTACCTGCCTACCTTTCTTACAGCTAATTTCAAAATAAATCCCTTTCTTTTTCAAGCCATTTTGAAAAAAAAAAGCCACTCTGGCCGATTTACATATATGATTATATCAGCCTCCGCAAGAGTTCTTCAATGTGTCTCAGGCTCCAAGCTGGAAATTTGTCTTATTCAGTCTACTTTGTGATCCCTGCTTACTTCTGTTGACATCTCTAAATACATGGAAGAAAACTGGGGACCTTCCATTTTTAACTGATTATATTTTAGCTTCCCCCAAAATGAAATGATCGTGATTTGCATATCTCCACGATCATTTCACTTATCAAATATAAAGGTGTTAATATTTGAACTGGAAAAATAATAAATCTAAAAACTCAATCTTATTTCTAAAATGTGTGAGCAAATTCCAAGGAGGCCAAGTGGACAAAAAAAACAACAGATCTGAAAACCAATCTATCTCTTGGACTATAGGTCCAACTAGACCCACATGAAGGCTGCCTGACAGCCTTTTTTAAAAAAATTGAAGTCTAGTTGATTTGCAATGTTGTGCTAATTTCTGCTGTACAGAAATGACTCAGTTACACACATATATACATTCTTTTTTAAAATATTCTTTTCCATTTTGGTTTATCATAGGATACTGAATATAGTTCCCTGTGCTATACAGTAAGACCTTGTTGTTTATCAATTCTAAATGTAATAGTTTGCACTGACAGCTTTTAGCTACATCCGTGGGACGTCAGACATCACCAGTTCAATGTGAGAGGAGCAGGAATAAATTAGAACTAACCCATCAATACTTTTCTTTTAAAAAACACATTCACTATTTTTGTGAAATGATACTATTAAACTTATAATCATTGTAAAATTCAGATTGGTCAGACATGTAAAATGAAGAAAATGCTGTTTTCTCTTGCTTCGCCTCTTAGCAGTTTCCCTTCAGATACTTTCTTTTTTCACAGAAGATTCCTTTAGGAGCGGTATTTTTCTCACTCGGTCGATAATCAAGCAATCACAAATATTCAACAGGAACCAAATCTAAACAAAGTATAGCTCATTCTTCTAAACCCTGTTTCATCTTCCTAGCTCAGCAGATGGGATGAACCTGTCTAAGTACCACTGCAAGTGATCTTACTTCTTTGTGTTTCCACAACACTTGGTGCAAGTCTCAGGGCACTGATTTATACTAAGTGATGCTCATATGTGATTTTCTAGTGCATACGCCATCATCCATAGGTTTTTACATCATCTTTCCTCACATCCTGGTTCCCCTGGCTGGCACACAAGTGTTTCAATTGGTTTGTATATGAGTGTATTTCAAACTTCATCAAAGAATCTTGCCATCCCAATTTCACATTTTTAAAAACTAGATTTTCATTGCTATTATTATCCAGTGTATTATTTGGCTAGGGAAGCCATAACAAAATTCCAAAGACTGGGTGGCTTCAACAACAGAAATTTATTTCTGGAGGCTGATGTCCGGGATCAAGGTGCTGGCGGGGTTGGCTTCTCCTGAGGTCACTTTCTCTGGCTTGCAGACGTGTCCTCACACAGCTTTTCCTCTGTGAACATGCACTCCTGGTGTCTCTTCTTCTCATAAGAACTCCAGTCCTCATTCAACTTTGATCACCTCCTTAAAGGGCCCATCTCTGAATACAGTCACCATTGGGGCTTCAACATAGGAATTGTGGGGGGACACACTGTAACACCTGGGGTGGTAGCTGGATTCTAAGACGTCCCCTGGATTCCCCTCCTCCTGGTATGAAGATGAAAGGTTTTACTCCTGGGACTAGGTTATGTTATATAGAAGAGCTGACCTTCAGATAGTGAGATTATCCTAACTTAATCACACAAGCCCTTTAAAAGAAATTTTTTTTTTTTTTTCTGACTAGCAGCAGAGGGGAAAAGGGGCTTGTATTTGAAAGAGATCTGATGCAAGGGAAGTGCTCTCTAGCCGAGCTGTGGGAGTCACATGGCAGGGGCTCAAGAGTGGCCTGAGGACCCGAGAGCAGTTCCCACCCAACGGTTGGGAAACAACAGGGACCTCAGTCCAAAGCTACCAGGAATGAACTCTCCCAACACACGAGTGTCTTGAAAGCGGACTCCTCCCCAGAGCCTCTAAAAGACAGTCCAGTCTGGGCAGCACCCTGATTTCAGCTCTGTCTTGCTCTGAACAGAGACTTTCGACCCACAGAACTGTGAGATACTAAGTGGGGGTTATTTTAAGCTGCTCAGGTTATGGTAATTCATTACACAGTGATAGAATATTGATACACCCAGGTATTAATAAGTCATCAGGTCACCCACAGACCATGGAAACAGAACCAGCTGAAGCTATTCTCCTGCAGCCACGTGCACATCATCTTTTGGACCAAATTTCCTAGTGTTTCTCACACCTTAATACACACGCACATCTCCTGGGGGTCTTGATAAAGAGCGGACCCTGATTCAGTAGGTCTATGGTGCATCCTGAGATACGGTATTTCTGACAAACTCCCAGGGCAGGCTGATGCCTCGTTCTGAGGGTCACACTTAGAGTAAAAATTGTATACTTAGGAAATTGGTTTTATCCTCAGAGCCATGGGCAGGCTGAGTCTATCTTCTCTTTGCTTTTTAGTAGTTGGTTAGTCACAGTTCTCAAAGGATTTCATCCAGAATTTCTCATGTTACTGTTAAGGATGTCAGAAACTTGAGGTCTGTAGTAACAATAGTTAATATTCATTGAAGATTTGCTATGTGCCATGCACTGTGTTTACACGAATTCCTTTATTTAAATCCTACAGCCTCCATGTAGGATAGAGAGTGTTGTCATCTCCATGTTGGAATCCAAACCTCCAGGAAGGTAAACAACTTGCCCATGATCACATGGCTTCCAGGCTGGAGTTACAGTTCAAATCTAGAACTTTCTGATACTCCCAATTGTTATTTTATACATCCCTTCCTTCAAACCGATCTGAAAATAG
Source organism: Kogia breviceps (assembly GCF_026419965.1). Taxonomy (NCBI): domain Eukaryota; kingdom Metazoa; phylum Chordata; class Mammalia; order Artiodactyla; family Physeteridae; genus Kogia; species Kogia breviceps. Next base: position 57,139,852 of record NC_081319.1, read on the forward strand.
AAAACAAAAGAAACTTACATGCCCACTCCTTAAGCAATCAGGGGAAAAAAATGCATTTTCTTTTGTCCCCCTTTCTGACTCCAAAGACTGGTTTAAGAGGGACCCCTGCCTAGCATTTTGATTTGGAATATGTTCGAGAAATTACTACCGTTTACAAGTTTCTGTCATGCTGAGGTTGGAGCCTCTTTAGTTTAGCACAGGCCTTTCTGAGGTTTCTGAAATGCAGAAATAGACCAAAACCTTAGTTTGGGTGGGGATCAGAGAGATAGAGAGCAAAGCGTAATAGAAGAAGAACATTCGGGGGCGGGGAGGAATGGCAGCTGCAGGTTGAGGACAGTGTGCGGGGAAGGAGCACTGCAGGTGTCAGGACCTTAGGAGGAGAGACGAACCATGGGCAGGTCCTTGCAGGTAAATGTCTTCAAAGAACAATTGAAGGACATTTGGGGATGCCAGTATGTTGTTCCCTCTACTGAACTCTGGTTTCCTCTGCCTCCTTAGCTCCAAAACTTCCAGTCAGAGGCTGGAGTGGGCTTTGTTTGGGAGGGGAGGGACAGGCAGTCCAGTGAACACAGTGTAATGGTTTCCTCTCCATACTCTGCTAATGCCAGCCTGGTGGCAGCAGCACCCCACAGAGAAAGGCCACAACCCCAGAGCTGCAGACAGTGAAACCAGCAGAAGCCCAGGTGCCCCCAGGACCACAGACTGGACCCCGTGTTGACGGGCCGCCTGAAGTGTGAGTGACTCAGCAAAAACGTGTCGCAACCACAGGGCTTCTCAGCCTCGTTCTGTGGGAATTTGGGCCTTGATCACCTTGGTTGGGGGGCTGTCCTGTGCTTTGTGGGATGTTTAGCAGCATCTCTGGCGTCTACTCACTAAACGCCAGTAGCACCCTTCTCTCCCCAGCTTGACACCAAAAATGTGTCTAGACATTTCCAAATATCCTCTACGGGCAAAATCTTCCTGGTTAAGAACTGCTACCCTACAACAAACTCTCCAGAGAGTCCAGGAAAAGGCTCAGACACCCACAAAAGCATGGGATGTTGATGTACGCCATAGGACTAAAGAAATCCAGGCTGGAGATCTAGGTTACAGTAACATAAAGCAGAAACGTAGATTCAGAAAAGGTTTTGGAGTTAGAGGTGGTTGTGTCTGTGTGTCTAGCTGTTTACGTTTAACTGCAACTGGTCTCTAAAGCACTTTTCCCCTCAGGAAATAGAAGTTCTGAGGGTCTCTCACCATTAGCAGGCTATGATGTTTGCCCAATTCAAACAGTTTTCCTTTACAAAAAAATTCTAAGTATTTAATTGAAATTGCCAAACTGAAGGCCCCAAAGGAGATTCTTCCATTTTGGTTACCAACAGGCAAAGACTGTGATTTGGTTCAAGCTGCTTGCGAGCCGTCTGCCTGCCACAAGGGCTGCATTTATAGCACCCTTGATTCGATGTGACATTTTCTCACTCTGAGTCTTTTGCCCATATTTGAAGAGACCCACACAGGGGACCTTATTAAAATCTGCAGAAGCCTGTGATGGCGTGAGGATGCACTTATGTGAACGGGAGGGAGAGAATGGATGTTTTATCTTCTGGGAATCTGGTGGTTTTATTTTATAGGAACTTACAAAGGGAAAAGAAGATGCTGGTCTCATTTCAAATGGACTGCCATGTGCCCTCTGCTTGAAAATCTAAGTGGCCAGGGTAAAGTTTAAATTGTTTCCATGACTGACTAAAGCAGGAATTGCTTCTTCTGTTCAACTACAGATTCCTTGGCTAATTACAGCGAAGAGATGTTGTGGAGATCACAGAGCAACAGATCACACACAGATGAGCCCCTGTGTGCTAGGTCTGGCCCACTCGAGTCTGTGTTCATGCCCAGAAAAGATGTGAATTCCACTACCTCCCTGTCCTATTTACCCCTGACTTGCTTTTCTAGCAAAGGGCCCAGGCCCCAGGAGTGGAGACAAGGCTCCAAATGAAGGCTGTGGAATAGGCAAAGCTTGTCCCCAAGTTCCCTTTTCTATCTTGGTGGAGCCCTCTCCTCCCTCAATAGTCTCATGCTTTTCTAGATGTAAACAAAGGTGGCAGGTGGGCTGGGGGCTACTTTGGGTTGGTGTGGTCAGGGAGGGTCTCTCCCAGGAGGTGGGATTTGAGCTGAGTCCTCAGCTACACAAAGGGATAAGCCTGGGAGATTCTGGAGAAAGAACATTCCAGGCAGAGACCTGACAAGCAAAGGCCCTGCAGCAGGGTGAGGGAGGCCTATTCAAAGGAAGAAAGGAGGGCTGTGTGGGTGGACACAGAGGGCAAGAAAGAGCAGCAGGGGATGAATAGGACAGAGAGGAAGGGGCAGGCCACCCAGCCCTTGGCAGGCCACGGAGAGGAAAACAGTGTTTATCCTGAGTGCAACGGGAAGACACTGAAAACATATAAAAAGCCCTTACAGAGTGAGAGGGAAAAAACCAGCGAAGGAAACTTCATGAGTAGATTGCTTATGGAAAAGAAAGAAAGAAAGAAAGAAATACAAACAGCTCTTAGCCATTTGAAGAGACACCCAATTTCAATTTCTGTTGGCAAAGCAGTAGAGAAACAGGCAATACATTGCTGGTAGGAGGGCAAACTGGTCCGACCCTTGCTGAGGCTGGGACTTGCTGACGGACTAAGTATGGGAAGAGGACCAAGGTAAGAATCAGAGATGATGCCCAAATGTTTAGCTTGAACAGCAGAGTGGGTTATGGCATCCTTTACTGAGATGGGGAGGGTGTAAGAGAACAGGGGGTGCAGGAGACCATTCACAGTGCAGTCCACCCAAGCTCAGGGTTGGATATGTTACACTAGGTGTCCCGACCACGCAGTTAAGGGACGATGCCATTGGCAGTGGTATGTGCATGCTGGGAGCTCAAGAGATATGATTTGAACTTGGCAGCCTATATTGGCCATTGAAAGCCACAGTCTCAGTGTGTCCCTACACGCTTGCTGGCTTCACACCGCCCCCACCTGGGGTAGATCATAGTCATGCTCAACTTTCAAGGTTCATAAGAATCAGCTGGAGAATTTTAAAACTCCCTATTCCTAGACGTCATCCCTAGATGTTCCGATCATGCAGGCAGGCATTGGGTTGGGCCCAGGAAAATTCATTTTTAATATATGCCCCAGATCACTCTGATGCTAGTGGTGTGAAGGCCACATGGTGAGAAACAGCCTTAGAACTCTGTAGGGCCAAATTCAAAAACCACAGGAGGACCTTTTAAATTATATAAACCACTAACATTTATACCTAAATGGATCTGGAACACTGGCTAAGCGTTTTATGCTCACTAACTCAATTCCTTTTTTGTTTTCTAAATTTTTATGTTTAAAAAGTTAACAAGTTCACATGGTGAAAGTCAAAACAATATAAAAAGGGAAATGTCAGAAAGTATTGCTTCTGCCATTGTTCCCACCCATTATATTTCCAGCTCTGTTACCCGTTAGGACTCCCGTGTCTATTAGTTTCTTCTGGATGCTACAAATATTTATTTTTGAAAGTTAAAGGAAATAGAAATATTGGTTCAAATGAATAAAGGTGGTCAAAAGGTAAAAAGAAAAAAGTAATGCAGATATGTTAAAAAAGACATAGAAATTTTGAAAAGAAAAACAAATGTAAATACATTTTCTCCCCAACTCTTCACCTTTCTTACCCACTTATGTGCAGTATCTGCTCCTGACTGTTTTCATTGAGACCTTTCCACGTCACTACATAGAGAGCAGCCTCATTCTTCATTTTACAACTGCATAATATTTCATGGTACACATACCCCCTGGTGTAATATCATCAGTTCCCTGTGGATGGACTGTTGGATTGTTTCTAATCTTTGGCTAGTAATTAATGCTGCATATAATGTATATTCATTGCTTCATATATTTGAAGTATATCTGTAGGATAAATTCCCAGAAGTGGGATCTCTGGGTCAAAGGGTAAATGCATTTGTAATTTTGATGACAGTTGCCAAATTGTCCTCTGCAGGGGTCGTACCATTTTGCACCCCCACCAGCAATGTACGAGAGTACCTGTTTCCCCACCACCTTGCCAGCAGAGTGTTGTTAGACTTTTGGATTTTTGCCAATCTGATAGGTAAGAAATGTTATTTTACTGTATTTTCACTTTGTCTCTTATATGAGTAAAATTGAGCCTCTTTTTTTCATATATATGTCTATATATATGCCTATATATATGCCTATATATATATATATATATATATATATATATATATATGAGAGCTGTTTGTATTTCTCTTTTTTTTCTATAAGCAGTCTATTCATAAACCTCTTGGCCATTTTCTTCTCACTTTCTAGGAGCTCTTTATATGTTACAGAGATGACTTCTTATGATATCAGACACAGATACTGTTTCCAGTTTTTCTTAGGATTTGATTTGCTTATTTTTTAAATGTGTTTGAGTGTATTAATTTTTAATGGCCTCTGGATTTTGAGTACTTACAGAAGGCCTTCCTCCACTCCAAGGTCATGAAAGAATTTACTCATTACTTTCACTGTTTCAACACTCTTCTGAGTCCATATCATTAGCCTTATTTTATGGATGAGGACACTGAAATCCAGCTGGATCTCCCTTACCATTAAGCTTTCTCAGAACACTATTCAAGGAGTAAAAAAATGAATTCCTCTTCTCAGTGTCACTTTGCATCCTTTTTGCTGGGAGATTTGTGAAGGTTATTCTTTGTTCTTGGTTCTGAACCTCCAGTTTTAATGCTAAAACACCTGTGACCATTGCAGCAAAACTTCTGCAAAATATTATCTAGGTTGTAAAACAAAGTGGTCCTGTTGTTTCTGAGGCTTTAAATAAACACAAAATCGCCCAGGTCCTGTAAACGTTCATGTTTGCATTTAAACAAACACAAAATATCTCCCAAATCTTATAAACATCGATGCTGGAAGCCAGCATGTTGAAGCAGCCAGGACCACGCGCACCACCTACGGACGTCAGCAAATGTCCCTTTTAATTGAACGCTCAAAAGGATATCTGCCGGCAAGCAGAGCGGCCCTGCGGGGGCCACGCTGGACCGCATTAAGGGCACCTGGACTCCGTGGCAGCCCTTCGTCCCTGTCTCTCCCTTTCTCTCTGCCAGGGCCAGCAGGTAGGGAGATGCTGACGTGTCTATTGAGGACTAGGAAAAATACCGTGTGAGAGCCAGTCCTCTGAAGGACGATGACCCAGTTGAAGCCTTCTACCTGCAGCCTCCTCTTCCTACTGAACCCTGGAGCTCTCAGAAGCACGGTACTGAGCCATTCACCCACACACTTGGCAGAGGAGTGGCTTATACAGGGTAACCCTCAGACCGAGATCGTGATTTTTATTTTTCTAAGATTGACTCTAATGGACTGGTGAGCACTGCCTAGAGCACTGGGTTGAGATGGATTCCAAGGCCACATCTAGGCACAGAGCTGTATGGTGCTGAGATTGATTAGTGATGTCTGTCTCCAACATGGTATAAGAAGAAGTCACACGCATGCTAAACACCTGTCAATCCTGATTTAAAGGTTTATACTTGGTTTATAGAACCAAAGCCTAGTGAAGATGACTGAGATAAGCTTACCCACCCCAAAATGCTGAAGTTTTAGAATGCTTGGCTCTAGAGAAGTTGCTCTGGTTTAATTTCCAGAGGGTTATCTTTATTATTTAAAAGGCAAGATTTGTGTTGGTTTTCCCCACCCTGTACTCTGCTCACTCCCTCATTTCCTTATCTGAGATCCAGTGCTTCAGGACCTAACACAGGGCTTCCCAGCAGTAGATGTTCAATGAACACTGAATTGAATTAGATCACATACAGCAGATTAAGTTTAAAAAAGTACTTTGCCCATATTCATATAGTCTTTCAACAAATACTTATTTGGCATTTACTTATTTGCATAGAACTAGTTAGTTAACTGTTGGGATTACAGGATTAAATGATTAGATATGATCTCTAAAGTGTAGATTTTCCCCAAATGTGTGCTTTAAATTTTGATGAAGTACAATGTATTTTTTCATTTATGACTCACGCTTTTTTTTTTTTTTTAACGGTACATGGGCCTCTCACTATTGTGGCTTCTCCTGTTGTGGAGCACAGGGTCTGGACGCGCAGGCTCAGCAGCCATGGCTCACGGGCCCAGCTGCTCCGTGGCACGTGGGATCTTCCCAGACCGGGGCACAAACCCGCGTCCCCTGCATCGGCAGGTGGACTCTCAACCACTGCTCCACCAGGGAAGCCCAATGACTCACGCTTTTTTGGTGTCATCTAAATACTCTTTGCTTAGCCCTAAATCTTGAAGATTTTCTATTTCTTTTTTATAGTTTTATATTTACATCAACTACCCACTTTGAATTAATTTTTGTATAAGGTGTGAGGTTTAGAGTGAAGTTCTTTTTTTTTCCAATAATATATCCATTTATTCATCTTTTTAAACTTTTTATTTTATATTGGAGTATAGCCAATTAACAATGTTGTGATAGATTCAGGTGCATAGCAAAGGGACTCAGCCATACATATACATGTAGCTACTTTTCCCCAAACTTCCCTCCCATCCAGGCTGCCACATAACATTGAGCAGAGTTCCCTGTGCTATATACAGTAAGTCCTTGTTGGTTATCCATTCTAAATATAGCAGTGTGTACATGTTGATCCCAAACTCCCTAATTATCCGTTCCCCCCATGCTCCCCCGCTGGTAACCATAAGTTCCTTCTCTAAGTCTGTGAGTTTGTTTCTGTTTTGTAAATAAGTTCATTTGTATCATTTCTTTTTAGATTCCGCATATAAGGGATATCATATGATATTTCTCTTTCTCTGTCTGACTCACTTCACTCAGTATGACAATCTCTAGGTCCACCCATGTTGTCGCAAATGACATTATTTCATTCTTCTTAACGGCTGAGTAATATTCCATTGTATGATGTACCACATCATCTTTATCCATTCCTCTGTTGATAGATATTTAGGTTGCTTCCATGTCTTGGCTATTGTAAACAGTGTTGCAATGAACATTGGGGTGCACGTATCCTTTCAGATCATGTTTTTCTCCAGATATGTGCCCAGGAGTGGGATTGCAGGGTCATATGGTATCTCTGATTTTAGTTTTTTTAAGGAGCCTCCATACTGTTCTCCACAGTGACTGTACCAATTTACATTCCCACCAATGGTGTAGCAGGGGTCCCTTCTCTCCACCATTTATTGTTTGTGGATTTTTTGATGATAGCCATTTGACTGGTGTGAGGTGATATATCACTGTAGTTTTGATTAGCATTTCTCTAATAATTAGAGATGTTGAACAGTTTTTCATGTGCCTCTGGGCCATCTGTATGTCTTCTTTGGAGAAATGTCTATTTAGGTATTCTGCCGAATTTTTGATTTGGTTGTTTGTTTTGATGATGTGAAGCCTCACGTGCTGTTTGTAAATTTTGGAGACTAATCCCTTGTTGGTCACATCATTTGCAAATATTTTCTCCCAATCTGTGGGTCGTCTTTTCATTTTGTTTATGGTTTCCTTTGCTGTGCAAAAGCTTTCGAGTTTAATTAGGTCCCATTGTTTATTTTTGTTTTTATTCCCATTATTCTGGGAGACAGATCAAAAAAGATATTGCTGTGATTTATGTCAGAGAGTGTTCTGCCTATGTTGTCCTCTAGGAGTTTTATAGTGTTTGGTCTCACATTTACGTCTTTAATCCATTTTGAGCTTATTTTTGTGATTGGTGTTAAAGAATTATTTAATTTCATTTTTTTACATGTCGCTGTCCAGTTTTCCCAGCACCATTTGTTGAAGAGACTGTCTTTCCACCATTGTGTAGTCTTGCCTCCTTTGTCATAGATAAATTGACCATAGGGTGCATGGGCTTATTTCTGGGCTTTCTATCCTGTTCCATTGATCTATATTTCTATTTTTGTGCCAGTTCCATACTATTTTGCTGACTATAGCTTTGTAGTATAGTCTGAAGTCAGCGAGCCTGATTCCTCCAGCTCCGTTTTTCTTTCTCAAGATTGCTTTGGCTATTCGGGGTCTTTTGTGTCTCTATACAAATTTTAAGATTTTTTGTTCTATTTCTATGAAAAATGCCATTGGTAAATTGATAGGGATTACATTGAACCTGCAGATTGCCTTTGGTAGTATAGTCATTTTTACAGTATTAATTCTTCCTATCCATGAACATTGTATATATTCCCATCTGTTTGTGTCTTCTTTGATTTCTTTCATCAGCATCCTACAGTTTTTGGAGTACAGGTCTTTTGTCTCCTTAGGTAGGTTTATTCTTTTTGTTACAATGGTAAATAGAATTGTTTCTTGAATTTCTCTTTCTTATCTTTCATTGTTAATGTACAGAAATGCAACAGATTTCTGTGTATTAATTTTGTAACCTGCAAATTTACCAAATTCATTGATTAGCTCTAGTACTTTTCTGGTAGCATCTTTAGGATCTTCTATATATAGTATAATATCATCTGCAAACAGTGACAGTTTTACTTCTTCTTTTCCAATTTGGATTCCTTTTATTTCTTTTTCTTCTCTGATTGCCATAGCTAGGACTTCCAAAACTATGTTGAAAGTGGTAAGAGTGGACATCCTTGTCTTGTTCTTGATCTTAGAGGAAATGTTTCAGCTTTTCACCATTGAGTATAATGTTAGCTGTAGGTTTGTCATATGTGGCCTTTATTATGTTGAGGTAGGTTTCCTCTATGCCCACTTTCTGGAGAGTTTTTTTTACCATAAATGAGTGCTGAATTTAATCAAAAGCTTTTTCTTCATCTATTGAGATGATCATATAGTTTTATTCTTCAATTTATTGATGTGATGTATCACACTGATTGATATGCAGATATTGAAAAATCCTTGCATCCCTGGGATAAATCCCACTTGATCATGGTGTATGATCCTTTTAATGTACTCTTGGATTCTGTTTGCTAGTATTTTGTTGAGGATTTTTACGTCTATGTTCCTAAGTAATATTGGCCTATGACTTTCTTTTCTTGTGGTAACTTTATCTGGTTTTGGTATCAGGGTTATGGTGGCCTCATAGAATGAGTTTGGGAGTTTTCCTTCCTCTGCAATTTTGAAAGAGTTTGAGAAGGATAGGTGTTAGCTCATCTCTAAATGTTTGATAGAATTCACCTGTGAAGCCATCAGGTCCTAGACTTCTGTTTGTTTGGAGTTTTAAAATCACAGTTTCAATTTCAGTGCTTGTGATTGGTCTGTTAATATTTTCTATTTCTTCCTGGTTCAGTTTTGGAAGATTGCACTTTTCTAAGAATTTGTCCATTTCTTCCAGGTTGTCCGTTTTACTGGCATTTAGTTTCTTGTAGTAGTCTCTTACGATCTTTTGTATTTCTGTGGTGTTGGTTGTAACTTCTCCTTTTTGTTTTCTAATTTTATTGATTTGAGTCCTCTCCCCCCCTTTTTTTTTCTTGATGAGTCTGGTTAAAGGTTTATCAATTTTGTTTATCTTTTCAAAAAGCCAGCTTTTAGTTTCATTGATCTTTGCTATTGTTCTCTTTGTCTCTATTTCATTTATTTCTGCTCGGATCTTTATTATTTCTTCTACTTACTTTAGGTTTTGTTTGTTCTTCTTTCTCTAGTTGTTTTAGGTGTAAGGTTAGGTTGTTTATTTGAGATTTTTTCGTGTTTCTTGAGGTAAGATTGTATTGCTATAAACTTCCCTCCTAGAACTGCTTTTGCTGCATCCCATAGGTTTTGGATCATTGGGCTTTCATTTTCATTTGTATCTAGATATTTTTTGATTTCCTCTTTGATATTTTCAGTGATCCATTGGTTGTTTAGTAGCATATTGTTTAGCCTCCACGTGTTTGTGTTTTTTATAGTTTTCCTTGTAATTTATTTCTAATCTCATAGCACTGTGATCAGAAAAGATGTTGATATGAGTTCAATTTTCTTAAATTTACTGAGGCTCACCCTGTGGCTCAGCATGTGGTCGATCCTGGAGAATGTTTTGTGTGCACTTGAGAAGAATGTGTATTCTTCTGCTTTTGGATGGAATGCTCTATAAATATCAATTAGATCCATCTGCTCTAATGTGCCATTTATAGCCTGTGTTTCCTGATTGATTTTCTGTCTGGATGATGTGCCCATTGATGAGAGTGAGGTGTTAGAGTCCCCCACTATTATTGCATTATTGTTGATTTCCTTTTTTAAGGCTGTTAGAATTTGCCTTATATATTGAGGTGCTCCTATGTTGGGTGCATATATATTTACAATTGTTATATCTTCTTCTTGGATTGATCCCGTGATCATTATGTAGTGTCCTTCTTTGTCTCTTATAACAGTCTTTATTATAAAGTCTATTTTATCTGATATGAGTATTGCTACTCCAGCTTTCTTTTGATTCCCATTTCCATGGAACCCATCCTCTCACTTTCAGTCTGTATGTGTCCCTAGGTCTGAGGTGGGTATCTTGCAGACAGCATGTATACAGGTCTTGTTTTTGTATACACTCAGCTAGTCTATGTCTTTTGGTTGACACGTTTAATCCATTTACATTTAAGATAATTATCAATGTGTGTATTCCTATTGTCATTTTCTTAATTGTTTTGAGTTTGTTTTTGTAGGTTTTTTCCTTCTCTTCCTCTTTTGTTCTGTTCTCTTGTGGTTTGATGACCATCTTTAGTGTTGTATTTGTGTTGCTTTTCTTTTTGTGTGTGTGTATCTATTGTAGTTTGGGGGTTTGCTGTTCCCATGAGGTTTTTAATATAACAATCAATATATGTACACTTTTTCTTTTTTAAGTTGCTAGTCTCTTTCCCCCTTAGAGGAGTTCCTTTAGCATTTGTTGTAAAGCTGGTCTGGTGGTGCTGAGTTCTCTGAGCTTTTGCTTGTCTGTAAAGCTTTTGATTTCTCTGTCAAATCTGAATGAGAGCCTTGCTGGCTAGAGTATTCTTGGTTGTAGGTTCTTCCCTTTCATCACTTTAAATATGTCCTGCCACTCCCTTCTGGCTTGCAGAATTTCTGCTGAGAAATCAATGTTCCTTATATGTTATTTGTCATTTCCCCTTGTTGCTTTTAATATTTTTTCTTTGTCTTTAATTTTTGTCAGTTTGATTACTATGTGTCTCAATGTGTTCCTCCTTGGGTTAATCCTGCCTGGGACTCTCTGTGCTTTCTGAACTTGGTTGACTGTTTCTTTTCCCATGTTAAGGAAGTTTTCAACTATAATCTCTTCAAATATTTTCTCAGGTACTTTCTTTCTCTTTTCTCCTTCTGGGACCCACATAATGCAAATGTTGGTGCATTTAATATTGTCCCAGAAGTATCTTAGATTGTCTTCATTTGGTTTCATTCTCTTTTCTTTATTCTGTTCCACAGCAGTGAATTCCACCATTCTGTCTTCCAGGTCACTTATCCGTTCTTCTGCCTCAGTTATTCTGCTATTGATTCTTTCTAGTGTGTTTTTCATTTCAGTTATTGTATTGTTCATCTGTGTTGGTTTGTTCTTTAGTTCTTCTAGATCTTCGATAAACATTTCTTGTACCTTTTGAATCTTTGCCTCCATTCGTTTTCTGAGATCCTGGATCATCGTCACTATCATTATTCTGAATTCTTTTTTCTGGAAGGTTGACTATCTCCACTTCATTTAGTTGCTTTGCTGGGGTTATATCTTCTTCCTTCATCTGCAACATAATCCCCTGTCTTTTCATTTTCTCTAACTTTCTGTGATTGTGATTTTTGTTCTGCAGGCTGCAGGACTGTAGTTCTTCTTGCTTCTGCTGTCTGCCCTCTGGTAGGATGAAGTTCTTTTTATTTTTTTAAAATGAATTTGCTTATTTATTTATCTATTTTCTATCAATCTATCAATCAATCAATCAATCTATCTATCTATCTATGGCTGCAAATGTCCAATTTCTCTGACAACATTTGCTGGAAAGACCATCCTTCCTCCAATTAGTTGTGTTTGCATCTTGTTGAAAAGTCATTTGAGCATGTTTGTGTGAGTTTATTTCTGGTTTCCTTACTCTGTTTCCTGATCTATGTGTCTATTACTCCACCAGAACCACACAGTCTTGATTACTATAGACTTGAATAGAATAAGTCTTGAAATTTCTTCCTCCCACTTTATTCTTCATTTTCAAAATTGTATTTAGCTAATCTAGTTTGCTTCCTTTTTCATATAAATTTTAGAGTAAACTTGTATATATCTACAAAAAAATCTTTCAAAGATATTGATAGGAGTTTTAGTTTGAGGAGAATTGCTATCTTTGGCATGTTGACTTTTCAAATCATGAATACAGTATATCTTTCTATTCATTCAAATCTTAAAAATTTTTTTTCATTAGTGTTGTACAGTTAACAACATACAAGTTCTGTACATGTTTTGTTAGACCTACACCTAAGCATTTCATTTTTTGAGCAATTTTAAGTAGTACTTTTAATTTCAATGTCCATGTGTTTATCACTAGTATTTAGAAATACAGTTGATTTTTGTATGTTTATCTTATATCCTATGACCTTGATAAACTCACTTGATAGTTCTAGGATTTTTTGGTAGAGTCTTTGGAACTTCCTATATAGGAAAGCATGTCATCCACAAATAGGGACAGTTATATTTCTTCCTTTCAGATCTTTATCTTTTTTATTTCTATGTATTTTAATGCCTCTTTATTGCCTTATTGTACCAGTTAGAACTTCTAGAACTTTGCTGAATACGTGTGGTGAGACCAGGCATTCTAGCCTTGTTCCTGATGTTAAGGTGAAAAACATTTCATCACTAAGTTTAATGTTAGCTGTAGAGTTTTTTAGATGCTCTTTATCGAGAAAGTTCATCTCTATTGTTTTTTTATTTTTTTAAGTTTTTCTTAAAAAATCATGAATATGTATTGATACACTTATCAATCAATACAGAAATTAGCCTGTTAATATAGTGGGTTAGCCTATTAATATAGTGGAATACACTGATTGATTTTCAAATATTCAAACAGCTTTTGATTCCTGGAATAAATTACCCTTGTTAAAGGTATATAATTCTTTTTATTTACTGAATTTTATTTGCTAACAATTAAGACCATCTTTTCCTTTTCCTGTTTTTTTCTGGTTTCAGTATATGGGTAGAATTAGCTTCATACAGTAAATTGAGAAATGTTCCCTTCTCTTCAACTTTCTGGAAAAGATTGTATGGAATTTGTGTTAATTCTTTTCCTTTTTTCCACATTTTTAAAACATCTTTATTGGAGTATAATTGTTTTACATTTTTGCATTAGTTTCTGCTGTATAACAAAGTGAATCAGCTATACATATACATGTATACCCATATCCCCTCCCACTTGCGTCTCCCTCTCATCCTCCCTATCCCAGCCCTCTAGGTGGTCACAAAACACGGAGCTGATCTCCCTGTGCTATGTGGCTGCTTCCCACTAGCTATCTGTTTTACATTTGGTAGTGTATATATGTCCATGTCACTATCTCACTTCGTCCAAGCTTACCCTTCCCACTACTCATGTCCTCAAATCCATTCTCTACGTCTGCATCTTTATTCCTGTACTGCCTGCCACTAGGTTCTTCAGAACAAGATTTTTTATGTGTGTTTTTTTTTTTAAGATTCCTTATATATGTGTTAGCATACAGCATTAGTTTTTCTCTTTCTGACTTAATTCACTGTGTAAGACAGACTCTAGGTCCATCCACCTCACTACAAATAACTCAATAGTAATATTCCATTGTATATATGTGCCACATCTTCTTTATCCATTTATCTGTTGATGGACACTTAGGTTGCCTCCATGTGCTGGATATTGTAAACAGTGCTGCAATGAACATTGTGGTACATGAGTCATTTTAAATTATGGTTTTCTCAAGGTATATGCACAGTAGTGGGATTTCTGGGTCATATAGTACTTCTATTTTTAGTTTTTCAAGGAAAATCCATACTGTTCTCCATAGTGGCTGCATCAACTTACATTCCCACCAATAGTGCAAGAGTGTTCCCTTTTCTACACACCCTCTCCAGGATTTATTGTTTGCAGATTTTTTGATGATGGCCATTCTGACCAGTGTGTGATGATACCTCATTGTAGTTTTGATTTGCATTTCTTTAATGATTAGTGATGTTGAGCATCCTTTCATGTGTTTTTTAGCAATCTGTTTATCTTCTTTGGAGAAATGTCTATTTAGGTCTTCTGCCCATTTTTGGATTGGGTTGTTTATTTTTTTAATATTGAGCTGCAAGAGCTGCTTGTATATTTTGGAGATTAATCCTTTGTCAGTTTCTTCATTTGCAAATATTGTCTCCCTTTCTGAGGGTTGCCTTTTCATCTTGTTTATGGTTTCCTTTGCTGTTCAAAAGCTTTTAAGTTTCATTAGGTCCCATTTGTTTATTTTTTTAAATTTCCATTTCTCTAGCGTGTGGGTCAAAAATGATCTTGCTGTGCTTTATGTCATAGAGTGATCTGCATATGTTTTCCTCTAAGAGTTTTATAGTGTCTGGCCTTACATTTAGGTCTTTAATCTATTTTGAGTTTATTTTTGTGTATGGTGTTAGGAAGTGTTCTAATTTCATACTTTTACATGTACCTGTCCAGTTTTCCCAGCACCACTTATTGAGGGGGCTGTCTTTTCTCCACTGTATATTCTTGCCTCCTTTATCAAAGATAAGGTGACCATATGTGCATGGGTTTATCTCTGGGTTTTCTATCCTGTTCCATTGATCTGTATTTCTGTTTAAGTGCCAATACCATACTGTCTTGATTACTGTAGCTTTATAGTATAGTCTGAATTCTGGGAGCCTGATTCCCCCAGCTCTGTTTTTCTTTCTCAAGATTGCTTTGGCTATTTGGGGTCTTTTGTGTTTCCATACAAATTGTGGAATTTTTTTGTCCTAGTTCTGTGAAAAATGCCATTGGTTGTTTGATAGGGATTGCATTGAATCTGTAGATTTCTTTGGGTAGTAGAGTCATTTGCACAATATTGATTTTTTACAATCCATGAACATGGTATATCTCTCCATCTGTTTGTATCATCTCTAATTTATTTCATCAGTGTCTTATAGTTTTCTGTATACAGGTCTTTTGTCTCCTTAGGTAGGTTTATTCCTGGTATTTTATTCTTTTTGTTGCAGTGGTAAGTGGGACTGTGTCCTTAATTTCTCTTTCATAGTTTTCATCATTTTTTTTTAGTGTATAGAAATGCAAGAGATTTCTGTGCTTTAATTTTGTATCCTGCTACTTTACCAAATTCATTGATTAGCTCTCGTAGTTTTCTGGTGGCATCTTTAGGATTCTTTATGTATAGTATCATGTCATCTTCAAACAGTGACAGTTTTACCTCTTTTCCAATTTGAATTCCTTTTATTTCTTTTTCATCTCTGATTGCTGTGGCTAAAACTTCCAAAACTATTTTGAATAATAGTTGTGAGATTGGGCAACCTTGTCTTGTTCCTGATCTTAGTGGAAATGCTTTCAATTTTTCACCATTGAGAATGAAGTTGGCTGCGGGTTTGTTATATATGGCCTTTATTATGTTGAGATAAGTTCCCTCTATGCCTACTTTCTGGAGAGTTTTTATCATAAATGTCTGTTGAATTTTGTCAAAAGTTTTTCTGCATCTATTGAGATGATCATATGGTTTCTACCCTGCAATTTGTTAGTATGGTGTATCACATTGATTGATTTGCGTATATGAAGAATCCTTGTATTTCTGGGATAAACCCCACTTGATCATGGTGTATGATCCTTTAATATACTGTGGATTCTGTTTGCTAGTATGTTGTTGAGGATTTTTGCATTTGTGTACATCAGTGATATTGGTCTGTAATCAATTTTGTTTATCTTCTCAAAGGACCAGCTTTTAGCTTTATTGATCTTTGCTATTGTTTCCTTCATTTCTTTTTCATTTATTTCTGATCTTTAAGATATTTTTCCATCTGGTAACTTTGGGGTTTTTTTGTTCTTTTTTCTCTAATTGCTTTAGGTGTAAGGTTAGGTTGTTTATTCGAGATGTTTCTTGTTTCTTGAGGTAGGATTTTATTGTTATATACTTCCCTTTGAGAACTGCTTTTGCTGTCTCCCTTGGTTTTGGGTCGTTGTGTTTTCATTGTCATTTGTTTCTAAGTACTTTTGATTTCCTTTCTGATATCTTCAGTGATATCTTGGTTGTTAAATAGTGTATTGTTTAGCCTCCACGTATGTGTATTTGTTTTACAGATTTTCTCCTGTAATTGATACCTAGTCTCATAGCATTGTGGTCAGAAAAGATACTTGATACAATTTCAGTTTTATTAAATTTACCAAGGTTAACTTGTGACCCAAGATATGATCTATCTTGGAGGATGTTACATGAGCTCTTGAGAAGAAAATGTATTCTTTTGTTTTTGGATGGAATGTCCTATAAATATCAATTAAGCCCATTTTCTTTAATGTGTCATTTAAAGCTTGTGTTTCCTTATTTATTTTCATTTTGGATGATCTGTCCATTGGTGAAAGTGGGGTGTTAAAGTCCCCTATTACGATTGTGTTACTGTTGATTTCCCTTTTCATGGCTGTTAGCATTTGCCTTCTGTATTGAGGTGCTCCTCTGTTGGGTGCATAAGTATTTACTTTGTTAAATCCTCTTCATTGATTGATCCCTTGATAATTAGATAGTGTCCTTCTTTGTCTTTTGTAATAGTCTTTATTTTAAAGTCTATTTTGTCTGATATGAGAATTGCTACTGCAGCTTTCTTTTGATTTCCATTTGCATGGGGTATCTTATTCTATCCCCCCACTTCCAGTTCATATGTGTCCCTAGGTCTGAAGTGAGTCTCTTGTAGACAGCATATATATAGGTTTGTTTTTGTATCCATTCAGCCATTCTATATCTTTTGGTTGGAGCATTTAATCCATTTACATTTAAGGTAATTTTTGATATGTATGTTCCTATTCCCATTTTCTTAATTGTTTTGAGTATGTTATTGTAGGTCTTTTCCTTCTCTTGTGTTTCCTGCCTAGAGAAGTTCCTTTAGCATTTGTTGTAAAGCTGGTTTGGTGGTGCTGAATTCTCTTAACTTTTGCTTGTCTGTAAAGGTTTTAATTTCTCTGTCGAATCTGAATGAGATCCTTGCTGGGTAGAGTAATCTTGGTTATAGGTTTTTCCCTTTCATCACTTTAAATATGTCCTGCCACTCCCTTCTGGCTTGCAGAGTTTCTGCTGAAAGATCAGCTGTTAACCTTATGGGGATTCCCTTGTATGTTATTTATTGTTTTTCCCTTGTTGCTTTTAATATTTTTTCTTTGTATTTAATTTTTGATAGTTTGATTAATATGTGTCTTGGCATGTCTCTCCTTGGATTTATCCTTTATGGAACTCTCTGCGGTTCCTGGACTTAACTATTTCCTTTCCCATATTAGGGAAGTTTTCAACTATAAACTCTTCAAATATTTTCTCAGTCCCTTTCTTTTTCTCTTCTTCTTCTGGGACCCCTATAATTCGAATGTTGGTGCATTTGATGTTGTCCCAGAAATCTCTGAGAGTGTCCTCAACTGTTTTCATTGCGTTTTCTTTATTCTGCTCTGCAGTAGTGATTTCAACTATTTTATCTTCCAGGTCACTTATCCATTCTTCTGCCTCAGTTATTATGCTATTGATTATTTCTAGGAATTTTTAATTTCATTTATTGTATTGTTCATCATTGTTTGTTTGCTCTTTAGTTCTTCTAAGCCCTTGTTAAACGTTTCTTGTATTTTCTCTATTCTATTTCCAAGATTTTGGATCATCTCTACTCTCATTTCTCTGAATTCTTTTTCTGGTAGACTGCCTATTTCCTCTTCATTTGTTTAGTCTGTTCGGTCTTTACCTTGCTCCTTTGTCTGCTGCATATTTCTCTGTCTTCTCATTTTCCTTAACTTACTGTGTTTGGGGTCTCCTTTTACAGGCTGCAGGTTCGTAGTTCCCATTGTTTTGGGGGTCTGCCCCCAGTGGGTAAGATTGGTTCTGTGGGTTGTGTAGGCTTCCTGGTTGAGGGGACTGGTGCCTTTGTTCTGGGGATGAGGCTGGATATTGTCTTTCTGGTGGGCAGGACCACATCTGGTGGTGTTTTGGGGTGTGTGAACCTAGTATGATTTTAGGCCACCTCTGTGCTAATGGGTGGAGCTGTGTTCCTGTCTTTCTAGTTGTTTGACATGGGGTGTCCAGCACTGGAGCTTACTGTTCATTGAGTGGAGCTAGGTCTTAACGTTGAGAGGAAGATCTCTGGGAGAGCTCTCGCTGATTGATATTATATGGGGACAGGATGTCTCTGGTGGTTCAGTATCCTGAACTTGGCTCTCCCACCTCAGAGGCTCAGGCCTGACACCCAGTCAGAGCAGCAAGACCCTGTCAGCCACACAACATCTTGACCCCCGAGAAAGTTGCTCACTGGATGCACCACCTCAGTGGGGATCCAAGGGGCTTGCTGGGAACAGGATACAAAGCCACTGCTCAGCCTCAGGCACCTGAGGGACGACCTCGATGCCCCAGGGGTACTGTCCAGGGCAGGGCAAGAAGAGCTCCCACGCCAAGGGACCGGAGTCCCATAGATTTTAGATCATGTTTCCATTTTCATTAGTTTCCAGGTGTTTTTATATTTACCCTTTGACTTCTTCAGTGACTCATGGATTGTTTAATAGCATATTGCTTACCCTCCATGTGTTCGTGTGAAGCATCACTCGGGTGCATATAACACCTTATAAGAGGGGATTTGATTCAGCTTGAATTACAGGAAATAGTAATGGATGTGGCAGCCAGTAAACCTATGCTCTAATCTCTATCCACAGTTGACTATGTGCTCCAAGCCCTAGTCTCAGACTTGGGTCTCAGTCTCCAGACCTACGAGGTGTGGGAGGTTGAACTCAAGGTCCTCAAAGGTACTTTCCACCTCCGTTGCTGTGGTCTCCTGACAGGTGATGTTCTCCTTGTGCATCAGGACAGCTGCCTCTGGATGGGAGGGTGGTGGGGAGGACTCGTGGGCCACCTTAATGACAACAAATAGCTCACATTGAGGAGAGATTACTATGTGTCAGATACGGTGCTAAATGCTTTATGTGTGATGTTTCCTTTCCACTTACAGGTGGAAAAATAGAGGCTTAAAGAGTTAATTTACTCAAGCTCACAGGTCAAGTAAAGGCTAATGCTAGTGACACTTTCCTTGGTCCCTTTGTGATTCTGCTGTTCACTAGACACATTTATATATGAATAAGAGTCTATCTTATGTGAAAGAATATTTGACAAGCATCTTTGTCATTAAGGTTGACTCTAAATCTATAGCTGGATTTAAATTAGAGAGGCATCTCTGATCTCTGTCAAGATTATTCTGAATAAATATTTTTTATTCTGGATTTTAAAAGTCTGGTTAAATTGTTTCATATCCCGCTGAGTAAATATCTTTGTAACATAACACATGGACTTTATTGGTACAGATTGGAACCAATCTGTACCAATAAAGATGAGCAAATCCCACGATACAAAATATGCTTAGAGACAAAGTGCAAGACAGGTGCTGGATTGAAATGAAAAGCACAACAAAGTTGCAGTTTTGGAGTGCTTGTTGAATAAAAATAAACTAATTATGATGTATTGAGCCTCTAAGTAAATCTAAATATTTTTTAGGAAATTTGGGAAGAATAGTGTATTCTTCTCTCTCCCCCTTCCCACTTCCCCTCCCTCTCTCCCTCTCCCTCCTCCTCTCACTTCCCCTCCCCGACTTATCAGTGTTCGTCTCTTTGAAAATTTCTATTAGAGTAATATTCATGAAAATGCTCTTCAGCTAATATAACTTGTTAAGTGCCCAAAGAATGAAGATGAGTATCTATTTCCAAGGTTGATAAAAATTTACAGACTTAAAGTTAAGGAAGCAAATATCCTGACCCATAGCCTGACAATTGCATTTTCCATGACATATCCTCTTTCTTCAAGATACGAAAAGGTGGAAGCAGATTGATACAGATTTCCAAGGGGACTATGTAGTTATATGAGATCAACTGAAGACTCTTTTGAGCAAATTTCAGGTGATTTGGTCACACAATGTGAAATAAGTACTGTTTTCATCTATTCAGAAATAGAAATAATCCAGTGAATTATAAATATCTTTTAGGGACATAAAGGCAAAATCAAGACCATTCCACAAAGTCCTAGAAGTGTGCTCCATACAGAGATAAGCTATAGTTTTATTGTTGTCTTTAAGTCTTGTTTTTACAACATCACTGTCATCGCATCTTTAAAGTGCAGTGGATTTTGAACTGTTCTGGGGAAAGTCAAAATGACTAAATATCACTAGAAATGATGGATGAAAGGAGACAGGACTTAGAGCAGTGGGGCAGAGAAATCATGAGGAAGAAACCTAGATCTGAAGACAGAGGAATAGAACATCTGCCCCTCAACCCCAGCAAATTTGCCTGATCTGCTTGCAAAGCCTCAACATCATAGAAGCCAGGGAATCTCTCTATGCGGCTTGCCATGTCTTTAAAAATAAAAGGTAGGTATAAGTTTTTGAAATAAAATAAAGGACAATGTAGCCATAGCATTAAGTACACCAAACATTCAGTGCTATAAATAAATACACAACAGAGGCAACACAGTGTAATGGAACTGGTCATGTCATGTGCATGATCAAAATTATCTCCAAGCTTCCCATTATACTCAGGATATAAAGTCCCACCAAGTCTTACATGACCTGGTCCCTGGTTCTACATGACCCAGCCCCTAGCTGCATCTCCAGGCTCATTTCTCACCATGATTCCCCTTCACTTTCTACTTCTCACCCTCCTTCATTTCTTTTTCTCTGGCTAAATGTTATGGTCCTCGGGTGGTTTTCTCTCTTCCCCACCAGACTATTAGCTTCTTGATGCAGAGATTTTTATTTTCATTGCTGTATTCCAGTGTCAGACCTGTGGTAGGTGTTCAAAAAATATTTTTGAATGAAAGAACAAACAATCAAACCAACAGAACATTAGACTATGTATGTGTTGACTTGAAAGTCAATGTCTTTAGTAGGTGACCTTGGGAACCTCTAGGTGCCACAGTTTCCTCATCTCAAGACTAAGGAGTTTGATGAAGATTTTTAAAGTCTTTCTAGTCACAAACACATTAATTTTCAAAAATAATGAAACTTAGTTGTCTAGATTTGTGTGTGTCTAGCATCAACTAACAGTACTTTTTAAGGTCCTGGTTTGTGTGGACCTCTTGTCCAAATTTCCTGTTTTCATTTTGAAATTTGTCTTGAAACAGTTGATGTGTGTATATATCCATTCCTCCATGTCTTTATATTGTTGAAGTATATTTCATTTTCTGCCACTGGATATCAAGAGGATGGAAGCCCAATTTTGTAATTTTTGGCACTTATATTTTATGTTTTATGATACTCATGTAGTGACAGGAACTAGTTGGAGTAATGTGGGCTTCAAAGCAAGATTGAAATGCAGTGAAAAGATTGAAACTAGATTTTTTAAACAGCCCCCATTAAAGTTGTTGGGAAAATCCACACCCTTTAAGTGTTTTATGATTTTCAGTTTGACTGGTACTTTGTTTCTTATGATTAACTCAGCTTAGAGGTGTTGCTTTAAAGAATACGAAAACTAGATTGGCATTAAAATCCAGTGATCAAAAAACATACTAATATTTGATGGTTAGATAAAATATAATTAAGGATTTTATTTTCTTTTAAGCATTTAACTCTATGTATTATATCCCTAAGTTGGATACAAAAGCTGGAACATTTTGAACTAGCCAAATATTCCCTTTCTTTTATGCCTTGTACACTATTGCATTTACATATTCTTTCTTATACTATGTTTCAAATTAACCAACCCTCCTCCTATAATTTATCCAGTCGAATAAACTGAAAATGAGAATGTACAAATCAAAATTTTAATTTATAAATAAAATAATATTTAGAAAGAATTGACATGAACACGACCTCTAACACTTCTGGTGTTATGATAACATTTATGTATTAGCTTTAGTGGTGGGCATCTTGAACAAATGTCACTTTGAAATAAATAAACCAGGAATTGGTTAATATCTTTCTACTCTATTCTTCAGGCTAAGATGTTCCGAGAGACAAGTATCTGTTTTTCCAGACAAACAGAATTAAGTAAGAAAACCAAATCTGTCAGGAGCTCTCAATAAATATTTTCCCCTTCTTCCTTATGTCAGTGCACCCATTGTACCATTGATTGCACCCAATTGTTCATCTCTGACTAATTGAATGTTGTATTCTTTATTGCCGTCGCCCAGAGGGGCACAGTGGCCCTCACACTCTGTGATTGGGACTTCATGTATGTGGTGGTAAAAAGAACAGACTTTGAAGTCAGACAGAGCTGAGTGTGTTTGTATTTGACATTTAAA
Source organism: Kogia breviceps (assembly GCF_026419965.1). Classification (NCBI taxonomy): domain Eukaryota; kingdom Metazoa; phylum Chordata; class Mammalia; order Artiodactyla; family Physeteridae; genus Kogia; species Kogia breviceps. The sequence goes on from NC_081319.1 coordinate 57,162,163, forward strand.
CTCCATATCTCTAAGTAACACACTTATATCTATGCATCCTGATGTTTTAGCTATAAGCATAATCTACTGACTTTTTCTATGGAAGAAAAAGATTGAGTTCTCTTTCACCCCTTCCACCTCTACCCGTTCATGAACACTTCTTATCTCCTTATACTGTTGGTTACATCATAGTCACTGTTGACATGACTGCCAATTCTCTTCACAGCTGAGCATGGGGTATACTATACTTTTATTTCCCTGTACAACTTTTTATTTTTTCCTACTGTTAGTAATAGTGTTAATTTTAATTTTTGTTGTTTGATTAAAAATAAAGAACACCAATCAAATTCCATTCTACTTTATTAATCATCTAAATCTCCTCTTAAGATATTAGGTACTTATCACATTCTCATTCCTGTAGAAATGTGGAAATAGAAGAACCTTCTGACGTGCTTCAGTGTGGACTTGCTCTTCTCAACTCCAGTCTGGCTAAAAACTAGTGTCTCCCTTCTCTTCTGGGCTGAACCCTCAATTTCCTGTGTCCCATGCCTTTCTCTTTCTTGGTTTACTCTCTTATTTTGGTGCAGCATATTTTCCAGTTGCTTCCTAAGAAAAGAGAAATAAGAGGTAAAATTTTTGAGAACTTACATCTGAAAATGTCAAATTTTACTTCATATTTGATTGATGGTTTGGCTAAATATTGAGTTCTGGGTTGGAAATCATTTTCCTTAAGAATTTTGAAGGCATTGCTCCAACACCTTCTAGCTTCTAGTGTTGCTCTTAAATATCCCTAACCTACTCTGGCTCCTAATTTTTGTATATACTAACTTTTAAATTTTTTTCATTCTGGAAGCCTGTAGGGTCTCCTGTGAGGTCTTATGCCTCATATTGTGAATGAAATGTTGTGATGATATGCCTAAGTGTGGGTCTATCTTCCTTCTTCCTGCTGGGCACTTAATGAGTGCCCACTTTTTTTTTTTTTTTAACTTACTTCAATCTAGAAACTCAGTTATTTCTGTCTGCCTTTCTTCCTAGGAGTTCTTCCTTTCTTCTTGGGAAGTACAGTTCTGGGAAACTGTGCTGAATGATCTTCTTTATAACCTCCTCACTTCCCTTGTCTCTGGATAAGATGGTCTTTAAGATCATGTTGTAGATTTTAGAAGTGGAGGGATCAGAACATTAACACCAAGCCTCCAGGAGCTGAAGACCCACAAAGGATTATTGTTACCAAATAGCAGATAAGGCCAATTGATATCTACATCTTTTAAGTGACTTGTCCATTGTCACCCTGCTTGTTAGTCTTAAAAATATAACTAAATCCCGGGCTTCCCTGGTGGCGCAGTGGTTAAGAATCTGCCTGCCAATGCAGGGGACACGGTTTTGAGCCCTGGTCCGGGAAGATCCCACATGCCGCAGAGCAACTAAGTCCGTGCGCCACAACTACAGAGCCTGCACTCTAGAGCCTGTGAGCCACATCTACTGAGCCTGTGTGCCACAACTACTGAAGCCTGCATGCCTAGAGCACATGCTCTGCAACAAGAGAAGCCACCGCAATGAGAAGACTGCACACCACAATGAAGAGTAGCCCCCGTTTGCTGCAGCTGGAGAAAGACTGTGCAGCTATGAAGATCCAGCGCAGCCAAAAATAAATAAATTAAAATAAATTAATTTAAAAAAACCCTAAATCCCATTTCTCTGACCTCTAGGCTTTCTACTACTTAAGACTGCCTCCAAAGTAAAGAGTATAAGACTCTTTTTAAGAGTTTGTTAAATTCTCTCTTGTCATTAATTGAAAGATGATGATTTTGTGGCAAAAAAATGATTACCTCTTAGTCCCATTGGTAGTCCCATTGGCACCCTACCATCTAGCTCTTTCTATTGTAATACTCACAGCCCAAATGACCTTATATTTATGAAATAAGAATGCCATTTGTTTACTTTGTGTTCATGTTCGATTTAATTTAATTTCTTATTTTATGTAACTTTTGCATTCTTCAGAATTCCCAGCACATGTTGTACACATATTATTTAAGCTCTCGTTCTAGTTAATTACTTTCTTCTTGTTGCCTTCTTAAATATTTATTCATTGAAAAATTGAAGGTATTGTAGGGAAGAAAGGAATAAGTGAATTTTATCCCAATCATTCTAGTGTAGCATTTAAATAAACAGTTTGAATTCTCTCATGTGTGAATTGTGAGGTCTTTTCTAATTATTTTTCTCTTGGGATCTTAGTGAATTTTAATGATTTGTATGAATTGCACACCTTGAAGGGATTGGCTTTTTTTCTGAAATATTTGTCATGTATATTTTGGGGTTCTTTGTTTGAATCTTGCTTTTACCTTTCAATTCATTTGACCTAAAAAAGTTTAATCCTTACTATTTTTCACTTGGAAAACTTTTCCTCAACCAGAGATTTAAAAAATATTTTCTTTACCCCACTCAACAATTTTCAACATATTCATTTGTTTCTTTTTAGTTTTTAATTCATGTGTATGGTGTGAGCAAAAAGTCTTACCAAGTATTTTTTTCCCTAATAAGCTAGAATTGTTGAATATTTTCATTGCCTATTGTTTTGCAATGCCTACTTTAATATACATTATATTTTCATTTATTCTCTGATTTAGTTCTGGATAATTTGTTCTATTTTATTGATCAAGGTATTTAAAAATTAATATCACATTGACTTAACTGTTGTAATTTTATAGTTTTTTTTAACAATGTGGCCATCTTTACTACTGCAAAATTTTTTGAAAAGTGAATTTACACATGTTTATTACATCAACTGAATTTGAGAATAGTGATTCCCAATACCAGAGGCTTAAATCCCCTAAATATGGCATATCAAACTCGAACTATACCCATTTCCCTTTGCAGAGATTAAAATGTGCCCAGTTGGGAATTGTCCTATGTAAGAAAAAAAATTTCTGTGGGGTTTCTGTAAATTTCTGTGAGTAGTATGCAGGCAAGAAAGAGAGATTACAGAGATTTTTCTTTTTAAATCAAATTCTAAATTAAATTCTACTGCAATTTTGTTTAAAATGGCATTATATCTACCCATTATTTTGAGAGAAAATGTGGATTTTAAAAATATCCAGCCTACTTACATAGAAATACAGTATGTCTTCCTACTTATGCGTTTTCTTTTATTTCTCTCATTTTGTAGTTTATTTCAGTGGAGCCCCACACATTTCTTGCTGAGAGATTATACTTAATTTAGGTATTTTATAATTTATGTAAGTGGAATATTTTTAATATCATGTCTATCTGAATCTTTTAATGTTAATGATTTCATATATTTATTTACCTATTCCTTGTCATGGTATCAAACTGCTTATTATAGGCCCTCAATCCATAACAAAACCCGGGAGACAGACGTATTTTGAAATTCCAAACTTTAGATTTTTGGAAAGGTAATATTGCACCTATAGCACATGTTGTATAATATCCACAGCAAGGTTTAAGGCAGCATCCCATAATCAATGTGCTGATAAACTGATATTCTTACTTCAAAAAGATAAATAAAGACTATAAAGAGCCTGATGTTCACTGAACTCAGATTTTACTGAAAAATGAGTGTGGGCATCAAACTTATGCAAAGAAGTCTGACTTCAGAGCTGTTTAGATTTCTGAAATATAGATGAGAGTTAGTGACCAGTAGTTCCTAAGTTTTCATAATTCACTCTCTTATATTATCTAGGAAGAGTCACATTTCTCCTTTTCAATTGATCTATTGAAATTCTTTCATTTCTTACTGTATTTGATAAAACCCCCAAAACAATGTTTGAAAAATAATGGTGACACTGTTATATGTTACAACTTGAAGTAGATTGTTGACTTTTGTCATGCTAAAACAGTGTCCTTTCTAAGTTTTTTAAAAAATGAACATTGAATATGAAACTTTATTGTCTTTTCCACTTTATATTAGTTTCTTATTGCTGCTGTGATAAATTACCACAAATTTGGTGGCTTAAGACAATTTATTTTCTAACTATCTAGAGGTCAGAGTCTTAAATCAGCCTCACTATGCTAGAGTCAAGGGGTTGTCAAGGCCTGCTTCTTCTGGAGGCTCCAGTGGAGAATACATCTCCTAGTCTTTTCCAACTTCTGGAGGCCACTTACATTCTTCGGTTTGTGGCCCCTTCCTCCTCTTCAAAGGACGTCACTCCAGTATTTGCTTCCATTATCACATGGCCTACGGCTAACTACACCATGTCCCTCTTATAAGGGCTTTGTGTTTACATTGAGCCCACCTGAATCATTTAGGGTAACCTCCTCACCTCAAGATTCTGAACTTAATCACACCTGCAAAGTCCCTTTTACCATATAAAGTATATGTTCATAGTTTCCAGAGATTAGGACACAGACATTTTGGGGGGGACCATTATTCAGCCTATTATACCCTTCTATTAAGATGACCATATATACTTTCTTATTTGAATATTAAAGTCATCCTGTAGGTTATGTTGACACATTTTTTTTCTAATATTAAACAATCTTTGCATTCCTGGTGTGGACCCTATTTGGTTATAGTAGGTTAGTCTTTCCATATACAGTTTTAATGCTTTTTTCATGATATTTCTTAGTATGATTGATTCAATATTCATACTTACTACTGGCCTACAGTTGTGTGTGTGTGTGTGTGTGTGTGTTTTATTTGCTTAGGTTTGGTAACTGACTTAACCTGACATAGTGTATGAGTCAGGTAATAAAAACTCAACTTATACTAGCTTCAGTGGAAGGGGAGTTTTCTTCACTTGTATATCTGGAAAATATACTGGATTATCTCAGAGAATTGAAGGAAAAACTGAAGGAATCACGCCTCAGGGATTGCAAGTAGTAACCTGTTGACTGCAGAGCTTTCTCTCTGAGTGTCACTTGCATTTTACTTTAGGATAGTCAGGCCCTCACCATGTGCCAGGAAACGTGGCTACCAGCAGACCAAGCCCAACAAATCCAGAGTCAAGAAGGAGCTCTTCTTTTCCAGCAATGGTTGTGAGAGATGCCTCATCCAAGACATGTCCCTTCTTTGGGTGGCCCATGTCCAAATCTGATTGAGTGGAGTTAAAAAAGCTGCACCATTTCATGCAAATTTAGGGCTCCCATAGCTTCAGACCTCCCTGTGGGCTCTGCTGAGGATGTGTCACAAGTCAACTTCTCCCTCTGCTCCCTCCTGTTCCTTTTCTCTTTCTTCCACAGATCCATAGGACACTTCTTAGTAAACATCCTGCCTGCTAAACACAGAATTTCAGTCTGCTTCCTAGGGAACACAGCCTTGGATACTTAGGGTGAAATAGTTTGTTAGGGAGACTGAAAACTAAAACCACTCTAATCATTGCAATTTCATTTGATACTATTATATTTAGGGGTTTTTTCTACTTATTTATACATGAGATTTATCTATAGTGTTCTTGGCAAGAGTGGGAGTTGGTGTGGTTCATATCCAGTTTTGTACCAGTATCGGTGTCTTTATGAGAAAAAATGGAATGAGATTTTTTTTTTTTTACTATTAAATAGAATATTTCTGTATTTTAAACTGCAGGGACAGAGTTTTCATGTAAAACTAACTGGACCCAGAATCTTTCTTAAGGACTATTTTTTGATAAAGGAAGAAAATAATTGCCATGTTATTGCCTAAGGTTCAATTCAGTGCTGCATTTACACCCTTGAGCTAAATAAAGACAGGCAGACTTACTTAACTGCCCCACTCCTTCTGTTTTTACTGCTCCAGCCCCCACATGTTGGTTTTCTTTTGCTTCAGAAGGTGAAATATGGATATCTCAGGATTATGTTTCTCTGATCATTGCCATCAAAACCATAGTTAACTGAAATTCTCCCTTCACTGTAACATGTAGCCTTGTCTTTTTCCACTTTAAGAACTGTTTTAGTCTCTTTCCTTGAATATTTATGTACATTTTTAATGAACATTGAGAGAGGATTTATCAGGAAATGCTAACATCCCACCAAATTGACACAGAAATCTTGATGTCTTTCTTTCAAAGGAGAAGAGCTCATACTAGCCTGAACTATAATCTCTCCTGCTTTCTTCACTCAAAGAACAGCTCTTGCACACACCCCCCCCCACACACACACCCCAGAATACTGAAGGTGTTCCCTTGATTGCATTAACTGTGGGTAACGATGAATAACATTAGCACTTCTATAGTGTTTGATAAATGTGATCAGTTTCAACCAGGGGCAACATGATACTGGGGAATTCTTAAGGCAGAATTTCCCTCTTGGATTCCACAGTTGTCTTAAAAGAGTGGTGAAATGACAGGGTGCTTCTCCAAGGAAACCCCTGATAAATCTTGTTTTCTAAAGAAAAGTAGAAGAGACTTGATGAGAAAGGAGTCGAGGGGAGAACACATTTAAATCTATAGTTTCTACTTCCATTCACTTGGTCACACGCATGGTTCAGCTCTAAGAGTCCCCATGTATTTTGTTTTTTACAACCAACAACTAATATAAACATTGCCTTATAAATCTGGCAATATGATTGTGGACCAAAATAAACCATGATTTTCCTACAGACAATTCATATTCTTTATACCTAATAAAGAACTGGATTTGAAATATAGGGTACTTGATTACAGTACTTAAAGTTTTAGAGTGGTCCAAAAGTTTTTAGTACAGACTTGAAGGTTGCTGGGCTAAACTAGAATAATAACTGTTTAGACAGAGGGAGGAAAGGTAATTGCATTCATTCCTTGGACTTAGCAGAACTAGCCTGTTACCAATGACTTCTCATGTGCGCTTACAGAAGGAGGTTTTGTTTTGACCCCAAATAATAATTACTGGTCCTGAGCTAATAGAATGAATGCCTACAAAGTCGTTCTTTTTGTTTGTTTTTTTTGTCCTGTATTACCTCTATACCTGCTATAGGTGGATGAACATGTATTTATCTGTAAGATTTTATTAAAACAAACATTTTGATCCCTAAAAGCATCGAAGGCATTACCTCTTTTCTAGCGGTATGATCTGTGAGCAGATTTTCTCAAACATTAATGTAGACCCAGTTCACCTGGAGATCTTGAAATGCAGATTCTGACTCTATAGGTCTGAGATGGGGCCTGAAGCTCTGTATTAAGTGTGGTCCACGAACTACACTTTCACTAGATCAGTATAATCCAGCCCATCTCATCCTGGGTCTGTCCATAAGGAGTCGTGTGTAATCTTGGCTATCTTATCAATCATCTTGAGAACCTGAATTTCCTTTTTTTCAATGTAAGATCTTTTGGCAACCCACATGTAGGCACCTTCTTAAAAAAAATCTAACATGGGAATTCCAAGGTATCAAAGGATGAATCGCAGGTCATTATCCTCATTTAAAAAAAATTTATTTAAACAGCAGCTTAGAACTCACAAGGGAACATTTATTATTACAATATTGTTATTATTTACTTATACATATTATATTTATTATATATTACATTTTGGCAAATAATTTTATTTAATTTAACAAATATTTATTTATCCCCTTTTAGGGAAAGGCTTTTTGCGAGATATCTTCAGGCAAACCAAAACTAATGATGACCCTGTTCCTGCCCTAGTGTAGTTCGTAAACTGGGAAGTTATTGGGAGCACCGAGTAAAATTTATTATCTAATATCTCAGGAAGGATGTCAAAGGATCATAACAGGTGGCAGTCTAGTGGGATATCTATGACAAGCCTTAGGAGCTTCTTATTTGGTTTGCCAGTCCATGGACTAAAGAGAAGTTTAGGGCACAGGCTGTGTGAGCTGTGCTGGAAACTTCGGGGCTCACCCGAGGAACGCTTGTGAGTTTTTCATTACAGGCTGTCCTCTTGGGTCCACAATTACAGACAGAAAAGCTAGCGTCATGTGAGAGCTCTAGGAGCTAACTACCAGCTACACCCCAGGGGTCCTGCCTTGCGTTCTGCCTCTGCAGGGTCTGAGGGGTGAGGGCCGTGACTACACTTCTTCTACTTATTGCTGGAAGGCCAACAAATCTGAACTGATAAATAAGATAAAGATAACGTCACAAAAGAAAGATTTTTGTAGTGGTCAGTGGAGTCAGAGAGTACATTTTGGCCTGAAACCATCTAAGACTCCGTGGAGAAGGCCGTGTTTGAAATGGATCCGAAAGAAGAAAGATTTCAACAGGAGCACAAGACAAAAGAGGCATTTGGGATGGGGCTAGGGGTGAGAGCCCGGCAAGGGGAAAGCGAGAGCAAGTTCAGCAACTTCCCTAGTCTGGCCAGTAGAAGGCTTGCATTTTAGAGTTTAGTTAAGAGAATAAGGCTACAACGGCAGCAAGAACCAGGCCGTGAAAAGCTCTGAATGGCCAATGAAAGGTCAGTAATTAATCTGCTACGTGCTAGTGATTCGTTAAAGGTTGTAAGCAGGTAAATTTGAATGAGGGCATTAGGAAAATTAACCTGACTGCTGTGTAGAAGAAGTACTGGAAAGGAGGCCAGTGTGCAGAACAATGAGGACAGTGGCAATAGGGAAAGAAAGCCAGGGGGTGATTTGAGATCCCTTCCAGATGTAAACAGACCGAAGAGACGTAGCAACTGCTTCCAAAAGAGAGCGATGAGACAATCACAGTTCAGCTGCTACTCTGGAGTTGGAGAGGATAGAAACTTCCATGTTCAGCGCTGGTGCATCTGTTGATGAAAGGTCATCAGAAATCGTCTCTGAAATAATAAGGAATAAACATTTAAAGCCCAATTTTTCTGAGGCCCTCCAACATAGCCCTTTATCTATTTCAAAAAAAACTTTTATTGGAGTATAGTTGACTTACAATGTTGTGTTAGTTTCAGGCGTACAGCAAAATGATTCAGTTATACATATACATATATCCACTCTTTTAGATTCTTTTCCCATATATGCCATTACAGAGTATTGAGTAGTGTTCCCTGTGCTATACAGTAGGTCCTTATTAGTTATCTATTCTATATATAGTAGTGGGTATATGTCAATCCCAATCTCTCAATTTACCCTTCCCCACCTTACCCCCTGGTAACCATAAGTTTGTTTTCTACATCTGTAACTCTATTTCTGTTTTGCAACATAGCACTTTAAGCATGGCTTGTTATTATCAGAATTTTGGATATTTTGGATAGTTGAGCCAAAGCACATTTCTTAAGACAAAATAAATCTGAAGTCGCACACTTCCTCAATATGAAGGACCCTCAGGTCAGTGACACTGGATTTCCTTTGAAATCTGGCTGTTTCTCCTTTCCACACAAACAGAGCGGGTGGGCAGGCAGCAAAACAGCCCTGTACCATGGTTCAGCAGTCCTAGGAAAAGTGTCGCAAATCATTATCCCTCATTTGCTTTTATTTATTTTTATTTTACTACAGGATGTAAAGTCTTGCCTGAAATATAGATATCATTTTACCCAATGTATTCAGAATCCATTCAGCCACAAGAGCGCCAGTGGGCTATTTGCCACCATGGAGCATGGCTTTATCTTTCCACCAAGCATCATGGGTGGCTAATGGATCAGATCATTTGACAAGGATGCGTGTCTTTGTGCCACACTTGAAAAAAAATTTTATTTTATATTGGCGTATAGTTTATTAACAATGTTGTGTTAGTTTCAGGTGTACAGCAGAGTGATTCAGTTATACATATACATGTGTCTATCCTTTTTCAAATTCTTTTCCCACTTAGGTTATTACGGAGTATTGAGCAGAGTTCCATGTAGGTCCTTGTTGGTTATCTATTTTAAATATATCAGTGTGTATATATCAATCCCAAATTCCCAATCTATCCCTCCCCCCTACCCTTTCCTCCGGGTAACCATAAATTTGTTCTCTTAAGTCTGTGAGCCTGTTTCTGTTTTGTAAGTAAGTTCATTTGTATCATTTTTTTTTAGATTCTCCATATAAGCGATATCATATGATATTTGTCTTTCTCTGTCTGACTTACTTCACTTAACGTGATCATCTCCAGGTCTCTCCATGTTGCTGCAAATGGCATTATTTCATTCTTTTTAGTGACTTTTTTGTCCCTTCTATCAATACCCTCCTATCCAAATCCTCTTTCCATTTTCTTGTATGACATACAAGTCAGTGATGGACAGTCTTCAGCTGAATACACTTGTACCCGCCCCCCCCTTTCACAGTTACCTTTGCCCCCACTTTCCCTGCTGGCACAGAGCTGTCTCAGCTTCAGGAGCCTGCTTCTGATGCCACACGATTTCTTAAGCCAGTGGTTCTGCTGGCACTCTTTTCCTAGGAGAGCTGGCAACTCGACATTCTTTCCTCCTACCTATTTCAGCCATTGCCAGGAATTTACTTTGTTTTTTATCCCCTAATAAAAACAACATAATATGCCATCTCAGATGCTTCTAAAGATGGGCCTCAGCTCTAGGGCTCATTAACATAATTTCTCAGTTCAGCTTCATCCACTAGTCTCTGCCGTGTTTTGACATCAGCCTCCTTTCAGTTTTAAATCTAAGCCAGTAAGACATCTCTTCCCAGCTTCTCTTTTTCTTCTTTCAAGTGTGAATATAAGATTTCTCAGTTATTATGCTGTTTATTTTTTTAAAAGCATCTAGCTTTGTGTCACTGTTGATGTCACTATTTGCAAACTGGTTTTGTCATTTTATGGATAGTGCTTGAGTGAAGAGCTCCCCGTTAATACATGCAAACTCTCAATTCCCAACAAGCTCCCCAGCCCTGTTAATGAGAGGATTAGCAAGAGCACTGCACTGTATTTAACCTGCGGCACTAGCTCTGTTTCAATAAGACTTCAACAGCCTATTAAATGGAGTGGGGTCTCAATTAACCCACACAAAGGCCACTCTCCTGAACGTGGCAGGGAGGACCACATTTAGCATCTGCCTGAGCAGCTTGTTGGAAGCTGGAAATAAAGAGGGTGACATGTTCTTGCCTTGAGCTATGACATCACTGAAATGGTGATTCTAGTTCATCTGGACCGACTGAATAGGTGACAGCATTGAAACCTACTACTATCTCACCATATGACAGTTTTTAAAAAAACCAGAAGGTACTCGGCCACTCCCCCCATGCCTTCTTCCAAGGGAGCACCACATTGTTCCTGGGTTGGTAGAAGTAGTGGGTTAAGGATGTGAGGGTGGAGGTTGTCAGGGTGTGAGAGTTTGTGGTTGGGGAGGAGGGAGGTTGGTGTCCACAGAGATGCCCAGGAAATGTGTGTATTCAAGCAACATCTCCTCACATAATTAGAAGCTAGAATTGGGTCCTCATCTCAGAAGCGTGTTTCACTGAACAGCCAGCCATTTCCTTCTGGGAACCAAGGTACAAGCAATGGCAAATTGCTGAGGTGGATTCTTAGAAACCCTCACTCTAATATTGTTACAATTATTGGCTTATGGGGCTTGTTGAGTCAACTCTCCATCAGGATTTCAAGGTGTCTTGACTATGCTAACATTCAAGTCAAAAATGAAGGTTGACTAATAAAGGAGATTTTGGGTTGTCACCACAGTTGGATTCAAGTCATCCTGAAAAAAAATAGCATTCTACTTTAATTTTCCACGTGTGAATTCCCCATGTGATAAAATCAAAGAATTATTTGAAAAAAAAAGGAAAAATTGTTGATTGATGTTTTCTTGCCAATTTTTCCAATGGCAGTTTATTTTTCAAACTACATTTTCTCTTGAAACTCAACCTTACATACACAAATATTTGTATGTATTGACCGTGTAACTTTGTCTATATGTTTTGATTTTTTTCCATTGTATTCCTGAGGATAAAAGTATGAAGTGTGTGCCCATCTAAATATTAATTAACCCCCTACCCTGTTTTACTCACCCTTCATTGCTTGTCACCTTCTAACAGACTAGATCATATACTTCTTAATCACTTTCATTGTTTATTGTCTTTATCTCGTTAGAAAGTAAGCTTAACAGAGGCCAGGATTTTGTTTTGCTTACAGATGTAGCTCAGGCATCTAGAATGACGTCTAGATACATTTATTGAACATCTAGTAGGAGTTTGATAAATATCTGTGCAATGAATGAATCTAAAGAAGAAACATGTTATATTCTCCTTATGGAACCATAAGCAGCTGGTTCATTAGATGAGATTCCTGCATAAGAAAACAGTCACTGCCATAAAAAATTTAAAAATAAAGAAAAATAAAGAAAAAATAAAGAAAAATAAAAAAATAAAAAAAACTCTACATTTTAGATTGATAGGCTAGGCCGAGTCACCAGAGTGGTTCAATGGGGCACTATCCCTTTACACCAGAGGTGTTGGGGGCTGGTGGAATGTGATTTCCAAAACTGGGCCAGTGAGAAAGTTGGCTGAATGCTCACTAGATCTGAACACTTTTATCATTCCAGGGTGTGATAAAAACACAGGTTTAATCACGGGGAATTAGAGACACACTTTCTGAGGCATTGCATCCCAGATTCACATGTAAGGATTGATAGAAATACTGCATTCATGCACCACGTTCACTGAAATTTTGCACCAAGTGTTGAGCTACAGATTGCTAAAAATGGACCACATATTGAAGATATCATGTAATGCTATTGATTATGTAATTTATTATAATGTGATACCAGTAAGCCATTTATTATGTAAATTTATTCACTTGATGAAAACTAGATTCTAATTATAGTTTGATTCCCTGTTAGCTTAGTGGAGTCTCAGTTATGTCATCTGTGAGATGGAGATGTAAATACCTAACTCACTGGCTTATCGTGAGGATCAAACACTAAACACTACACACTAAAATAGAGTGCTTCTCCCCATGCCTGGCATATCATGAGCTCTTAATAAACAATAGCTATGGCTGATGCTGCTGTTGTTGTTGTTGTCACTAGATTCTGAAAACTCCAGGAAATAATATTTTTCCCTTACAGTTGTGTCAGATTGTGGCAAACATGTGACTCACTATGGTTCATCTACTTACTCTTGTCAATTCCTCTCTTCCTCTTCTCTTGTCATCCCCCTCCCCCCCACCCCAACCCCCATCATTCTTCACTGCTCCCAGGCTTATGGGCATTTCCCCTCACAGACTGTCTTCCTTCACAAATCACCCTCCTTTCTGGAAAAAGAGTGGGATTTATGGAAAGCCAGGGGGTTTGAGAGTCTCCAGGGAAAAAGAGATGAGATGAAATAGATGAGGGCTTTCGGTTGATTCCGACACTCTAGGACATCAATGGTGAACTTTAAGGATGTCTAGAGATGAATGGGGAATCAACTGAGTTGTTTGGAGGGTGAGGTGCGAAAATTTTCTGTGCTTATCAAGATGTTTAAAAGAAGGTATTTACCTCACACCAGTCAGAATGGCCATCATTTAAAAGTCTACAAACAACAAATGCTGGAGAAGGTGTGGAGAAAAGGGAACCCTCCTACACTACTGGTGGGAATGTAAATTGGTGCAGTCACTCTAGAAAACAGTTTGGGGGTTCCTCAAAAAACTAAAAATAGAACTACCATATGACCCAGCAATCCCACTACTGGGTGTATATCCAGACAAAACTATAATTCTAAAATATACATGTACTCCAATGTTCATAGCAGCACTACTCACAATAGCTAAGACATGGAAGCAACCTAAGTGTCCATCGACAGATGAATGGATAAAGAAGATGTGGCACATATATACAATGGAATATTACTCAGCCATAAAAAAGGATGAAATAATCCCATTTGCAGCAACATGGATGGACCTAGATATTATCATACTAAATGAAATAAGTCAGACAGAGAAAGACAAATACCATATGATACCACTTATATGTGGAATCTAAAATATGATACAAATCAACATATCTATGAAGCAAAATCAGAATAACAGATATAGAGAACAGACTTGTGGTTGCCAAGGGGGAGGGGGTGGGAGAAGGAAGGAATGGGAATTTGGAATAAGCAGAAGCAAACTATTATATATAGGATGGATAAATAACAAGGAATAGCACAGGGAACTATATCCAATATCCTGTGACAAACCATAATGGAAAAGAATATGAAAAAGTGTATATGTGTGTGTGTGTGTGTGTGTGTGTGTGTGTAACTGGTCACTTTGCAGTACAGAAGCAATTAACAACATTGTAAATTCCAACTATACTTGGGCTTCCCTGGTGGCGCAGTGGTTGAGAGTCCGCCTGCCGATGCAGGAGACGCGGGTTCGTGCCCCGGTCCGGGAAGATCCCACATGCCGCGGAGCAACTAAGCCCGTGAGCCATGGCCGCTGAGCCTGTGCGTCCGGAGCCTGTGCTCCGCAGCGGGAGAGGCCACAACAGTGAGAGGCCCGCATACCGCAAAAAAAAAAAAAAAAACCAACTATACTTCAATAAAATTTAAATAAATAAATAAATAAATAAAAGGAAAGTACTGACAATATTCTGGAAGCAGAAAGTATAAGGAAAGAGGTGAGAAAGGTCATGAGAGGACGAGAATGAAAGACTAAGAGAAAAGAAGGATGAAAACTTTAACAACCAGAGATCATTCCAGAGTCAGCCTGGCTCGGAAGTGTAGAAGATGAGTTTGGAACCAAGCCTATCATTGGGCAGCATTCTTAAAGCTGGTTTTAGTTCTTAAGATGTGAATAACTAGTCTCAGTAAGCTGAGAAATCCTGTACCTTTAAGGATTGTGGAAAGTTAGAGAGATTAAAGCTATTACCCAACTTGATGGAAGGTTTTGATCATCTGTTTCCTATATGTGGTCAAATATTATATATCTTTACTCTTGAATATATAATACATTTTTCTGTGATTCTTTTTGTAAGAAAATCTTTTTCTTGAAGTATAATGTACCTATTGAAAAGTGCATATATCATAAATGTTCAGCTTGGGGAACTTCACAAAGAGAACCCAGCCATGCACCAGCATTCAGATCAACAGGTGGAACTTCAATAGACACCCCCAAGGCCCCCTTGTGCTCCCACATGGTTATTAGCACAACCTCCTTGCCTTGACTGGGGTAACAGGAAGTGTACCGACATCTAGAAGTTTAGAATAGATTCCCTGTCTTTGTACTTATTTAAACAAAGCCATACAGTATGTTTGACTGATTATGATTTAGTGTCTGACTTCTTTTTCTAAGACTTACTTACGATGTTAAACATTTTATATAACTTTCTAAACAAATACCCAGGGTATGTATATATATGTAAGAAAAATTAGTAAATCTTTTATAAATTGTGTCATTCATTTATTCAGTTGGTATCTATACCATGAGGGATATAAGGAAGGGAAAGATAGATCCCTGCCCTTAAAATCATCGTGTCTCTAGTGAAGGTTTAAGTGCTCTCTGGCTCAGCAGAGGCAAAGGATAGAGTAAATTGTGGAGTGTGTGGGAACAGAACTGAGCTCCTGGGCCAAATTTTGTAGGAGGAAAAGTCAATGGGGCACCCAAGGGCGGGGCAGTGGCAGGGCTTCTCCCCAGATTCAGGCAGGAGAGGAATGTTTTGTCTATAGAGAATTTAAAAATGATAAATCATAAATGAAAATGCTTTTTATTATCACCATGTGCCAACAATTCTATAATCATTATCAGTGTCATAATATCTCCCCTCTCAAAAAATTTTTGTGGCTCTAGGTTCTAGATGATTACTGTATGTGAAATCTTCAGATTAGCAAATTTTTTTTAGTAAACAGGTCATACCGCTAAATAGGTAGTCTACATGGGAGTTAACTTAGAAAATGCCCAGTTTCCCTGTGGACTCAGCTACACGTGTTTGTTTCAGGAGTGAGTTCCCAAGGGTCCTGAGTCATTCAAGTTCACATGGGGCACAGGTTAGTCTTCACCCGCTATGGTGGATCCGAGGTAAACAACAATCGAGATGAAAAAACAGAACTTGAGTTACTTCATTCTGTCTTTCTTTGTGATCACTTGGAATTTTTCTGAGTGTTTAAAATTTAAAACAGTGAACCAGGGTGTGGGCCTCGAGCTGCTGTCTCTTGTTTGGTAAGTGCAAATTTTAGTTCATATGTGAAATATTTTACGTAATTTGATTATCTTTAAAATTGATATTTCTTCTTTTGTGTTTCTTAATTAACTAAAAAGTGATTGATCCAGAAATTACAATGTTCACTTAATGATACAATTTCATGGTTACCTAAATTGGACTTTTTGCATTTAATTGGAAAGCCTTGATTCATTCCTTTCCCCCTTTTTCAAACATTGATATTTTACATTTTTTTTTACTAACATGATTATATATACAAAATTCAATAAAAGGAAAGTTTTCACTGTTTGCATTTATTTTCTGGCCATGATCCATTTAATTTCATGATTATTGCCAAAAATAATTTTGTTATATAGAATAGGATGTGTTAAAAATGGTCCACTCGGGGCGTCAGATAAACAAGGGTTACCACTGAGAGAAAAAAAGCACGAGGTATTTCAGCTATTCAAGGTGCTATTGCTAGTGAATTTTAAAAGAGAGTTATTTCCCTAAATTTGGGGAAGGACTGGTTCGCATCTTTCTCTAAATGAAAGTGAAAATGGGACTTGCCTAAAACTGGGAGTGCTTAGTGAACGTTAGATTTTGGAAGCCAGATGAAAGCATGGCGCCAACATGGCAGTTCACTAGGTCCAGGGCAGCTTGTTCAGTTTGGGAAGGGGCTGACCATCTGCTTTGGGCTTTTTAAGTGTGCTTAAGTAGTCTGAGATGGGCTTTGTTGCTTTGGGTCTTTGTGTTGGGGTGTATTATTATTCCAAATTGTTGGAAGCCAGTCTTGCAGGAGGTAAGGTTTTGAATTCCTGATGGTGTGTGAATGTTTATCCCCAAGGTTTCTCTCTGGGATGAATTGATTTGTGGACCAGAAATGAGGCTGAATTCCTACATCAGGTTAAAGGCCCAAGGGTGTTTGGTTTAGAAGCCTGCCCCAAGCCCTCATCTGCATACATATAAAGGCTTCTTCCCTCCTGGCCCAAGCTTGGCAGTGGCCAGTTGCTAATGCAAGCTGTTGGGGGAACAAAGCAGAAATCAATTTAGCTTCCACGTGAATGGAAGTAGGGCCAAAAGGAAAGGTCCCTCATCCTCATTAAGCTTTACTCATTTTTTTTTTAATGCAGGCAACTGTCTCTAGTCCCATTTCACAGACTTCTTCCACCATAGATACTGAAAGAACCTCAGCTTTTCTTTATCTTTCCTTCTGCCTTAATCAGGCATCTCTTCTCCAGGTTTTCTAAAATAGTGTATTAGTTTGCTAGGGCTGCTATAACAAAATACCACAGGCCAGGTGGCTTAAGTAACAGAAATTTATTTTTAGCACAATTCTGGAGGCCAAGAGTCCAAGATCAAGGTGTCAGTAGGGTTGGTTTCTTCTAAGGGCCTCTTTCCTTGGCTCGTAGATGTCCGTCTTCTTTGTCTTCATGTGGTCTTCTGTGTGTGTCTGCATCCTAATCTCTTCTTACAAAGATACCAGTCATATTGGATTAGGGCCCACCCATATGACCTCATTTGGCTTTAATTACCTCTCTAAGATCCCCATCTCCAAATACAGTCCCATTCTGAGGTCCTGGAGGTTAAGACTTCAACATATAAATTTCAGGAGGGACACAGTTGTGGTGGGGGCATAACACACAGGATCTCCCAAGTGCTACTTGAACATGAGAATGACATTTCTGGTCCTAAATGATAGAATAGCCATCTTTTCCCTTGCCTTGGAAAATGTTCTGGGTCAAAATAAAATATGACCTCAAGACAGGCTAGACCCACATATGTCCCACTAAGTTAGCTGTCGATTGTGGAGATGGGTGTTTCCTCAGCATCTGGCACTCGAGTGCAAGCCCTCCAATTCAGGGCTTTGGAAGATACATGACTAAATTAGAGAATCAAAGTTTGGGGAAGCCTCATATGCTGGGGAGAGGATGGGGAGGTGTTATTAAGACTATGATATTTATTATTTGAAAATAATATCTAAGTTCTCTTAATGAAGCAAATGAGTCAACTGTGGTAAACATCTAGCAAGTTGGTCAAGAATTCTAGGAGGGTAGGATTTAGCTGACACTATCTTTATAAATGGATCCAGGCACATTATTGTAGCCATTGTCCTGATAGATGAAGGTTATACAATCCCAAGGCCAGAAACTAATAAGATCTGGGCAGGGCAGGGGGAGTGTGTATGTGGAGAAATCCCACTAAGACTATCTCTTTATGACTGTAGAATTCTCTGCTTATAGCTGGGAAAATGGGGAATTTGGTCCATTTCTTTGCTGGGATATTATAAGGAGAGAACATCAACTAGCATTTGACTTATACAAAAAGATATTTCTGCCTAGAACTTTCTAGAGTAGAAAAAGAGAAAGAAAATCCACACCTCTTGAAGATAAATAATCTAATTTAATCTGAGAAAGTGGTAAGGAATAACATGATTTTAAAACATATTAGAGCCATTGTTATTGTGATCAGGAGAAAGAAATGACTGGTGTGATACAGACGGTGTTTCTGATTTTGTTTAAATACAGCTGACTTTAATCTATTTTCTCTGTTCCTATTGCTTTTACTTTTTTCTTTGAATATGCATTGCTATCAAGGCTACAGTAGAGCTGCAAAGATGAAAAGGGTTACAGTGCATTGTAGAGGTATGGTCCAATGTGTAACAAGGTGAAATGTCACAATAGCAGTAATAAAACTTAACCTGGGCCTTGCATTTATTAATTGATTCATTCAGTTAACAAAGTTCCGGGTACTGTGAAGGTGTTTCTATGAACAGCCAGGAAGTCTTTGTCTTCAGGAAGCTGACATTCTTAATGGATCTACTACACTGAATAACATGCACAGGCAAATCACTAAGATAAATGATGATTTTCCACAAGCAAAGTTTGGGTACACCTTATAAAAACTCAGAATATAAATGAAAACATAACAGAAATTTTCAGTTTCTTCTTTGAAGTCTTTGAAAGCTGGTTTTGCTCCAACATATTAGACCTGGGAGGGTCTCTAACAGGGGAAGATGAAATCATTTACACCACAGGAGTACTAAAGGTATTTGTCCATTGGGGGTAAAAATCAAATAAAAGCTTTTACCTAACACATTTGAAATTACTCATAACTCTTACTATGATTAACTCTCACAAATACCCAAGAAACTTCGCTCAGAGCCCAAGTTACATGGTTATAAATCTGAACTTCTTATTTAAAAAAGAATATGCTCTCTACCCTTGATCTTTTCTAAGGTAGTATTGTGATTGGTTTAAATCAGGTGTTAATTGCCTTACATTTTGGAGAGCCATACATTCACTGATATAACCATCATAAATCCATCCATCTTCCACCCATCCATCCATCTATGATCCAGTGACTTACCCAGTACCTGGCCTGTCACAGACTCTCAGCGAATATTTGTTGAATGAATAAATAAATCTACTAAACCTTGATTGTCTACTAAGTGCCATTTATAATCTAGAGACCCAGTAGCTAATTAAACCTGAAGACTCTTTGTAGCCATTGGCTTTCTATTGTGTTGGCCAAACAGTTCCTTTGGGTTTTTCCGTAAGATGAACCATGTTTCACTCATTGGTTTTCAAGAGGAGTTTGTATTGGTTGTTATCTTGGTGACAGGGGAGGTGTGAGTATAATTTTATTACAAATAGCTTTCCTAACACAAAAATGTTTCAATGATGTGCAACTTTTAGATACACCTAGGAAGAGTTATTAGGAAACTTAAGCACTAGGTTAACTGTTAGGAAAACTTATAGGCAATATAAAGCTTGATACTCGTGTGAGTTTTAAGAACATGGTAGCTAAGTGTTTGGGCTGAGAGTTGGTACCATCTCTGGGAGAAGGATACAGTGACTGGGGTTCACTTGAAAACCTCCAGGGACTTGCTGAAATTCTCCTTCATGTCCCTTTGGGGGAATTAAATTCACTATGTCAACAAGTCCTCAAAGAATTCTCAGTCCCCCAAGGGAAGAGAGGTTGGGAGCAGAGAGAGGCGTGATGCTGTAGACAGGCTCACGCTGGTATGTACTGGACCACATTTACTCCTGTTCAGTCTATGTGCACCTGATGTCTGGCTCTTGGTCCTACCGAGGAAGCTTAGCAGATACCAGATGCATCATTTCAACTAGTAGTTTTTGGTGTTTTGTGGTTTACCAGTCACTTTCTCACAGTGCTTCTCAACCTCCTCCTCCAAAGTACCCCCAACAGCAGAGTGGAGTGAACACAGTCCCCCAGGCCCTCAGGAGTAGCACCAAGCATCCTGAAGCAAATCCGAGATTAGGAGGTCTCCTAATTTTTTTTTTTTTTTTTTTTTTTTTTTTTGCTGTATGCGGGCTTCTCACTGCTGTGGCCTCTCCCGTTGCGGAGCACAGGCTCCTGACGCGCAGGCCTAGCGGCCATGGCTCACGGGCTTAGTTGCTCCGCGGCATGTGGGATCTTCCTGGACCAGGGCACGAACCCGTGTCCCCTGCATCGGCAGGCGGATTCTCAACCACTGCGCCACCAGGGAAGCCCAGGTCTCCTAATTTTTGATAAAAACTCATGCATATTTCGATTCGTATATAGCTCTGTGTTTGCTTTAATGTGGAAAACAATGCTCTAAATTCATTCTCATGGAGTAAAATGTACCCTCAAGACAATAACGTCTGCACACCCTCACCCACTCTGCTTTCCCTGCTGGGTGCACATCTGCATTCACCCCACCATCTCCCTGTGGGCGGGGAGGGGAAACAAGGGCCAGAGTGGCTAATCAAAGCTGATAATTACTTCCACTTCTGAGTATTCACCAAAATACCAGGCATTGTCTTAAATAGTTTCATGCACAACTAATTCTCACAGCCACCTTATCACCACCATCTCAAAGAATTGTCAAGGTCACAGGGTTATAAGGAGTGAGCCAGGATTTGAACCCAGTTTGCCTGACTCCAAAGGACCCACTCTCTGTTATAGCATCACTCTTTTCAAATGGTTCAAACACATTTTTAATATAATCCAACTAAAGTAATATTAGGGGGATAATCCTTTTAAAGAGGGGACCCTGTTATCCACTAGTTTTTTGAAGGGGATCAGAAATCTGAGTGATTTACCTCTTTGAACTTGGAAGAACCCAGAGGAAAGTAATGTAGAGACATAGGTTCCTTCCCCTCAGTCAGGCTGCAGTGGCCAGTACAGGCTGTGTGGTTAGCCAGGTGCACTTGAGAAGTTCAAACACAACCATGACAATTAACATATACACACTACTATATATAAAACAGATAATCAACAAGGTCCTACTGTATAGCACAGGCAACTCTACTCAATATTCTGTAATAACCTATATGGGAAAAGAATCTAAAACAGAATAGATATATGTATATGTGTAACTGAATCACTTTGCCGTACACCTGAAACTAACACAACATTGTAAATCAACTCTACTCCAATATAAAATAAAAATTAAATTTAAAAAAATCCAAACAAAACCATGGCCTTGCTTTCTGAAGAACTAACAAGGTTGTCACACACTTAGGTGAGATGTGGAATCCACTCTCAAGCAATGAGTGGTTGAGTGAAGGTAAGTTGGTTGGTCTCATTACTTCAGAGGTTGGGGTTCACGGAGGAGCTGCATCTTCGAGGAAAGGTGAAGTAGGATTTATTAGAGAGAGGATGGCAAAGCCCTCATTTCACCTTCACCCAAAGTATCATTTTCTTCTAAATGCTTGGCCAGTGGCTCAGTTCTCCAGCAAGTCCAAATTCTTTCTTCCAGACTTTCTGGTTCTCAGAAGTTCCCAGAAGAGATGGAAGTGACCATGCTGACTGGTTTGCTGACTGGTTTGTTTGACCCTTTCCTTCTCCTCTCATCAAATTCCATGCGGACATCCTCCCTCCCTCTTTCCCCACATATGTGTGTTTACCTTTATATTCATTTAGGCAACATTCATTTCTTTTTTAAAAAATTTTATTGGAGTATAGTTGATTTACAATGTTGTGTTAGTTTCAGGTGTACAGCAAAGTGATTCAGTTATACATATACATATATTCATTTTTTTTCAGATTCTTTCTCATATAGGTTATCATAGAATATTGAGTAGAGTTCCCTGTGCTATACAGTAGGTCTGTTCTATCTTATATATAGCAGTGTCTGTTCTATCTTATATATAGCAGTGTGTGTGTGTGTTCATCCCAAGCTCCTGATTTATCCCTCCCCCCTGCCACATTTCCCCTTTGGTAACCATCAGTTTGTTTTCCATATCTGTAAGTCTCTTTCTGTTTTGTAAATAAGTTCATTTGTACAATTTTTTAAAAAAATTAGATTCTACATACGAGTGATATCGTATGATATTTGTCTTTCTGTGTCTGACTTACTTCACTTAGTATGACCATCTCTTGGTCCATCCACGTTGCTGCAAATGGCATTATATCATTCATTTTTATGGCTGACTAGTATTCCGTTGTATATATGTACCACATCTTCTTTAACCACTCTTCTGTCAATGGACATTTAGACTGCTTCCATGTCTTTCTTTATGAAATATTTCTTAAGCGCCTACTAGGTACTGGTATGATGGTAAACAATAGAGAAACTACTTCTGCCTTCACAGACAGAAAAGATGTCAAGTAGAGAGAAAGGACTCAGAGAGAAAAGGTAAAAATAAATGCATATATTTTCTAGTTTCCATATTTCTCTTTTGTTTTTCACCTTTTAAAAGCACCTGAGCCTCCACATAGTGAGAGAATTTTAGCAGAGAAAAGGATGAGGTCACCATTCTGTTCTCTTTAACACTCATGCCTTCCTGAAATAGTCTTTCTAGACTGCAGCCTGAACAACATGATTGGAAATAATCTTACGTTGTGTGTTGGCTCTTTCTGAACTCAACAGTCCACTTTTGGCAAATTGTACTAATAGCCTAGAAGCGTTGTTGGATTGCTTGTTAGCTCCAGCAATTAAATAACCATCACTTAAAAAAGAGTATATGGATCAGTTGGAAGCAGTAGGTGCTACATGTTGGATATAAAGTTGCCTGGACTTGCTGTGTCTGGTGTTGATAAGGTAGCAGATGGTCTAATAGACTCCATCCTTGAGCAGCTAAATTGGTAGGGTCTTGGTTTAATAATCTTGTGTTCTAATGATTTAGGCAACTGATGAAAAGCGGTGCAATTACTCACTTGTAATGATGCCCAGTTGGCCTGGATGGAAGGGGCACTCACTCCTACATGGTGAGATGTAATTAACTCCTGTTCCCCAGAAACAGGGCTCTTTGTAGACAGACTACCTTGATCAGACACATCTTACCTTTGTGTTAAAACTTAAAAGCATTTTCCAGATGAAAAATGGATCTTAGTTATTTAAATCACTAGAGGAGAGAACATTTTCTAACCCAATGTGGTTGTAGTATTTCTATGTTTCAAAAACATCCATGAATATAATTTCATTGGATTCTAAAATATGTTGCTGGGGGGAAAAGGACTTATGTGTTATGAACCATTTGTCATTGGGAGGCTTGCCTGAGCCACAGAAAAAACCTGAAGGGCAATTAGAACCCAGATATCCTGAAATTTCCACCCTGATGTACTCTTATTTTACCCAAAAGTTTCTTCCTGTCCCTTTGCACAACTTCTCATCTGTTCTTCAAGTATACTGTGTAACCAGTGGACTCAAGTTATATCTTCTCATATTTTTCACTTCTTGAACCTCTGCTACAGATAAATTGAGTGGTTTGTACACAATCAAAATATAGGCAGTAATTAACTACCTTTAATATTCCCCATGATTTGATGTGATTTACATAGAGTAGAATACTAATAAATATTTACTAAATAAAATTGCTTCTTAAAATATTGATTTATAAGATCAACACACAAAAATCAATTGCATTTCTATATACTAACCACAAACATGTAGAAGCCAAAATTAAAAACACAGTATCATTTATAACCACTTCAAAAGAAATTAAACACTTAGATGTAAATTTGACAAAACATGTTTAGAAGCTGTATTATGAAAATTACAAAATTCTGATGAAAGAAATTTTTAAAAAACTTAAATAGCTGGAGAACATACACTGTTCATGTATTGAAAGACCCAACATACTAAAGATATAAGTTCCCCAAACTGATATATAGATTTAAAATAATTCCTATGAAAATCCAAACAAGACTTTTTTGTAGATATAGACAAGGTTATCCTTAAATTTACATGGAAAAGCACACACAGTTTAGCTATATATTAGCTAAAAAATCTTGATATAGAAAAATAAAGTGGGAGGAATTGATCTATATCCAACGTTAAGACTTATTGTATAGCTACAGTAATCTAGACTCCGTAATATTGACAGTGGGATAGACAGACAGATCAATGGAACAGAGTAAAAAACCCAGGAATAGATTAGAACCTACGCAAATATACCAAACTGAGCTTTTTCAAAGGTGCAAGAGCATTTTAGTGGGGAAAGTTTAGCCTTTTCAACAATGGTGCAAACAAACAAAAGAACCAATTTTACCTAAACCTCACATCTTATAAAAAAATTATCTCAAAATTCATAATGGACTTAAAAATGAAACGGTAAACCTTTTAGGTATAAACAGGAGAAAATCTTTAGGAGCTAAGACCAGGCAAAGTCATAACCCAAAAAGAGAAAAATTTATAAGTTTAACCTCATCAAAATTAAAAATAAACCCTGTTAAGAGAATGAAAATACAAGCTACAGTTTGGGAGAATATATTTGCAAACCACATCTCTGACAAAGGCTAGCATCTCAAATGTATAAATTACTCTCAAAATTCAACAGTAAAAAAGCAAACAATTCAATTAGAACCTGGGAAAAAGACGTGAAGGGACATTTCACCAAAGATATACAGATGGCAAATAAGCACATGAAAAGATGTTCCACATTATTAGCCATTAGGGGAATGCAAATTAAAACCACAATGAGGTATCACTACACACCTACTAGAATGATTAAAATAAAAAATAGTGACAATGCCAAATGCTGGCAGGACGTGAAGAAACTAGATGATTCATACATTGCTGATGGGAATGTAAAATTGTTCGGCCGCTCTGGAAAACAGTTTAGTGGTTTCTATAAAAAAAATAGTAACTACCATACAACCCAGAAATTGCACACCTGGGCATTTATCCAGAGAAATGAAGACTTGTGTTCACATACAAATCTGTACTAGAGTATTTATAGCAGCTTTATTCACAGTAGCTCCAACTGGAAACAACTCAGATGTCTATCAGTTGGTGAATGGCTAAACAAACCGTGATACATATATACCATGGAATAGTACTCAGCAGTAAATAGCGATGAACTATCAGTTCACCCAATGGTCTGGATGAAATGCAGAGCATTGTACTGAAAAGCCAATCCCAAGAGGTTATGTATTTCATGTTTCCATTTGATAACGTTTTGAAGTAACCAAATTACAGAAATGGAGAACAGATTATTGATCTGTCGCCAGGGGTTAAGGAGGGAATGAATGCAGGCAAGAGGGAAAGGAGTGTGATGGTAGAAGGTTACCATGAGGCATCCCTGCAGTACAGGGACTGTTCTGTGCCTGCACTGTATCTGTGTCAGTATCCTGGTAGGAAGTATCCACTACCTCGAAGTAGGCTATTAGCCAAATTAATTAGCTGTTTTGTCCTTCAGTTTCCTCATCTGTAACATGATGTCATGGATTAAAGATTGTTGTAAGGACTTTATATTCTAAAGTCATTACACCATCACCATATGATAGTCAGCAGTAATTTAATCGGGAGACTTGACAGCAGATTTTGAAACCTAGAACCGAATTTCTGACAACCCAAGGAATCATTGGGTACAAGATGACTGCTGTCTCTTCCTGGGTCCTCTTTCCAGTTGGACCAATCACAGCATGTATCAGGTGTGGTTCTAGACAGCCAGACAGGTGTAGGCTCATTTTTCCTGCCAAGCATTGACATACACCTAAGCAGATGTTAGTGCTGAGTTTTTTGTTGCTGTTTTTTGTTTGTTTTTATCCTCTTGGCTTCCAGTTCCTGTGACTCATTTGTTTCTTTGGCAGCATGCTGTATTATTTTTTCAAACTGGGAAAAACCCTCTTGGCAACAACTATTTTCTAAGCGTCAGAACATTTTCAACTCTAGCCTCCTTTAACCCAACCGAAAAATATTCAAAGGAAAGGAACATGTGGTTTCAAGTAAAAGAAAAAATGTGATTGAGAACCTCCTTGTAGACTCATTGGTGATTTCATTCTGTCTCCACCCTACACAGCAAGGAAATAAATGCTGGGATATCTGTAAAGCTTTAACACTTCAGGACTGTTGTGAGAAATCAAAAAGCATTGGCGGGGGAGGGTGGTTGGAGGAAAGTTTTTATTTTTTTGATTGCTAAGGAAATTATGTAGATTAGTTTCAATTGCTTCTTGAAATTCCACATCAGAGACTTGGGTTAGCCTAGCATGGCAGATGGCATATGGGGTCTGAGATTGTATAGTTTCTGTGTTTACCGTCAAGGAATGGCATTTTATTGGTGGTACTAATCGGAACTGGCATCCAGGTAAAAATTTTCTTAAGCACTGGGGGAGTATTGAATGTGATTTGGGGTGAGAAGATAGTTCTGGGGAGAGTTAGATGGGAGAGAAGTTGCAAACTATATTATAACACTGTCATAGGTAAGCATTCCTGAGGACCTATGAAGAAAATCTCTCTCTGAAGACAAACAAGAGATATTTGCACTCATCCTCAATAACAAACCCTGTGCACCCACCTTATTTCTTGGGTGCCTGATTAGCATGCCTTGTACGCAGAGCCTGACATGTGGTATGGCCTCATGGTGAGCATTTAACATGCTTGTCCCACGATGGCAAGAAGTGAGTGGATAAATGAATAAATGAATGACTGAGAGACTGTGTTTCCTACTCCCAGGCCTATAACTAGGATGAAAAATTTACAGTCAATATGTGGTGGAAGGATTCTGATTCTAGAGTAGGAAAGACATAAATCTGAAGCCTTGCTTTATTATTTACTAGGTGTGTGTTTTCTGCAAGTTACTTAACTTCTCTGAGACTTCGTTACTGTATTTAAAAATGAGAAGAGTAAGAGCACAAATTTCATAATGCTGTGGGAAGGAGTGACTTACATATTCATATAAACTTTATAATGCCTAGCACATAATAAGCCATAATATAGATTAGCTATTATCATCATCACCATCATCTATAGAACGAATTGAAGTAGTTAACAAACTTCCCACAGAGAAAACTCAGGCCAAATGACTTCATTAGTGAACTCTAACATTCAGAGATGAAATAACATCATTTCTACACAAATTCTTCCAGAAAGTACAAGAGGAGAAAACACTTCCATTACTCTGACTCCAAATCAAAGATGTTATAAGATAAGAGAATTACAGTCTATAACCATACCATCCTGAATGCACTTGATCTCAGAAGCTAAGCAGGGTTGGACCTGGTTAGTAGTACTTGGAAGGGAGAAAAGAAAATTACAGACCAATAACCCACATGTAAATAGAAGGGAATTGCCTCTAAAAAATGTTAGCAAATTAAATTCAACATTATATAAAAAGGGTAATCCAACATGGTTGTTCCTTGGTCATGTTGCTTTAAAATCTAAAAATCAGTGACACCATATTAACAGATAAAAAAAAATAATTATCTCAATAGGTGCAGAAAAAGGTTTTGATAAAATCAAATATACATTCATAGTAAAAACTCTCAGCAAACTAGGAATAGAAGGAAGAGGATACAAAATAAACCAAAAGAAAATAGAAGGAAATAGTTAACTTAGAAGCTAAAATTAATAAAGAAAATAAAAATTAAGTAAAATTGATAAATGAAATTAAAATAAGCTTCTTCAAGTACCTGAATATAATGGATAAATACTTGATATACTAAGTAAGATCATAAATGAGGAAAACAAACAAAAAGTACCACATTAAGAATGAAATAGGAAAGAATTATAACAGGTATGAAATAGGTTCCAATAATTTTATGTAATATTTTGTGTCCCTTTTGCCAAAAACTTGAAAGGCAAGATTGAATGAGTGACTATATAGTCAAAATCAAGTGGGAAAAAATGCTCAAGAAAAGATAGAAAAGCCAAGTAGACTGAAATCCAAAGAAGAAATGGAAAAGTTTGTCAAAGATCTACCATTTGAAAGGGTGCCAGGTTCAGAGTATACCTAACAGGCAATTTCCATGTTATTGAGACCATAAGGTGAACAAATTTCTTACACCAAAACTAAAAATGAGGGACTTCCTTGGTGGCACAGTGGTTAAGAATCCACCTGCCAATGCAGGGGACACAGGTTCGAGCCCTGGCCCAGTAAGATCCCACATGCCGTGGAGCAACTAAGCCCATGCGCCACAACTACTGAGCCTGGGCTCTAGAGCTCGTGAGCCACAACTACTGAAACCAGCGCACCTAGAGCCCATGCTCTGCAACAAGAGAAGCTACTGCAATGAGAAGCCCGTGCACCACAACGAAGAGTAGCCCCTGCTCGCTGCAACTAGAGAAAGCCCGCGCACAGCAACGAAGACCCAACGCAGCCAAAAATAAGTTAATTAATTTTAAAAAAACTAAAAATGATAGCACGAAAAGAAAAATGCTATTGAGTTATTGCCTACTCATACAGATACAAAAATTTCTAAGCAAAACATCAGTAAATCAAATGCAGAAAAAAATTAAAAGAATAACCCACCATTTTTAAGAATGAATCAACATTTTAAAAATCTCTTACATATGTTTAGTTTCTTAATGTATTCAATGAAAAATGTTATTGTATAAAGTGATACCCAAAAGGACAACAGAAATGTTAGACTCCCTAAGGAATTCTAAAATTGTATTGAAAGACATGAAATAATGTCAAATAACGAGAGAGATAAGTCATATTGCCAGATGGAAACACTAAATATATAGATGATTCAATACAAATCCCAGTCATTTCTTATGTGTGTTTGAGTTTTAACTTGACAAATTGATTCTAGAATCCCCCTGGGAGAATAAATGAGTGAAAATAGCCAAGAAAGTTTGGAAAATGAGTTATAATGGTAAGATTAGCACTATCAGACAAACCAATTACAGGAGGAGAATCTAGCGAAACTCAAGAATGAGTAGAAAGTATATCCTGGGACTCCCCTGGTGGTGCAGTGGTTAAGAATCCACCTGCCAATGCAGGGGACACAGGTTCGAGCCTTGCTCTAGGAAGATCCCACATGCCACGGAGCAGCTAAGCCCATGCAACACAGCTACTGAGCCTGTGCTCTAGAGCCTGCGAGCCACAACTACTGAGCCCACAGGCCACAACTACTGAGTCTGTGTGCCACAACTACTGAAGCCAGCACACCCAGAGCCTGTGCTCCGCAACAGGAGAGGCCACCAAAATTAGAAGCCCATGCATGGCAATGAAGAGTAACCCTGCTGGCTGCAACTAGAGAAAGCCTGTGTGCAGCAAGGAAGACCCAACGCAGCCAAAAATAAATAAATAAATTTATATATATATTTTAAAAAAGAAAGCTAATATATACTAAAGGTAGTATTTTAAATCCCAGGGAAAAAATGGATTGAAGTAAATTGTGTTAAAGCAATCAGGTATTCATATATAAGGAAATAGCTGCAGCTTATATTAATTACAAAAATTAGTTTCATCTGGGTTAGAGATATAAATGTAAGATCAAAATTAAAAATGTATTAGGAGAAAATGTATGGGCAATACTTTTCTAAGCTTGGGGTTGGGAAAGCTTTAAAATTCAAAATACCAAAGCAAAAACTTAATAAATATAACTGAGTAAGTATTAAAAACTTTATTAAAGCAAAGAATACATAAACAAAAATCAAAGTGGCAGACTAGGATAAAACATTTGCAATATATTAGAAATAAAGGATTAATAATCAAAATACAAAATGAGTTTATATAAATGAATATGAAAAAGTCAGTCAACAGAAAATTGTACGATGCAATAGGCAATTCCCAGAAAAATAAATACAAAGGTCCAGTAGACATAGAAAAATATCGTAAACCTTGACAGTAACTAAGGAAATGCAAATTTGAAAACAGTAAGAAGGTATTTTGCTTCTCAGTGGCAAAAATTTAAAAGATTAAGAGACAATATTGGCAAAAGTTATGGAAAAGAAGCATTTCCGGTTTTTAAAAGACTTATAAGTGTAATATTTTGAAAAAAATTTTGGCAGCAACAAATCTAACTTTAGGAATTTCTCCTAAAGTAATAGTGTCACAAGTGCATAAAGATATATGTACAAACATGCTCACTGCAGCAACAGTTATAGTGGAAACTGTTAAAATGTTATCAATTACGGAATGTCTAAATAAATCATGGTACACTAATATGATGGAAAAACACCCATACAAAAGAATGATGTAGATCCACATTTGCAGACCTGGAAACATGACCAGGATGTGATAAACAAAAAAAGTTGCAGGACAATATGTCTGGTATTGAGACAGGCTGGGTCCTGGGACCTGTGACACTTTGCTGCAGTGCCTGCACCTGGACAAACGTCTCTTTGAGCAACAAAATACAAAGAAACTATAAGGAACTAAAAATAACTGCGTGCATGCACAATTAGGGCAAATTATGGACAAAAAGACCAAAAAAACCCCCCTCCAACTGCTACTTCTGAAGAGCTGGGAGCAAAAGCAGGGTGTCGGGAGTAACAGCACGGTACTGCGCATAGCCCCTACAATCAACACCACCAAAGGGGTGGGCAAACCTCCTAAGCCACTCTTCTGGCTCGACCCCTGCACACACCCCTACCCTCACCCCATATAAGGAACAAGCTCGCCCCCCACAACCCTGCCACGGAGCGAGCAAGCAAGGGAACCTGTTGTTTGTTCTTGCTTCCCCATGCTGCATCAGGGTCCCCAATAAAGCCTTGCCTGAATTTCCTGTCTGGCCTCTGATCAATTTCTACTGCTTGAGGAAGTCCAAGAACACTGATTGGTAACAGTATGAGTCCATTGTTGCATAAAAGTTACAATGGATGGAGTTGTAGGTGATCATTATGCTCATTTTGTTATCTTTAAGTCTTCATTTTGGCCTTGAGCTGCTTCTTAAGCTTTTCCTCCACTCTACAGCTTCTTCTCCAAATCGTTAAGCTCTTGTGCTCCTGAGCAAAGCTGAAATTTGGGAGCCACATAATCCACCCCCACCTGGAACCACTTACAACCAGCAAGAAGCACCTAGGATACTCACTTCAAGAAGGGAACACCTGGGTACTTTGTAAAAATATAAAATATACAAAATTGTGTGTGCACACATGTGTGTGTGTAATTCCATTTTTCTTCACTTCAGTTCTCAGCAGATGTCCATCTCTTATTGAATGGATAGATCAGTCTCCTTCTAAAGGAGATTGCTCATCTTCTACCTTGAAAATACTTCTGACCCCTTAGCATTCTCTCTAGTCTCAAAGAAAAAGATCTTTGTAAGTTCCTTTTGCATTAATCTCTTTCCCACAACATCAATCTCTTCTATACTGATTTCTTCACCTTTGCCTTCAAACGTAAACAAGTTCTTCTCTCTTAAAGACACAAAATAAAACAAAACTTTGCCTGACCCTGTTGCACATTGAGCTCCAGTCTCCCTTTTTTCCAAACTTGTACATTTATGGCTCAGCCGCAGGCTGCCTTCCTCCTGCCAATGGCTTCTTTACATGCTGTGGTCTCTTCTCCCAGCTGAAGCTGCACTCACAAAGCTCCTAGTGAACTAATTGCCAAATCCTGTCCTCTTTTCTAAGTTTCATTTGCTTTGGCTTTTGGTGTTTTTTTATAATGTTATTTTGTTCTGTTCTGAACATAATTATTTACCGCCTAATTCATGAACCACTCTCTGTCGGGCCCCTTGACTTCTTGGTTCCCTATCAGCTCACTCATC
The DNA here is from genome assembly GCF_026419965.1 of Kogia breviceps. Lineage (NCBI taxonomy): Eukaryota > Metazoa > Chordata > Mammalia > Artiodactyla > Physeteridae > Kogia > Kogia breviceps. Next base: position 57,193,867 of record NC_081319.1, read on the forward strand.
AGTCCCTGTCTATGGCTTGTACTAAATCCTCTCCTTCCAACTCTAATTGTAGCTGTCTACAGCTGCCTAGCCCATTATTCATGTAGCTTCCTGAATCTTCTCTATGGGAATGGCTCCTCCATCTAATTCTACAATCCTGACTTCTTTTCCAAGTCCCACCTCTGCATCTCTAATTATTTACCATTTAGCTCCATTTATGTTGAATTAAACATGTCTGAAGTCAGGCCCTTCATCTTCCCTTAGAAACTCGTCCTGTACTCCCTATTTTCGTGATTGGCTTCAGCATCTTTCAACAGTCTCCACTTGTCTGACCACCCTCACTCCTTTGTTTCCCATGACCAAATTCTCTTTAGTTTTTTCATTTCCATCGTTTGCTTTCTTTTTTCACTGTCAACAGTCTACCTCTATCTCAACTCCAATATTCTTTTAAAATCATAAACTTCTAATAATTTCCTATATAAACGTGTTCTGTTCAGCCGACCTAGACAAGCTACTCCTGCAACATATCAAGTATCTTCTATAGCCAAACCCTTGGTTGTCCCCTTTCCTCCCCAAGCAACCTCTTACTTCTTCCTCGAAGCTTCTCAATATTGCTCTTTTATGAATTTATAACATTGCATGCCCTTCTTGTGGCAGTTTACTATGGCCACTTCTTATAATATTATCTTGTCTACTTACATTTTCTTGTATTTATACCCTCTCTTCTTAAATGGAAATAACCTTCTGAAAAATGGCCATTGCATCAGTTAAGAATTCTGTTTGTTCGCTAGTAACAGAGTGCTGAAATAACAGTGACTTAAAGAAATAACTTGATAAACAGTCCAGGACTAGTATCCATAAGAAGGATCCAGACTCTTTCTATCATTTTGCTTCTCCAACTTTAGCCTATGGCTATAATCATTACAGTGTCTTCACTGACACAATATGGCTGCTGGAGTTTCAGTCATCAAGTCCACATTCCAGGAAGGAACAAAGGGAAAATAGGAAAGAACAAAATACACATTTCGCAGATGAGTCATTCTCTTTCATTGGACTCTCCCCAAAGGCCCCTGCCTACCCAAAGACTTATGTTTAAATCTAATCAACCACTCCTAAACACAAGACAGGCTGTGAAAATGTGATCTCTTAGGTAAGTACATTATCATTTTGAAAGAACTTGTGTTCTGTTTGTGAGAAATAAGAAAACTAGTTCCACCAATATTTACTGAGCATATTCCCTGTGCCAGGCACTCTTCTAGGCACTAGGAATAGAACAATGAGCAAAATAGACATGGATCCTACCCTTGTGGACCTCACATTAATAATGTATGGAGAGAGTAAATCGGCAAATAAACCAGGAAACTGGTAGTCAAGAAAGTCTCCAGTTGTAAGGTAGGATTTCAGTGGAGATCTGAAGGAAGCGTCAGGGACAGCTGTTGTTGAGGTATCTGAGGGAGGAGCACTCTAGGCAAAGAGAACAGAAAGTGCAAAGGCCCTGAGGCAGGGGTGTGTTTGACATGCTTGGAGGACCCATGTGGCTGGAGCGGAGAAGCTCCAGAGGGGCAGTAGGATGTGGAGCCAGCATAGCAGTCAGAAGCCAGATAGTGGGGACCCCAGGACACGACTTTTCCACTGAGTCAGATGGGCCATCACTGGTGAGATTTAAGAATCTTGATTTAAAACAATCACTTAGAGCCTAGACTGTAGAAAGACCCAGGAGGTGCTGAAGCCTATTAGGAAGCTGTCACAATGACCCAGGAAAAAGATGATGGTGGCTCAGGAATCAGATTCTGTATCTATTTTGAAGAAGACAGGCTGACATAATTTGCTAATGGTTGTGCTGATAGTTGGGTGCGACAAAAATGATTAAAGAGATATTGGAATAGAAATCCAGAAGGCTCTGCCACTGCCATGTACATAATTTTTCATATGCCTCAACAGTGCCTTTTACAGTGCTAGGCACACAGTAAATGTTTAAGAAATATTTGCCAAATGAATATATTTTAACCTTTTTAGAGGGTTACTTTCAGAAGTTTTCTCACTCTACAAGACACCCACCATTAATGACGAAACAAATTTAGGGAAAAACCCAGATTCTAATAGCATACACCGAGACTGTGTTTTCCTGTTGCTTCTTGTCAGTGACAATACCTCTGGAAGCTGAAGGAAGAGAATGTACTGAAAGGACATTTGTTTGTGACATTATTAATAGAACATTCGAGAAGAAACCAAGTACAAAAATCTCCCATCCAACCATGATGGAATTTACCTGCCGTGTAAGTGGCTGTTCAGACCAAGTCATTTTCACACTTTTGTGTGGGGATCACACGAGGGCATATTAGGTGAGAAAAAACAATTGAGGTGGTAGCTGTGTGTAGGAGATGGAAAAAGGAAGAGAAGAGAGAGTTTTAAAAGGTATCTCCAAACTAGCAAATAGACTAAAATACGTGGAAGAAAGACTGTCACTGTCACCACAGACTCTAGTGCCAAATGCTCGAGGCGGTCTGCCGGATGCAGAGTTGTGACATGGAGATAAGTAACCCTTTCCAGCCATTTTTTTCTCAAAAAATAACACTGGACTTTCATTCTTTGAGTGTCCCTGCCTTATGGATTGGTACGACATAGAATTAAAAAGGTAGAAATGAATTCAAAGATATTTTAGGGTATATTCCAGTTGTTAAATGATTTTATATCCCATGAAAGCCCTTAGGCAACAAGAAGACAGTTATAAACCCCAGTCCTCCTGACACCAAGGATGGGGCCTTTTATTCATCCCATCTCCCCAACCACTAATGCTTATTTCTCTACCACCACCGCCCACCCATGGAAATTAAATTAATGATCTCACTAACATGAGACATACTCATCTCACCCAGCTTGGAACTCTTTCTCCATGGGCCCCTGAATCTGAAACTTAGACGCAAGTGAGATTCTCAGACAAATGTTATTTAGGCAAATTCAGTGACACTTGGACCTTGGAAAGCTGAGTAGGTCAAAGCCCTGAGTCTCCAAGGGACCCCCAGAAGGGTCCCATCCAAGTCAATGGGCATCCTTTCCTTTCAAAGCTTGAAGGAGGAGAAAATCAGGACAGAACAGCCTGCGATGAGCTAGCACCCCCAATTCGTCTCCTTCCTGTGGCTCCAGGGAGGAGAGGATTCATTAACAAAAGCTTGGCCAGGTCAGACGAGGCAATCTTTATTGAGTTTCCTCTCTGAGGGCCCACCGTGTTCCAGCCCCCTCCCTCCTTGGTTACGGTCAATACTCTCCTTCCGAGTCCAAGATGATTTTCTGGCTCTGGTTTCAATGTCTTTGTGTCTTTCTATTGATCTATCGCTGTTTAGGAAAATTTAGAGAAAAAGAAAAAAAAATCACCAACATAAGGAAAAGTTACAAACAAGAATGACAGCTACAGTGCTGAGGAAAGATAACGATTGCCGACTGGCGAGGGAGAAAGGGCAAGGGTTGGTGATTTTTTAATGTTACAATGATTATTTTAAAAACTAGCTCTTTCTTTGGAGTATGGAAAAAAGCAACCAACACACCAATTCACAGGGACATAGACTAAGCTGTATCTCACTCAGGCCCCATTGAATCTTTAGTCATTAGATGACTTGTGTTACCTCTATAACCGCTGAGCTTTATTTTGGAGAGTGGGATCTGACAGGATGATTTCCTTGTGTTGACAGGAACGAACATCCAGGTTTAGCACGTTGGGCAGAAAGAGAGGCGATTATACTCTAGTCGTAGGATTTCCTTTTGCAGTAGCAGGCCTGGCTAAGTAACATGTCCTCGGAATATGCAAGTTAGAAAAAAGACTGGCAGCTTGGTCATTTTCCTTGGGAACAGCACTGGTTTCTCCATTGCGGGCTGCCCATCTCCTCTGCTTTTTGGTTTTCTACCATTTAGACCAGCTCTCTATTAGCAGCCCGGGCTGAAATCCCCTTTCTCCTGCCTGGAGGGACAGGGCTAGAACTGATATTTCTGATATTTCAAAGCTCAGTTGAACCCTCTCCCAGCTTTGGTTAAAAGCTAATTGGATCCTATGTTGCGTCTCTTAAAAAATAATTTTTAAAACCACCAAGGAAGGAGAGAAGGGTTGCAATCGAAGAGGTGGTGGCATCGGAGCCAGAAGAAATGTGATTAACAGGAACACAGACGGCTCTTGGCAGGTAGTCATGGAAGTAGCCAACATCTCCATCCCCTGAGAATCCCTAATTTTTTGAGAACATTGAACAGGTGCTGTGGGGCGTGATGGCAGAGATGCCAACAGCACGAATATAGAGAGACCAGGCATCCCTTTTCTCCAAGATTTTTCTTTTTTGCAAATAAAGGGAAAGCTGGAGATGCTGCCCTTGACAACTGGACTCTGCACATTCTGGGCCCCCTGCTATTTCCCTGCAGAGAACTGGGGGTTTGCAAACCTGAAAGAGCTGTGCCAAGTGTACAGTCACTTTGCACAGAGGAGTATTTTTGCTAAAAAAGTGTCAGAGTGGGAGGTGGGGTAAGAACCCTAAACATTGTTTTGCTCAAATGCAGTATTGAAAAACATCTAGCTGTAAAACTCTACTTCCTTAGTTTTTGTACTTTGCTAAGCCAGTGAGTTATAAAGAACAACAGATGCAAATAAAAAAAACCAGTTTGTCTTTCTCTCAGGAATTCACAGCAGTTATATGTATATATATATTCTCTTTCATATTCTTTTCCATTATGGTTTATCCAGGATATTAAATATAGTTCCCAGATCTCACCATTCTTGACTAAACCGTGATGACTGGGCTTTCTGTCAGAAAGAGAAACACAAATATCATATGATATCACTTATATGTGGAATCTAATAAAATGATACAAATGAACTTATTTAAAAAGTAGAAACAGACTCACAGACATAGAAAACAAATTTATGGTTACAAAAGGAGAAACATGGGGGATGGATAGATCGAGAATTTGGGATTGACATGTACACACTGCTATATTTAAAATAACAAGGATGTACTGTATAGCACAGGGAACTCTGCTCAATATTCTGTAATAACCTAAATGGGAAAAGAATTTGAAAAAGAATAGATACATGTATATGTATAACTGAATAATTTTGCCATACACCTGAAACTAACAGAACATTGTAAATCAACTATAGTCCAATATAAAATAAAAATTTTTCTAAAATAAATATACTCACACATACATCTTTTTTACAAAAAATGTAGACTATGTTTTTGCACAAATGTGAGTAAATCTGTAAGGTACATTTGCAGAAGAGAAATACTGGGCTCTAAATTATGTGCCTTTTCAGTTTTAATAGATAGGACCAAATTCCCACCTTCAAAGTTGTGTTTATTAGCATTCCAAACATCAGCCCATGGGAGAAGCTCGTACCATCTCCTACCGTGTGTCACAGAATCTTCAGAGCTTTGCCAAATGCATGGGAAAAACATATCTGATCGTTTCAATTTGTATGTCTTTCATTTCAAAATGAGGCTCTAAATTTCCGTTTTTTTCTTGATGAGTCTGGCTAATGGTTTATCAATTTTGTTTAGCTTTTCAAAGAACCAGCTTTGAGTTTCATTGATCTATTCTATTGTTTTCTTCCTCTCTATTTCATTTATTTCTGCTCTGATCTTTATGATTTCTTTCCTTCTACCAACTTTGGGTTTTGTTTGTTCTTCTTTCTCTAGTTGCTTTAGGTTCTAAATTTCCTTTTAATGCCTCTATGGTCTACTTTCTTTCCCCTTTTGTTTTTTGAGTAGTGCAAGTTTCACTCAAAGTGTTGACCCAAGACCAGCAGCATTGGCATTACCTGGGAGCTTGTTTGAAGTGCAGAATCTCATGCCCTACCCCAGACCTGCCTGAACCAGAGACTGCATTATATAAGATCCCAGGTAATTCCTAAGTACATTACATTTGAGGAGCACCATTACAGATATTCTCCCCTGGCCGTGATCTAGAACTATTTCCAAGTTTAAAAACTTTCAAGGGGTTCAACTTGTTTTGTGTGAAATGATTCTGTTGTGCTTGGCTACGAAGTGGTTACTGTCACCACCACAGTTTGACTCTCAGAACCTTGTGCAGTCCCCCCCCCAACAGTCCCCCTCCCCCAGGTCTAGACAGCCTATTTATAACTTGTACCACTGTCACCTCTCTAAATGTCACTTCTTTATTAATGGGGTATATGCAGCTGATGTTTTAAGAAAAGTGTCCATCAAAATGTTACCATCAACTGGTTAATGAACTCTCTATTCGTCACCTCCAGTTAATCAGAATTTAAACATCCTGGGCTCGGAAGAGTCCATTTCTAGATGTGAATATAGTGCTCAATAAGAAAGAAAAATTTAAAAGAAAGAAAGAACAATTTTCCTAATTCTGTAAAACAGATATCATTGCCCCTGTTCATACAGGTAAAGTATCCCTGCTTTTTGGTAAAGTATCGCCTTACAAAACTGACAAACTACAGTAAGAAGGACCCTTCTGCATTAGGTAGCCAGGGCTGCTGTAACAAAGGACCATGGACGGGGGAGCTGAAACAGTACACATGTATTTTCTCATAGCTCTGGAGCCAAGGTGAACAAGTTCAAGGTGTCAGTAGAATTGATTTCTTCTGAGGCTTCTCTTCTTGGCATATAGATGGCCATCTTTTTTGTTTTTTCTTTTATATTTAAAACACTTTTCTAATTGTGGTAAGACATTTCACATGAAATCTACCCTCTTGATGAATTTCTAGGTACACAATACAGTATTATTAATGACAGGTACAAGTTGTGTACAGACCTCTAGAACTTGTTCACCTTCCAAAACTGAAACTATTATATATACTCACTGAATAGCAACTCCTCAATTCCTTTTCCCCATTGCCCTGGGCTAGCACTATCCTACTTGGCTTCTGAGTTTGACTATTTTAAATACCTCATCCAAGTGGAATGATACAGTATTTAACCTCTGTGATTGGCTTATTTCATTAGTTTAATGTCCTCCAGATTCATCTGTGTTTTTGTAGTTAGCAGAATTTCCTTTTTAAAGGCTGCATAATATTCCATTGCATGTATATATCACAGTTTCTTTGTTCATTCATCCTTGAGTGGACATTTAAGTTGTTTCCATATCTTGACTATTGTGAATAATGCTATAATCATCATGGGTGTGAAAATATCTCTTCCAGAAACTGATCTCAATTCTTTTGGATACATACCCAGAAGTGGAATTGCTGGATCATCTGGTAATTCTATTTTAAAATTTTTTGAGGAACATCTGTACTATTTTCCGTAGCAGCTGCACCATTTTACATTCCCACCAACAGTGTTCAAGAGCTTCAGTTTCTCCACATCCTCACTCACACTGGCTTTCTTTTGATTTTTGGTAATAGCCATCCTAACAGGTATGAGGTAACATCACATTGTGGTTTTGATTTGTATTCCCCTAATGACTAGTGATGTTGAGCATCTTTTTATATATTTACTTTATACTATGTTTAATGCTTAATACTATTCTTCATGTTTGTTGGCTATTTTGTATCTTCTTTGGAAAATATCTATTCAAGTGTTTTTGCCCATTTTTAATAAGTTTCTTTGCTTTTTTTGCTATTGAGTTATAAGAATTTCTTATATCTTTTGGATATTAACCCTTTATCAGATGGATTGTTTTCATGTATTTTCTCCCATTCTGTAAGTCACCTTTTTACTCTATTGATTGTTTCCTTTGCTGTGTAAAAGTTTTTAAATTTGATATAGTTCAACTTGTTTATTTTTGCCTTTGTTGTTGATGTTTTTGGGGTCATATTCAAGAAATTGTCGCCAACACTAATGTCATGAAGCTTCTCCCCTGTTTATTCTTCTAGGAATTTTATAGTTTCAGGTCTTATGTTTAGGCCTTTAATTAAAGAGTTGATTTTTGTGTATGATATAAGATGAGGGTCCAATTTCATTATTTTGCATGAGGATTAGATGGTCATCTTCTCCCTGTGTTTTCACATGGGTCTTCCCCCTGAACCAATCTGTCTCCAATATCCTCTTCTTATAAGAACACTAGTCATATTAGATTAGGGCCCATTGTAATAACTTCATTTTAACATAATTACCTCTTTAAAGATCCTGTCTCCAAAACAGTCACATTATGAGGTATTGGGAGGATAGGACACAACTCAACCCATAACACGTTCCAAATAAAATGTCTTGATTTCACGACTAAGGATGTGATGACTGGCTTCCTTTTGTGGTTTTAGTGAATATAAATACTATTAAAGTATTTTAGAGAAAATATACAATGGAAAGCAACACATTGTATGAATTTAGGTAAGTTACCTCAATTCCCCATGTTCCATTCTTTTCTGTGTATAAACCAGGAAACAAATGTATTCCCTATTCTCTCCAAGCTTTTCCAAGAGACCACAAAATTTCAGTCTTTAAAAATGACTTTTCCTATCTTCAAAAGCTTGTATTTATTCTCTTCCTTGTGGTCTTCATTGCAGTGCAGCCATGTCCAAATTGCTGTCTGATGATTAAATGCTCACAGCGGCCCCAGGGTGTGGAGGGCAAAGCAGTATCTTTCTGCACTTTGCTGAAGAGGCAGTCAATATACAAGGAGCTTCAGGAAGTTTATAACATTTCCAAAGTTACAGGTAATAAATTGTGGCTTTAAAAATAGAATCAATTTTACTATCACATCAAAAAGAATAAAATACCTAGGAATAGACCTACCTTAGGAGGGAAAAGACCTGTACTCTGAAAACTATAAGATGCTGAAGAAAGGAATTGAAGACAACACAAACAGATGGAAAGACATACCATATTGTTGGATTGGGAGAATCAATACTGTTAAAATGATTATACTACCCAAGGCAATCTACAGATTCAATGCAATCCCAATGCAATTACCAATGGCATTTTTCACAGAACTAGAACAAAAAATTGTAAAATTTGTATGGTAACATAAAAAACCCCGAAGAGCCAAACCAATCTTGAGAAAGAACAGAGTTGGAGGAATCACACTCCCTGACTTCAGGGACACTATTAAACTACTAGAGGAAAACATAGGCAGAACACTCTTTGACATAAATTGCAGTAATACATTTTTGAATCTGTCTCCTAGAGTAATGAAAATAAAAGCAAAAATAAACAAATGGGACCTAATTAAACTTAAAAGTTTTTGTACAGCAAGGGAAACCATAAACAAAACAAAAAGCCTATGGACTAGGAGAAAATATTTATAAATGATGCTACTGACAGGGCTTAATCTCCAAAATATTCAAATGGTTCATACAGCTTAATATCAGAAAAAAAAATAATCCAATCAAAAAATGGGCGGAAGACCTAAATAGACATTTCTCCAAAGAAGATATACAGATTACCAACAAACACATAAAAAGATGCTCAATACCACTAATTATTAGAGAAATGCAAATCAAAACTACAATGAGGTATCACCTCACACCGGTCAGAATGGCCATCATCAAAAAGTCTACAAACAATAAATGCTGGAGAGGGTATGGAGAAAAGGGAACCCTCTTGCACTGTTGGTGGGAATGTAAATTGATACAGCCACTATGGAGAACAGTATGGAGGTTCCTTAAAAAACTAAAAATAGACTACCATACGACTCAGCAATCCCACTACTGGGCATATACCGAGAGAAAACCATAATTCAAAGAGTCATGTACCACAATGTTCATTGTAGCGCTATTTACAGTAGCCATAATGGCCATCATAAAAACATCTACAAACAATAAATGCTGGAGAGGGTGTGTAGAAAAAGCAACCCTTCTACACTGTTGGTGGGAATATAAATTCGTGCAGCCACTATGGAGAACAGTATGGAATTTCCTTAAAAAACTAAAAATAGAGCTACCATATGATCCAGCAATCCCACACCTGGGCATATATCTGAAGAAAACTCTAATTTGAAAAAATACATGCACCCCAATGTTCATAGCAGCACTATTTGCAATAGCCAAGACATGGATGCAACCTAATTGTCTGTCAACAGATAAATGGGTAAAGAAGACATGGTGTATATATACAATGGAATATTACTCAGCCATAAAAAAGAATAAAATAATGCCATTTGCAGAAGCATGGATGGACCTAGAGACTATCATATTAAGCAAAGTAAGTCAAACAGAGAAAGACAAATATCATATGATATCACTTATATGTGGAATCTAAAAAAATGATACAAATGAACTTACTGTATTTACAAAACAGAAACAGACTCAGACTTAGAAAACAAACTTATGGTTATCAAAGGAGAGAGAGAAAGTGGTGGAGGGGTGATAAATTAGGAGTTTGGGATTAACAGATACACAGTACTATGTATAAAATAGGTAAACAACAGGATCTACTGTATAACACAGGGAACTCTACTCAATCTCTTGTAATAACATATAATGGAAAAGAATCTGAAAAAAGAATATATATATATATATGTATAACAGAATCACTTTGCTGTACACTTGAAACTAAAACAACATTGTAAATTTCAATAAAAAATGTTTTAAAAGGAATCAATTTTTTCTGGTCCATTCTCTAGTGGCATTTCAACTAGACCCTTAATATATTACAATTTTGATCAGCAGTTTTTGATGTGAAATAGAATGCTAAGAGGACACTATTCTGAGACTAAACAACTAGAAGCGCTAAGAATCTTAGCACTTTTCTCTAGAACAGCCTCCCATTGCCATAGGGTTAACAAGAGTAGAGCATCGTAGCACGGCTTCAGTGAGAGTAGAAATTTTGGCATCGTCAGAGTTGTGTATGTTTAGTACCTTCCCAGGCACTGTCACTGTGTTTATAAACGAATGATGACTCCCTCCCACAAATGAGTCATGTTCTGTGGTTTAGATATGTTTCCTCAGCTGATAATCATGAGCTGATTATCATTATGGCTTTTTCCTGGGCTGGTTTCAATGTTGAATTTGGTCCAAAGACCATGCTCACACGTCTATTATCTTGTAATATCCTTTGGCAATTTCATTTCTACTGGATTGTTGGACTTTCACTTATTAATTTCCCAAGCTCATTATGCAGTACTGGTATTTACCCCTTGTCTTATATGGATTGTAAATACTTTTTATGGCATATTTACCATATGAAAGTAAGTTTTTGTTTTCTTTTTCATAGTAAAATCTGTCAAATTTTACCTTTATTGTTTATGAATTCCATGACTTTCTTGCCAAGATTATATAATAATTATTTACATTTTGGCCTAGTATTTTTATAGTTTTTAAAAACACATATCTTTTTCAAATTCACCTGGAATTTTTTTGTGTTTGTGGTAAAAGACAGGGCTCTCCGACGGTAGGATCAGTTATCTCAGCTATAATTTTTATGAAATTATTTATCTTTTTCAGATATTTAATTTCCATTGTACATGAGTCATGTTTTCTACTCTTCCTTATTAATTCTTTTCTCTATTTCTCTACCATTATTATACTATTTAATTTCTGCACATTTCTATCATGTTTTGATATCTATTGGGAAAATTCTGTGCCTTAAATTATCTTGAAACTTCTAGCACATTTACTTTTCCAGTTTTAAAAATACCATTAGGTTTTATTTTAATTCAGTTCAGTTTTATTTTAAAAACCATTAAACCACTAGACCAAAAGATAAACTGTTACTATATTATTCTGGATTGACAGAGTAGATTTTGCTACCAAAAACACACAAAAAACTAACTTCCACATGGCAAATTCATCACAAACAGAGTTAAAATACAGTTGACAGTGTCTGGAAAGTATTTGCAATATTTATTGAGCAGCTTCCTATGTCAGGCTTAAGGCACTGGGCATACCTCATTGAATAACACAGGAGACATTACCCGCCCTAGAGGCATTTACATGCAGCAGGGTATGGCCAATGATAAACAATAAACACAATAGGTAAATATGTGGTCATTAGGGAGCAGATATGCTACGGAATAAAGATGAAAAGAAAGGGAGTTTGATATGGGAGTCAGAGCTCTGGAGTGCAGCGAAAGATTAAAGTTTTGAATTGTGTGATCAGAAAAAGCCTCACTAAGAAAGGGACGGTTGAACAAAACTTGAAGAAGGTAGAGGATTTAGCCATGTGGATAAAGAGAATTATCTCTTTGGACTGGTGGTTAATTTATTAAATCATTTGGGGAGAGTTGATAGATTATTGATTCTTTCTATCCAGGAACCAAGTATGTCTTTCCATTTGTATTGGTCTTCCTCTAAGCCCTTCAGAAAATGTTTATATCTTTACGGATCTTGGATATTTATAGATCCTCCACACTTTCAGTTAAGTATATTCCTAGGTAATTTATGATTTTTTACTTTTGCTATTTCAGAAAAGAGAACTGTCTATTATCTTTTATAGCATTATTTCTGGTCTATAGAAAAAGTATTGATTTTTCTTATACATCTTATATCCTGATACGTCTTAAATTCCTATACATCTTATATTCTTATACATCTTATGTCTGATTCAACTCTTATTAGTTGTAGTTTTTCAATTCATTAACAAAGTATAATTTTTCAATTTGTAAACAAATTGTGTGGTTGTCTGTAAACAACCATATTAACTGAAAAATAAAAATAGTTGTATTGTTTTCTTGCATCTGTCCCTTTCATTTTATTTACCTATCTCAAGTATTGACTAGAACCTTAAAACTAACAATGATACTACATGTAGTAATAGGCATCTTGTTAATTACCAGTGACTTGTTCCTGATATAAATGGGGATATTTCAAACTATTTCACCATTAAGTACTATATTTGTTCAAGGTTTCCAGTGGCTCACTTTTATCAGTTTAATGAAATTTAAGAATCAGAACCAGAGGTTAAAATGATGAGTTTTAAAAAATCATCTGTTGCAATAATTATGTTATTTTGCAACTTTAAATGTAATATAATGAATTTTATGAATGGATGAATTTAAAATTTTTGAACCGTTATTAGATTCCTGGTTAAAAAAGTGTTTTTACTTGATCATGAGGATACTTATTTTCAATGTAATGCTAAATTTGATTGGTTAATGCTTTATCTGCATGTTCACATTATATTTCTTAGTGAGATTGGTCTATAATTTTCTTTTTTGAGTAATAATACAAATTATTTCTCTCAGACCTTAAATGAACTGGCCCTGAAAATCGTCTGGACATTGTACAGCTTTTCTTGTTACCTGTTCAGTTTCTTCAGTGGTTACAGATATAGTCATGCGTCTAACCCTTGATTTTGCTGAAAGGTCATCTTATTTTATCTGGATTTTTACATATTTTGGTATCAAGATATATAAGTTATCCTCTTACAGTTTCTTTCCTGTTTTCATTGCCTGTTTTAGTGGGTATGACCTCCTTCTTATCTCTAATATTGCTTATTTATTTATTCTCTCATTTTCTTGATCAAACTTGCCCAAAGTTTTACTATTGCATTGGCTTTCATAAGAACAAGCTTTCACTTTTATTGATTCAGTCTGCTTTTATTATTTTGTTTTCTTTTCTTTTACTTTATTTCAATTCTGTCTTTATTAACATATCCCTTCCACTTTCTTTAGTTTTCTTGGTCTTCTCCTTAACTTTTAAAGTTTATTGCTTATACATATATTTTCCTTTTTAAAATTAATACAAAATGTTAACAGAATAATAGAAGCACAAAGATTATAAAATCAATTATTACTAAAAAGTTGATAACAAAAAAAATAAAAAAAGGAACAGTTACCTGCCTCACTCCTTCCCACATTCCAGTTCTATTTCTTAGAGGAAATCACTGTCAAACCTTTTAATACAGTAATTGGTCCTTACTATTCTAATCACTAAAGAATACTTCTCTTGTTATTTATTGATCTATCAGTTATAGATATTATCTCTTAACTTCTATTATACTTTGCTCTGTTACAGACACTCCATACAAATCAACATCCTCGTCTACTATAATTTGGCTTAAATTATAGTCAGTATTTCAATATTTTCATGATGTAAATATAGTTTGCTATTGAGTCATTGGTATTTTCTTTCTTGGGCACTTTTTGTTTTTTCTGGAGTTGATATTTGTCTCACTTTTTCTTTTGTTTAGTAGTCTGTGTATGCAAGGCTATGATTTTCCAAATGCTCCAAGAAAAACCTATCAATTTTTTTCCAAACTCTAAATCACAACAAATAATCTTTTCATTCCATTTCTGTCCTGGTGACTTCCTTACCCCAACTCCCCAGGCTCTCCAGGTCAATTGTAGAGCTGTTGCCAGGGGTTTCTTTTCATTCTTTTCTTCCATAAAATCCCATATTTCCTGGATCTCATGTTTTCACTTTTTGTTTTATTCTCATTTTACTGAAGCATATTCTCTAAAATTTTCCCTGAAAAGGATGAATGGGAGGTCCTTATGGGTCTGAAATACCTCAGTATTAGGCTCATGTTTAATTGATCATTTGACAAGGTATGGAACTCTAGTTTAAAAATCATTTTCCTTTAATTATGAAGGCATTTTTCAACTGTCTTCTAGCATTTAGTATTGAGGTTAAGAAGCCCAATGGTTCTCATTCCCATTTCCTTATTTTTAACCTCTTTTTGCATCTTCTTTTCACCAATAGTATTTTTGGATTTTATAATGATGGGTGTTGCTATGAGTCTTTTTCATTCCTTGTCATGAGCTCTTTCAATCTGTAGATTGTTTTCTGCAATAGTCCCTTGTTTTTGCAAGTTTTTCTTGTAATTTTTCTTGATAATTTCCTCCCCTCTATTTCTCCAGTTTTTTCTCTAGAGCTCTTAAGAGTGGGATCCACATTCTTGGATTGACCCTCCAATGTTCTATTTTCTTTCCCATCGTCCTTATATTTGTTTGTTTATTCATTCTTTGATTTATTTTAGTTTCTGTGAGATTTCCTTAACTTTAACTTCTAATTCTTCTACTGAATTCATAATTTTTAATAGCATAATTTCAATTTCCAAGAGGTCTTTTTTTATCTGCTGATTATGCTTTTTCACTATTTATCAACATACTGCTTTCGTTTATCTCTTTGGTAATAATGCTTATTTTGAAACTTTCTTCTGCTACCCACAAATTATTTTGGGATCCTTTTTCCTTGTTTTTTTGGTGGGTTTCCTCTTCATTTAGTTGGATTTCCCAAAATGTTTAAAGGTCATTGGCTGTCTCATCATATTTAAGATTTAGGCACTATGATGCTGATTGGAAGCTTTTTGTACAAGTTAGTTGAATGGTGGAGGGATGATAAAATACCATTTTTGTTAAAGGACCCTCAGATGTTAGCATCCCAAATTCACACCAGACTGGAGTCAACCTCTTTTCTTACTGCTGTCATTTGGATGAGCAGTATCAACATCATCTTCCTGTTCTCAGTCCCTCTCCTCTCCCCTGCTCTCTTGTGCTGTACTCTTCTTGATATCTTCAAGGTCTAGACCTCAATGGATCAAGTCCTCTGGAATATGCACCTTCAGTGTCATGGGGGCAGTTGTCGTGACCCAGTAGCTTGGCTGCATAGTGGAGAAGGACCCAAGTGTCCAGCTACTCTGTATAGGGATTTTCAAGCCATCTCCTGATGTCAGCCATAAGGCTCAGTCAAACCCTTTACCCTCCCTCTGTCATTTGGAGCCAAGCTTGACAGAGGTTCTGGGTGAATTGCACACTACTTGTTGGTATTATTGTCTGTAGGTACTTGTATAATAATTTAAACTCTTCAGTTAAATCAAGTGCTTTTCAACTTTACAAAATAATTGAAACTCCTCAGCTAAAGTTTGCTCTCCCTCCTTGTCAATCAATAGCATATTAATACATTTACTGGCATTCTAATAGTTTGAGGAGATAGAAAGTATAAATACCTGTGGTCAAAGGCCAAGTAGTCACTTTTCCTTGTTTTCTAATAAATGCAGTTGAAGACTGGATTTTGCTATGAGTAACATAGGGCACAAGACACATTTTTGTGTGAGGTTTTCACATTATTTCTAAAAACTTTGTCATTTCAATTTTGCCATCTTATTTATCTGAAGAGTTACTAGACTGTTCTGTGTGGTTAATTTCAAGTAAAAAAATTTTTTTTGCTTTCATTTTCTTATTAATTTCTAGTTTTATTAAAATTCAGTCAGTCTGTATGATTTCTGCTTTGGGGATTATTGTGATTTTTCTTTGTTGTTTATGTGTTGCCAAGTTTTCCATTATTCCATGGATATTTGAATATGATGTAAATTTACTTTCATTGGATATATATACATATTATATCTAAAGAGGATTGTGCTATTATGTTAACTATGCTATTCTTACTCATTATGTACTTACATCTCATCTTCATCTCTCAAATTTTGAGAGCAGTAACTTATTTGCCCCTATTATGCTTGTGGTTTTATTAATTTGTCCCTAAAATTATACTTTTTTTTTGGTCTGATGTGTTAGTAGGAGTTTAAAGGTTTGTAAATGATTACACTACAACAATGAAGCTGTAAGACATCATGAGTGAAAGAAGGCATTCACAAAAGGCCATACATTTCATGATTCCACTTATATGAAATGTCCAGAATAGGCAAATCCATAGAGGCAGAAAGTAGATTAGTGGTTACCAGGAGCTGGGGGGTGCAGGTAATCAGGGGTGACTGTTAATGGTTATGGGGTTTTGTATTAGTCACAGTACTCCAAAGAAACAGAACCAAGTAGGATAGATATAGATATAGATTAGATTAGATTAGATTATTTATATATTGGTTCACATGATTATGGAGACTGAGAAGTCCCAGGATCTTCTGGTTGAGCTGGCCTCTGGGGACCCAGGGGATCCAGTTGTTTAGTTGCAGTCTGAAGGATGCAGGCTCAAGATTCAGGAAGAGCTGGTGTTTCAGTTTGAGTCCTTCAACTGATTGGATGAGACCCACTCACATTAGGGAGAGCAATCTGCTTTACTCAGTCTGTGAATTTAAATATTTATCTCATCCAAAAACACCCTCAGACAGGACTTCCCTGGTGGCACAGTGGTTAAGAATCCACCTGCCAATGCAGGGGAAACAGGTTGAAGCCCTGGTCTGGGAAGATCCACATGCCATGGAGCAACAAAGCCCGTGCACCACAACTACTGAGCCTGCACTCTAAAGCCTGCAAGCCACAACTACTGATTCCTGTGCACCTAGAGCCCATGCTCCACAACAAGAGAAACCACTGCAATGAGAAGCCCGCGCACCTCAACAAAGAGTAGACCCCACACGCCACAACTAGAGAAAGTCTGTGCACAGCAACGAAGAGCCAATGCAGGCAAAAATAAATAAATAAATTTATTTAAAAAAAAAAAAAAAAAAACCCGCACAGAAACACTCAAAAAAAAAGTTTGACCAAATATCTGGGCACCCCATGGCCCAGGCAAGTAGGCACATAAAATTAACCATTACAGGTTTCTTTTTGGGATAATGAAAATGTTCTAAAATTAGATAGCAGTGGTGGTCCACAACTCTGTGAATATACTAAAACCACTGAAGTGTACAGTTTAGAAGGATGAATCGAGTGATATGTAAATTAAATCTCAATAAAGCTGTTTAAAAATAAACAAAGGCAATACAGACTAAAAAACTCAAAAAAAAAAAGCAAATACAAGAGTGGGCAGGATCCTAATAGTGATGTGGGTGCCATGAGATGTTCATCCAGAAATTCCATCCAGTACCTTATTTCTCAAAGTGTGGTCCATAGACCAGCAGCCTGGGCATCACCGAGGAGCTTGTTAGAAAAGCAGAATCTCAGGCCCCACCCCAGACCTGATGACTCAGAATCTGCATTTTAACAAAATCTTCAAGGGATTCGTATAACCATCAAAGTGAGAAGTTCTTCTGATTTGGTGGTCTTAGTTTTACTTACCAGTTTATTTTGAACAATGGAATAATTTCTTAATCAACATCTCACACTGAAGCTTGATCTAAAATACAGTGAAAAGAGCATCTCTGGTTGAAGAGAGCCAGGGAGGCCCGAGCCCACCTGCCTGCCCTCACCTTAGACAACTCACAGACCTCCTCCCCCAGGAATACTATACCAGTGGGCCAGCTCGCTCTCTCTCTTTTAAGTAAATACAGCACTGTATAAGTTTAAGGTGTGCAGCATAATGATTTGACTTATATACATCATGAAATGATTATCACAATAAGTTTAGTGAGCATCCATCATCTTGTATAGATACAATATTAAAGAAATAGAAAAAAATATTTTTCCTTGTGATAAGAACCCTTAGGATTTGCTCTCTTAACAACTTTCACATATAACGTACAGCAGTGTTCATTCCATTTACCATGTTGTACATTACATCCCTAGGACTTATTTATCTTAGAACTGGAAGTTTGTACCTTTTGACCACCTTCATCCAATTCCCCCTCCCCCACCCCCATCTCAGGTAACCACAAGTCTTATCACTTTTTCTATGAGTTTGTTTGTTTTTGAAGAATAATTGACCTACAGCTATGTTAGTTCGTGATGCGCAACATAGTGATTCAATATTTCTACGTATTTCAAAATGTTTAACTTGCTAAGTCCAGTTACCATCTGTCACCATACAAAGACATTATGTAGTTACTGACTATATTCTCCTCACTGTACATTTCATACCCATGACTCACTTATTTTGTAACTGCAAGTGTGTACCTCTTAATCTCCCTTACCTATTTCTCTCTCCCCACAACTCTGGCAACCACCTGTTTGTTCTCTATTTATGACTCTGTTTCTGTTTTGTTATGTTTGTTTATTTGTTTTATTTTTTAGATTCCACATATAAGTGAAATACAGTATTTGTCTTTCTCTGTCTGACTTATTTCACTTAGTATAATATCCTCTAGGAACATGCATGTTGTCACAAATAGCAAAATTTCATTCTTTTTAATGGCTAAGTACTATTCCATTGTGTATATATACCACATCTTCTTTATCCATTCCTCTATCAACAGCCAATTAGGTTGCTTCCATATCTTGTTAAAATGACCATACCCCCCAAAAAATCGGCAGATTTAATGCAATCCCTATCAAAATACCATTATTTTTCACAGAATTAGAACAAATAACCCTAAAATTTGTGTGGAAAGACAAAGACCCCTAAAAGAGAAAACAATCTTGAGAAAGAACAAAGCTGGAGGTATCAGGCTCCCTGACTTCAGACTATACTACAAAGCTACAGTCATCAAAACAGTATGGTACTGGCACAAAACAGTCACATAGATCAATAGTACAGAATAGAGAGCCCAGAAATAAACCCACACTTATGGTCAATTAATCTATGACAAAGGAGGCAAGAATATACAATGGGAAAAAGACATTCTCTTCAATAAGTGGTGTTATTGCAGCATTATTTGACATCCTCTAGCATCTTTTTTAAAACCATGAATTTAAAAACAAAATCCAAAAAGATGTAACCATGCAATCATCCTTTTATCCCTTTCCAAAATTCCTTTGTGTGAGATCTCATGAAAGAAAGTGGTGACAAATATCTCCACATGTAGATTTTGGAATCAAAGCAAGGCCATACCAGAGAAATCATGAGTGCTTATATTAGAACTATAACAGTTTTTCAGTGTCCACATCCTTCTGGTGTCAGCCTTTTGAGTCACTTAATATTTGTCACTGGGAGGAAAGACGTTCATCTAGGACCAGAGACAAAAAGCTATTTTTGGTGGAGTAAGTAGGAAACCTTCTATGATGCCCAAAGTCACACTCTGAGTCTCAGATTCTGCTGTCAGGTTCTCCATCTTTCCATCACAGAAGTGTTTGGCTTTAGGTATTTCATCATAGTGGTAAAAGTATGCCCTGCCCAAAAGAGAGGACAAAAACATCACAAACATGTGAGAGAGAGTTCCCCACTGCATAAATCAATAAACTATTAGTTTGGTGAGTCCTGTATCCTAAATGACATAGCAAGGCTATATCATCCTGATGTATGTGCTTAAGGATTCCTGCACTTCCTTATAATTGCTTTCCCAGCAGCTCTTCCCTGTAAACTCTGTGAAGATGAAGGTTTGGCCTTATTCAGAGCACTAGTCCTCAACTCCTGTGCACAAGACACCCAATAAAAATTAGTTAATTGAATGATCTTTGAGTCTATTTTTTGTTATTGTAAAAATATTGGTTAGAATTATTGTTAATGTTATTTTCAAGTAACCAAAACACATGAAGCTGAAGCAAGACAGAAAATTTATTCCCAGGAGCAAACTGAAGCCAGAGGGTCTCTCTCTCTCTCCACCTCTTTCTTACCTCCTCTTCTTTCAGTTCCTGTCTGTTCCTTTGCTCACTTTTCTTTCCCACCAAAAACAAGATTTCTCTCTCTCAGTCTGCAGGTTCACATGTCTTCATTACAGCTACATGGGAAAAATCAAAGAGATTTCATTTTCAATGTCAAAATTCTGAAGGAAGGATTTATGGGGTGACTGATCCCCACTGGCTGAGTGAGTGGGATCACATTGTATCTGCTTTCTCCATGGTCATCTGTGTGCATCTGCTGCAGGGCAATTCCTAAAAAGAGATCTGCTTCAGGTGCTTTCTGCTTATTCTTTTGTGTGATCTATTTGTTCATTTTGCTATTTTTTTTAATCTTGGGTCTTATCTTTCTCCTACCAATACTTTATATACTAAACATGTTAATCCTTCTATTTTGTTTTCTGAAACATTTTTCCAGTTGTATCAGCCACAAGTCAGTGCAGAAAATAGCAATCATTCTAGATATTTTAAACCAAAAGGGATTTAACACAGAGAATTATGTGCTTGTAAAATCCCTGGAAGTTCTGTACAGACAGCCTCTAGGCTGGGCCTTGGTGAATGATTCCTGCAGTATCACAGAACTGGTCCTTAAAAGTTTCTACAACATCTGCCACCATCAGGAAGAACACTCCACTGCAGCCGTGACCCAAGAATCAGGAAGCCACCACCATCACAACACAAATGTCTCCTGACAACCACGAAGCTGGGGGTTAGACATGAATGCTGTTCCAGAAGACCCATAGCTAAAAAACATAACAAAACAAGTAGTCAAATGAACTTCTGCCTGCACATCCCCACAGGAATGTATTAATGAGTGAATCTAATTTGAATCTACCACCCTGGCTGCAAAGGGGCTTGGGAAATGTCATTGTTTACCTTTCGACCTCTGAAGTAGAGGAAGGCATGTGATCAGGAGGTGGGGAGAGATTCTAAGTGTCCCTTGACCACGTCTAACACACACACACAGAGTATGTTCAGATTTAAATGTTACATAATCAAATTGGTCAGTCTTTCTCTTTGTAATTTTTTCTATTGCTTCAAAGCTTACAAAGTCATCCCACTCCAGAGAGGTTTAATAGTATTACATTCTGGTTTCTTCTTATCTTCTTATTGATACTGTCATTTGAAATGAAGATGGATGTGGAAACACAAAAGTGAAAATATTTGTGGGGATAGCAGATTTTTTGTTGTTGCTGAAAATTGTATTCAACGCTATTGTTTTTACAATTAAAAAGAAGATGATAAAAAAGTAACAGTATACAGACTGATTCTAATCTACTTTGGATTTCAGGTTACTGTACATGATTTGCTGTGGGCAAATCATGTCCTAGAATAGGTACCAGTTAACTCTGATGTGCAGTGTTTAATACAGAGGTGAGAAGTTATCCTCAACTTCGTGCTCTCACAAAAGTACAACTTTGTTCGTTCTCAAAGGACAGCTGATGGGGCAGAAGCCCACAGGATCAGGAAAAACAAGGCAAGTCAGAACTCATAATCATTAAGTGATATTCTCTATCTCATGTGGAGCTTAATTCAGAAATGATTCCTTCAACAAGGACCTACTGTATAGCACAGGGACCTCTACTCAATATTCTGTAATAACCTATATGGAAAAGAATTTTAAAAAGAATGGATATATTTATGTATAGCTGAATTATTTTGCTGTGCACCTGAAACTAACACAACATTGTAAATCAACTATACTCCAATATAAAATAAAAATTAAATTAAAAATTTAAAAAAGATGCTTCTTTTCTTGTAAGATTTTAACTTGAGGCTTTCCAAAATCTTTAATTCTTTTTAAAAAAAGTCAGACTCCCCTAAACTCTCAGAATGCACTTTTTTTGTTCAGTAGTTAGAAGAAATCCCCCCGACCCCACCACACGGAGATTTGTTTTCATCACAACACACAGGCCATGTGAGAGGCCATTCGCATGGCCTCTCTTTGAGAAACGCTGTAGGAGAGCTGTGTAGCTGATTTTTTGCATGTTTTATGTTTTTCATGTTTTATGTTTCTGAAATAAAGATGAATATGTTTTAAGTCATGCTGTTTTCATTTTATCCCCAAACTGCCCCTAAATTAATGGCATTTCATAACCTGAAAGGAGCTAATAGTATACAGCAAATCAAAATATTCCTTTTAATCCCAGCAGCAGCCTTGTGTAGTAAGTAGCTTTTAGAAGACGGATCTTGGCCTGATGCCGCCAAGAGTCACCTCCAGGGCAGGAACCCCGGCAGCCCTCCAGGGCAGTAGAATGTGCCCACGCCCCTCTTCCCCTGGGACCACTTGTCCTGCATGGACCCAGGTCTGCAGCTCAGACGCTATTTTTGGAAGTTATTTTTGGAAGTTATTATCCAGTCCCACTCTCAAACTCTTTCATCTCAAAATTTAGCTACATGTCCCGCAAAATTACAGTGACCTTAAAACTGTGTTCTGTTCACATCTATAGTAGCTTCCTATCATCGGCCATCCCAGCATCAGAAACTTGGGACCAACAGACACTTCTGTGACTCAGGAAGAGAAGAGGGGCCCACAGCTCTCTGAGGTGTCCCCGAGGAGCCAAGTACTGCCTGTCTTACATCCAAAGTTATTTGCCTTTTGACCACACACTCTCACAATAGAATCTTCAAATAAACTTACTTTTTAAAAACTTACTTTCAAAAATAAATAAATAAGGGCAACTAGCACCTTGTTTAAGTGATGTTCTCATCACAGTTTGAGCAACTTGGTAGAATCAACTTGCCTGTCTGGGGTTGAAGGAACAGAAAGAAACAGATTTTTAAAATAATTATTCATAAGATGTCAACTCTCATAACACAGTTTCTTGATTATCTACCGACCTGAGGGGCTCTTGCTCTGCTCTCAGAATAATGTGTGACATACTGACATCCGGATGGTCAATGGTCATGAGATATTTAGTGGGTGAGAGAGAAGCCTGGACAAGTAAGTCCAGCCTCAACTCCCCTTTGTCTGCGATCTGTTGGGACAATTCACGTAACATTTCAAGAGGTGCTTGGTAACATGAACTGAGAGTCTAAGATCCTAATCATTTATGGTCTAGGTGATAGGGGGCAAAGGATAAAAATGACCCAAGGAAAACATAGATTCTCTTGAGGGAAATTTTTAAGCATGGGGGCAAGTGCAGAATAAGAAAAAATGGCTGCCAGGCAAATTTCAAATCTCCCCCCTTGTCAGTGTTCTGGCTGTGTGACCCTGGACAAGTTACTTAAACTCTCTGAGCCTCTTTTCACATCTTAAAAATGAGATAAAACGCCTCCAAGGACCATGGTGATGATGAAATGGAATAATCCACATAAAGTATCTTGTGCATAAAAACATTATCGAGTGATACTCAATAGTGAGATTTATGTATTAAATCATTATTTTATGTATGTTAAAAATTATCTTTCCATTTTGAACTCCTGGACTTCCAAACATGTTTTGTTGAATATCGTATTTTATGTGGCATTGTTTTTTGTTTTTTGTTTTTTGTTTTCTTAAAGCCACACCACACGGCATGCAGGATCTTAGTTCCCTGCCCAGGGATCGAACCCGTGCCCCCTGCGTTGGGATCATGGAGTCTTAACCACTGGACAGCCAGGGAAGTCCCCATGTGTGTTGTTTTAAAGAACATAATGTGAGTAGAAATTCTGATTTAGAGAAATGTTCTGTGATTCTCAAAAGGCAATGACATTATTATGCTTTTTAAAAATTCCTAGTGGATTTTTTAAAATTAATTTTAATTTTATTTTCTTGGGATAAATATCATTCATGTGTGTATGTGCATAAATTTTAAAAAATTTTTATTGGAGTATAGTTGATTTAGAATGTTGTGCTAGTTTCAGGTGTACAGCAAAGTGAATCAGTTATGCATATACATATATCCACTCTTTTTCAGATTCTTTTCCCAAATTATGTTTGATTTGAAGTTGTCTTCCAGGTTGGTTTCAGAGGGCTCAGATCTTCCTCATGCTTCTGCCACAAGTGAGCTAAGTGGCCCTGAGGGAAACAACCTATGTGTGATGGAGTGCTCATCTCATCTGTAATTTCGGTACTCTGACCTCCCCCCCCGCCCTACACACACAGAGTTGCCGGCAGGACTAAGAGAAGAGAATGGACTTGAGGATACAGGGAGGGGGAAGGGTAAGCTGGGACAAAGTGAGAGAGTGGCATGGACTTATATACACTACCAAACGTAAAATAGATAGCTAGTGGGAAGCAGCCGCATAGCACAGGGAGATCAGCTCGGTGCCTTGTGACCACCTAGAGGGAGGGTGGGAGGGAGGGAGATGCAAGAGGGAAGAGATTTGGGGACATATGTATATGTATAACTGATTCACTTTGTTATAAAGCAGAAACTAACACACCATTGTACAGCAATTATACTCCAATAAAGATGTTAAAAAAAAAACATATATGAAAGTGTGAAGCACTGTAAGCATGAGAAAGATCCTGGAGAGTCCAGTGAACTCTTTTTTTTTTTTTTTTTTTTCGGTATACGGGCCTCTCACTGTTGAGGCCTCTCCCGTCGCGGAGCATAGGCTCCGGACGCGCAGGCTCAGTGGCCATGGCTCACGGGCCCAGCCGCTCCGTGGCATGTGGGATCTTCCCGGTCCGGGGCACTAAGCCGTGACCCCTGCATCGGCAGGAGGATTCTCAACCACTGCGCCATCAGGGAAGCCCCTGCAGTGAACTCTTGACACGTTGTTTACACACGTGGGCTTAGAGAACTAGGTGTTTGTTGAATACACATACTCTAGAGCCCCAGAGAGATCTCCTGGAGACACCGGCTTGGAACCAAGACTGCCTCCTGGACCCCACCTGTCTCCCTCCATATTTTACAGGGGGGTTGCTGTATCTCGGCTCGTACCCTGGGCTGAGCTTCAGGAGGAGCCAGTGGCCCCACACCCTGTGCCCTGACACTATACACAAGGTCATGGAATAAGTCCCACCCAGAGAAGAGCACTAGCTAGGCTGATGAATTTCTATCACATAATTGTCATTCTTGCCCCACACACAGGGACCTGCTTTAGGCAGAAGTTCGGAACCTCTAAGTTCAAGGGCCACCCGAGAAGGTAACATTGAACTGACTATTCTGTCTCAACTTTCAAAAACCAGTGAAGAAAATGGATTCATAGGAAAGATATTCAAAGGGCCATGCTACCCATTTGGCTGTCTAAATCATGGCTTTAATCTTTTAATATATGAGTATTCTTTATTAACCCCAAACTGTTTCTAGAACAGCAGTTCTATTTAGTGACCACTGATTAAGAAAATATAGAGTGATAATCAAAAATACTAACCACTACCATGAATTCAAAAATAGTATCATCAAAAACATATACCTGTAAAAACAGCCATACATATTTGTTTGAGATCTATTTATTTGGTCTGCAGGCAATGTGTGCTGAAGAAACGCTGAGGAAAGGTACTGAGGTCTCCATGGGGGTCTTGGACCCTTGTTGAGGATCACTGCTCCTAGCTTAAGAATGTCAGGTCTGTGACCTCCTTAGCTTTGCTCCAACTGTAGTGTTTCACTCTGCTGTAGTTGAATGTGTTACTCTCAGATTTTATGGAAGTGTGAAGATTGACTGTTATGTTATCTAGTACCACTTATAAGCAGACAATGAATTTCTTTCAGAATTTAATGCCAGGAAATGCTTATATTTTCTGAAGACCTAGTATATCGTTTTTGTTTTTGTCAGTATTGTTCTGGTTGTTGTGTCAGTATGGTTAGGGACATTATTTTGAAAGTTAAAAGAAATAGGACTGGTACTCCTGAAACTAACACAACATTGTGAACCAACTATACTCCAATATAAAATAAAAATTACATTTAAAAGGTTAGAAGGCCTTTAAAGACACCTGAGCGCTCTTAAAACGAGTCAAGAGACAACTTGCAAAAGATTCCACTGGTCAATAATCAGAATAAATTGAAATATACTAGATATGAATAAGTCGATGAGCTTGAACTGATTCCTTGACATCTTTGGAGGATGCTGGGGAATCAATGTATTATTTTAAAATCTGGTAAATAAAGAGAAAGAATGAAAAGAAAGAATGAAAAGAAAGAAAGAAAGAGAAAGAAAGAAAGAAAGAAAGAAAGAAAGAAAGAAAGAAAGAAAGAAAGAAAGAAAGAAAGAAAGAAAGAAGGAAGGAAGGAAGGAAGGAAAGAAAGAAAGAAAGAAAGAAAGAAAGAAAGAAAGAAAGAAAGAAAGAAAGAAAGAAAGAAAGAAAGAAAGAAAGGTTGTTGAAGTTAATGAGTTAAAAGTTAAAAGTTAAAAGCTGCAGTGAATCAGGGTCTCCTACACTGAGTTGCACATGCAGAAAGGGAACATGAAAACTGGCATTTTCTCCTTCCTATTTGTCCGTGTTGGACATTCCCTTTATTCACATCGTGATACTCTTTCTGGTATTCCTTCATGTTGAAGCACAAATAAAATTGCTCTGTTTCTCAAGATAACTGTCTGGCATTAGTGTATGGTTTTGATTGCATAATGAGAATTGTTGAGGCAAGTGATAAATTAATAAAAGGATTCTGCCTGCCTGCCCAGACAGAGACTTCTGGAGTGGCAGGTCAGTGTCTGATTCTTTTTTTTTAAATTGAAGTGTAAATGACATACCATATTATATTAGTTTCAGGTGTATAACACAATGATTTGATATTTGTGTATATTGTGAAATGATCACCACAATAAGTCTAGTAATCAGTGATTGCTGTCAGAGCTGACAGGACTTTTGAAACGGACTCACACTAACCAAACTCAAGAGACTGATGTATAATCAGAATGCTGGCATGTGATTTCACAATAGGGGAGGCATCCATCCAGTGAACAATATCAGTGTCCATCACCCAGAACACTGCCTTCCCAGTGTTAAGGTATTTGTGGGTCAAATTATTCATCAAAACTTGGCTGGTAATTACTGAGTTTGACGAATAGAATCAGTAATTTCTGGTCAATTTATTTCTCCTTTTCATGCACTATTCCTAGAACATTCTTAAGGGCACTCTTCAAGACAATCTACACACTTGTTTTTGTCCTTCTTAACTGGATTTCTACCACATTTCCATCCAATGTGAAGTGCCCTTACCTCTTTGGTTGACTTCACACAGAAGCAGACCCTGCAAGAGGAATCAGTTCAAATCATTTATTTGGAGAGGAGATTGCAGGAACCACTAGTAAGAGTTAGGAAGTAAGACAAGGAAGGGAAAGAAACCATTGCAGGGTGTGTTAAGGGGTAGGTTATCACTGTGGGCACCTGGGTCTCAGTCCCACTGGGAACTTGTGGGGAATGATATAGAACACTCCTGAGAATATCTGCACTTGAGGACCAAGGAAGCTGGGAGTTTCTCTTCCAACTCCATCGACCATTTGCTGAGGGATGCTCCCCAAGACATCTTTTCCTCAGAACTTTTGGCCTTTCCCCACCATGAGCTGAGCATACCATAGAGCATTCGCTAGTATAGAGTCACTGGTGCTCGCAGCAGGTGAATAGGCGTGGTGAGTGGGCAGGACACATGCAAGGCACTGCATCATCTGCTAACATCCCACTAGGCATGATTTGTATCAAGTCATTTTAGAGATGGTTGGCTCCCTGGAGAAAAGCATAATTCAAAAAGATACTTGCAACCCTATGTTTATTGAAGCACTATTTACAATAGTCAAGACATGGAAGCAACCTAAATGTCCATCAACAGAGGAATGGATATAGAAGATGTGGTATATATATATATATATACAATGGAATATTACTCAGCCATAAAAAATAACAAAATAGTGCCAGAGATGTGGATAGACCTAGAGACTGTCATACAGAGTGAAGTAAGTCAGAAAGAGAAAAACAAGTATCATATAATATTGCTTATATGTGGAATCTAGAAAAATGGTACAGATTAACTTATTTGCAAAGCAGAAATAGAGACACAGATGTAGAGAACAAATGTACAGATACCTAGGGGGAAGTGGGGGGGATGAATTGGGAGATTGGGATTGACATATATGCACTACTATGTATAAAATAGATAACTAATGAGAACCTGCTGTATAGCACAGGGAACTCTACTCAATGCTCTGTGGTGAGCTAAATGGGAAGGAAATCCAAAAAAGAAGAGATATATGTATATGTATAACAGATTCACTTTGCTGTACAGCAAAAACTAACACAACACTGTAAAGTAACTATACTCCAATAAAATTTTTTTTTTAAACTAAGGATGGTTGGCTCATAATTTACATATGACTGTTCAGGTATTAGATACAAGATATCAAGGCAGGTTTTCCTAAATTCCTGGACAGAACCCTAAAAACTTGTATGACTATTTTCTTAAGACAAATGCAAAATCTTTTAAACTTTATGCCCTGCCTAATTATCAAAGTTCCCAAGTTGTTGAGGTGATGAAACAAGATAGAGGATGCAGAATAGAAACATGGTTAATGGCAATGTATTAGTGTTCCACTGCTGCTATAACGAATTACCACAAATATGGCAGCCAAAACCACACACATATTTATTATCTCACAGTTCCCATGGGTCAGAAGTCCAGGGACAGCTTATAATGGTCCTCAGCTCAGGATTGCATATGGCTGTGATCAAGGTATCAGCCAGGCTGCATTCCTATCTGGGGAAAAATTCTGCTTCAAGCTTATTCAGGTTATCGGCAGAATTCATTTCCTTGTGGCTATGTGATGGAGGGGGGCCCTGGCTCTTTGCAGCTGTCAGCTAGAAACTATACCCAGGTCCTAGAGGCCACGCACGTTTTTTTGCCATGTGGGCTTCCTCAATATGGCAGTTTACTTCATCAAGTCAGCAAGAAGAATCCCTGCTAGGAAGGAATTTTATATAACATAATATCATCACAGGGATGACAGTCTATCACCTTTGCCATATAATGTAACCTAATCAGGAAGTGACATCCATCACTTTGGTCATACTCTGTTGTGAGGGAGCAAGTTCCAGGTCCTGCACACACTCATGGAAAAGAGACTACACAAAGGAGTGGACTCAGGAAGTGAGGAATCATTGGGGGGGGGGTCCCTTAAATCTGTCTGCCACAGACACATGGTGAGTACTCAGTCAATATTAATTTGCTTCCCCTGATTTGGACTCTTCCAGGCCTGCCTATATTATTACTGTCATAATATATTTAGGCCAGAATAAAGACTCGTGATGGACACGGATTCTCTGGGATTGAGAGCACAATGCAGACATGACAGCTCCATGGTGACAACAAGCACTGTCAGATCCCATTACCTGCCCGTGCACAGTTATCACACATTTAATGTGGTGAAATGTTATGGCCACATCACAGTCAGCCTGAGCTGATGGTTTTAATTTGGGTCTAAGACTAGAGCTATGCTGATGATTTTTACCACTGGCTAGACCTGGGGGGCGGGGGGTGTCACATTTCCATGAGTTTCTGTTATCAAGAGGGAGTCTTTGTTCCCTCTTCATCTTGAAATTTTCAAGCAAGTGAAAGCTAGTATTTACCAGGTGGAAAAAACTGTCATTAGACATTAGTCCTTTGCATTTTATATTAGATGAGATTCTGAGTGAGTTATGAAAATATAGGGGTTGGCACATTCAAGCTCTGGGAACTCTAAGTAGCAATTGAAATTTGGCTTTCCTAAGGACTTGATGAAAATAAAAGAGCTCATACAAATCCACAGGCAGCAGCTCCCAAGAAGTCACCTGAGTATAGGCTGCAAAAATGCTTTATGTTCATACAGCTACCACTGACCCTTGAACAACACAGGTTTGAACTACCTGGGTTCACTTATATATGGTTTTTCATTTACCACCATAACCCCACCCCTGCTGGTGTATCTCCAAACAAATGACTTCGCAGTCAGCCTTTCCTGCATCAAGAAACATTCATGACTTAACTTTGAGAATCATATTCTTGGAGTGACCTCTGTTGATTTTGCCGAGATTGGGCCTGTTTTATGAATGGTGATGATATTGCAAATGTATATAGATTGAGGAATCCATAAGAAAAGTATTGCAATTTTGAAAATATCTTTTTCTATGAACTCAGAACCTGAGAAGTCTGGGGTTGTCATGTTGTTGGAAGAAACAAACGTTGTGAAGAAGACAAACACTATCCTAGAAGTTCCAGTTGGTGAAATTCTGTGGTCCACATACAGATTCCTTGGTGATGCCATAGGGGGAAAGGGTCCAGTTGGTTATAAAACCCAACAGGAAACTTGATCCAAAAGGCACTGGGAACATTCCTCAGTGTCTGTGCAGACCACCAGTAAGGTTGTAAATAACTTGGAAATGATTGGCTGTGATCAATTGGAGTTGGTTACTGGTGACAAATTCTCAGAACATCCATTTTTGTTGACATTATTATTAACCAGTTATATTTAATATAATGTCTTAATACTGATCACAAGACATCAAGACTATCCCAGTTGATGAAGAGGCTTACAGACTTAGGTGTCATGGGGTACACCACTATGATCTCAGACACTCCTTTTGATAGTCTCCTTTCTGCACTCGGTACCTAGCTCTATATTCTGATTTTGTGTTAGATCATTTCATGGATGATGGAAAGCATATTCTACTCATCTGTGAGGACTTACTCAAACAGGACGTATCCAAACAGATATCCTTGGTTTTGAGGTTCATGCTGGTGATCTGTTCTACTAACAATAACAAATATTGACAGAACAGTTAGAATGAGTGAGGTATTGGCGGCAAGCTTCCTGGATCCTCTCCCAGGCATTGAAACAAAGACTGGTGCTATGTCTTCTTCCATTTTTTTAAAAATGTCATTTTCATCATGGATTTACAGATCTCCTGGTGAGTAGAGTTGTCTATAAGACAATCCACTCTAACTTTAGATTGGATAAAGAAGATGTGGTACATATATAAAATGGAATATTAGCCATAAAAAAGAATAAAACAATACCATTTGCAGCAACATGGATGGACCTAGAGATTATCATCCTAAGTGAAGTAAGTCAGACAGAGAAAGGTAAATATCATATGATATCACTCATATGTGGAATCTAATTTTAAAAAAGAAAATAAACAAATGAACTTATTTACTAAGCAGAAACAGACTTACAGATATTGAAAACAAACTTATGGTTACCAATGGGAAACATGGTGGGGGGGGAGGGATAAATCAGGAGCTTGGAATGAACACACACACACTATTATGTATAAGATAGATAACCAACAAGGACCTACTGTATAGCACAGGGAACTCTACTCAACATTATGTGATAAGCTATATGAGAAAGAATCTAAAAAAGAATGAATATATATATATGTATAACTGAATCACTTTGCTGTACACTTGAAACTAATGCAACATTGTAAATCAACTATACTCCAATAAAAATTTTTTTAAAATAAAATATAATGAACTAAAACAAACAACAAAAAGAATCCACCCTACTTTTAAGAGCATATCTGTTACCCATGCTGGCTCAGGGCCTTGAAACCTGGAGTGATTTCACAAAGTTGTAGCTTTTTCTTAGTTTCTTTCTGATCTAGATATAGTCAACTAAGTTAGGAGAGTTTTTTTAGCCATGTGACCAGATTTAAGAGTTATTATGCAGAAGCAAATATATATAGAATGGATAAAAAAACAAGGTCCTACTGTATAGTACAGGGAACTATATTCAATACCCTGTGACAAAGCATAATGGGAAAGAACATGAAAAAGAATATCTATCTATCTATCTATCTATCTATCTATCTATCAAACGGAGTCACCTTGCTGTACAGAAGAAATTTTAAAAACTTTGTAAATCAACAATACTTCAATAAAATTTAAAAAATACATAAAACTTAAAAAAAGAGTTATTATGAGGAATTATTGAAAAGGTCACCCATCGATCAGATGCAAAACTGAGGAAGATTGTGTCAAGTTTCCTAAGTCTTAAACATCTGTAGATTCACATTTCACACATGGAGATGATTCTGTCATTATTTTTTCTAATGATGTGCTCTACTTGATAAAGACTTGAATAATATATTCATAATTTTAACTTACACAGATATCATTGAAAATAAATGATATTTTTTTCAGTACATTGTATAACAAGAAGTACAGGGAAATATATAAAAGTACATGATTTAGGGCCAGATGGACCTGAGTTGACATCTATCTCAGTCACATATCAGCTGGTAGCTTGAGCAAGTTTTTTAAACTTTCTGAACTTCATTTTCCTTATCATTAAATTGGGGGTAATAACTTCATAGAATTACGGTGTGGATTAAATGAAATCATCCATGCAAGATTCTAAATACAGGTCTAGCACACATTAAACATGAAACAACTGCTATTTTTGTCATTATTTCAACTAAGTCCTGGCTAGCTTATAACTAGGAAATGTAGAATAGGAAAGAAATCCTCCTTTAAGGAGATGAGTTAGAACAATGCTGTCCAATAGAAATATAATACAAGCCACACATGTAAGTTTAAATGTCCTAGAAGCCCCAATAAAGTAAAAAGGTACAGGTGAAATTAATAATAGATTTTATTTAATCCAATATATCTGAAATATTATCATTTCAATATGTAGTCAGTATAAAAAATTATTATTTTTATTTTTTTGTGGTACGCGGGCCTCTCACTGTTGTGGCCTCTCCCGTTGCGGAGCACAGGCTCCGGACGCGCAGGCCCAGCGGCCACGGCTCACGGGCCCAGCCGCTCCGCGGCATGTGGGATCTTCCCGGACCGGGGCACGCACCCGCGTCCCCTGCATCGGCAGGCGGACTGCCAAGCACTGCGCCACCAGGGAAGCCCTAAAAATTTATTAATGAGGTAGTTTTCATTCCTTTTTCATAGTCTTTGAAATCCAGTGTTTACACTTACAACACATCTTTATTTGGATAAATAAGCACATTTCAAGTGCTTGCAGCCACATGTGGCATGTGTCTACTGTCTTGGACAGCACAAAGTTAGAAACTGGTTTTAAATGGATTGTAGAACATTTTTCTTCTGTTGTGAGGGTAGTGAATGTGGTGGGGGTGCTGTAAACCAGTGCCTCTCAAACGTAAGAATCACCTGGCAAGCAGGCTAAAATGCAAATTCCTGGGTCCTAACTCCAAAGATTCTGACTCATTACATCTAGGTTAGGGACTAAGAATTTGCATTTCCAATAAGCTGATGTTAACTTTGAGGATTGATGGTGATGTTAGTCCATGGACCACATTTTTTTTTTTTTTTTTTGCGGGCCTCTCACTGCTGTGGCCTCTCCCATTGCGGTGCACAGGGCTCCGGACGCGCAGGCTCAGCGGCCATGGCTCACGGGCCCAGCCGCTCCGCGGCACGTGGGATCCTCCCGGACCGGGGCACGAACCCGTGTCCCCTGCATCGGCAGGCGGACTCTCAACCACTGCGCCACCAGGGAAGCCCCATGGACCACATTTTTGAGTATATTGGTGCAAAGTCTCCCTCTTTGAGTTTTACATGACCTTGCTGTTTTCATTAGTTTTCTAAAAGACTACATATACCTATTTTGGTCACAGTGATAGAAATGAAGACCTTTTCCATGACACACATATCAGTTCCTGCCTATCCCAGCCCCACATAGTTATAGGATTGAAGACTTTTGCAGCCTGTTGACTCTACTCTGTTAGTGGTTGAGCTACTATGACCCAAGCCTGCTCATACCTGGGGAACCTCATCTCTTCCACCACATGGGGACCAGCTTGCTCTTGTTTCCCCAAACCTAATGATCTGGCATGTGTCCCCCTAGGGCCTGTGCCTCCTTAGCTGTTACCTCTTCCTTTAAACCATCATGGGCTCTGCCATTATTATTATTTTGAGTAGGAATTTAAGACAGTTTGGTAAAAATGGACTGGCTGAATTTACTTGATAATTTTGTCTTAAAATCAGTTCAGTCTATCTAACATAAGTATATACTAATATATATTCAGTCTTTCTTCATAGTATATATTAAGCCACTCCGTTTGCTTGAACACAAACGATGCAAATATTTAGGCAGCAGATCATGCGCTTAAATATATGCCTTCATGTCAGTATTCACCTGTCAGATAATCATGATTTATGATATTGCCATTATGAAATGATGTTGAATAGTATGACAGAAACTATGGTTGAGTTGATGTTTATATTTGACTTATGTGTCCACTATCTTGTTTCACCTGAGCATTATTTCAGCAATCTACCTACCCCATGGCCCTCCATGAGCATATGTAATGAAAGCTCAACAGTCTATTCTGTAAAAGCTGTTTATAATTTAGTTGGGGAATACTATGCAAATGAAGGAGATATGGCTCAGTAATGTTTAAGTTCACTTAAAACACCATGAAGTTCTGGGTGCCCAGTGACCAGTACCATGGCAGGTAGGGAATGGACTGAAGAAATGGACC
Source organism: Kogia breviceps (assembly GCF_026419965.1). Classification (NCBI taxonomy): domain Eukaryota; kingdom Metazoa; phylum Chordata; class Mammalia; order Artiodactyla; family Physeteridae; genus Kogia; species Kogia breviceps. Next base: position 57,228,365 of record NC_081319.1, read on the forward strand.
CAGGTTTGAGTGACACCTCTGCCATTTATCAGCTTGTATAGTATCAGGCCAGCTAGGCAACCTAGTTATTTGTCCAAGCTTAGTTTCCTTGCCTGTAAAACAGGAATAACAAAACCCCTAGTTAATGGGGTGATTATGAAGATTCCCTAGTTAATGGGGTGACTATGAAGATTAAGTGTCACCTGTGATTGTTCCAGAAGAAATAAAAGTATTTTCAGCTTGGTAATCTGAAAAGGCATCATGAAGGAGATGGCATTTGAGTTGGGTCTTGAAAACTGGTAGGATTTGTTTGGTCTTTTTTTTTTTCAATTTTTTTTTTTATTGAAGTATAGTTGATTTACAGTGTTGTGTTAATTTCTGCTGTACAGCAAAGTGATTCAGTTATATATATATATATATTTTTTAATATTCTTTTCCTTTGTGCTTTATCATAGGATATTGAATATAGTTCTCTGTGCTATACAGTAGGACCTTGTTGTTTATCCATGTTTGGTCTTATTTTTTTTTAATTTTTATACATGAATGAATGAATCCATTGTATAAAATATTAAAGTTGATTAGAAAAAAATCACTAGTGAGTCCACCATTCAAAGACAGTCCCTATTAATATGTTGGTGTGCTTTCTTATCTCATCTACCTCATGGGTTTTTTTTTTCTTATTTCATGTGAAACAGCAAAGTGTTAAATATGACTCTTTCTATTTCAAGGTTGGCCAATGTCCCCACATTCTAAAGCAGGGTACTACAGTATCTGTGCAGGATTTGCATTTGGGATGCTCTTTTGCCAGCATTAGCTCCCTACCCATTTTCATCCTAAAAAACAGAAGGTGAAGAAGTCATTAGGAAGTAGGCAGGTTTGTAGAAAGAATGCCTTTAGGACAGTGACTCTCAGTTGGAGAGTCAAAGGACCCCCAAGAGTCCTTTGGCAATGGCTGGAGACATCATTGTTTGTCACAGCTGGGGGGTGGTACTACTAGCATCTAGTGAGTAGAAGCTGGGGATGCTGCTTACCATCCCATAATACATGGGACAGCCCCACACTAAAGACTCATCCAGCCCCAAATGTCAATAGTGCTAAAACTGAGAAACCCTGCCTTAGAGTGAGTGTTGTCCTAGAGCAGGTGCACTGTTCCACCCCATACCTGTGTGAGGTGTGCTTCCTTCTCACCTTGATCCAAGTAAGGAGGGAGACTCAAGAAAAATACTTGGATAGCTTGGTCCTCTTGAGTTTGGTGGACACAATAACAGTATTTGATTCACACCTGCAAAAACGAAAGAAGCTTGAGTTAAGAAGTACCTGCATTTCAAGAGTTCACTGGAAGAAAGATCCCTGTTTCTTATGTTTCTCTGGGTCGCATGGACCATGACTGTAATCATCTCAAAAGGGACTACCTCCAAGAAGATATCGAAAATACAGATGGACAACCAGGAAT